>NC_080671.1:434271295-434871295 GCF_030247195.1 Topomyia yanbarensis
ATGAAACTCAGCTGAAGACCCTTAATCACAAAAACATTAACGATAGCTAAAAAATAATTTTGTTCACCATTTTTCAGTTTGTGACCATGGTGCGGCATCTCTCCTGCAATGACCTTTTTTTAAAAAAATGTTCATGGAAATTTGATGATTTTTTCTTTATGACAAAAACCAATTCACAGTATTTTTGAAACTTGTCGCAATTGATAAAAATGATTTTATTAAATATTGAATGGTTTACTTTGATGCAGGATCGATTTTAAGAAATGTGTCTCTCCCCAAATTACCCTACATGTTGCGATGCTGTATAAAATATTATTACATTGAACGACGTGTTTCAAGATGTCTGCATAGCAAATAATTCTGCTTGACTAAGCTGACCAACTGTGGGCTAGGAAAAATCCGTACACATTTTATCTCAAAATTAAAAACACAAAAGATGATTTCTTAGACTGTTTAGTATTTCTCATGTTTACTATATTTTACTACAGGCCATATTTTCAACAATGATTTTAAGGGTTAGCATATTGTAGTTATTAAAGCGAATGGTTCGATTCCCAACCCCGCACGCAGGGTTAGAGCTTTTTCAATAGAAATTTTTCTAACCCTAAACATGAGGCAAATAACCCTAATGTTGAAACCTCCATAATCGAAATATTTTCTGGATTCAATGTGAGTGATGGAGCACAGAAACTATATAGATGTCAGAGTTCCTGTGTTAGTGTTCTGATCGGTTTCCTCCATGTGCATTTGTTATTTAAACAGCAGTGCGTGTTCATGGAACCAAACTATATTAAGTTTACAATCAAAGTCTAGTTCGTCCATTCCGAGACATCGTTTCGTTCTTTGCATTATGCTTTTAAAACACAATGAAAAAATGTTTAATTAACATTTTGCTTGTCAAGTTCAAAACCGAACTGAAGTTTCTTGTCATGCAGGAAGGTCTTAGAAATTATATGGGTTTCTTTAGAAAAGTAGATACTACTATCGAAATGAACTTACGAAATTATAATAGACTGTTACGTTGCCTAGAACATTGAAATAAAAATGATTAGGTTTCGAATTTAAATATCCACGACCATCCAATCCCGAAATTATGAAATTTCGATCTGAATACAGAAACCAAAGACCTGAAACATTCGCTGATTTTTTTCAAATTTGAATCTTGTAACAAAGAGGATGTATTCATTACATCAAATGCACAAAAACAACTGTACGTGTTAACAGAGTACTACACAAATCGATGAATTAAAAATAAAATGCAAAATGGGAGATTTTGCGTTTCGAATTCATCTCATCAGTAAATGCCACCGTATTAGCACCGGTTAGACCCCAAGTCCTAAAAACCATAAGTGAGGTAGCACAGAATTTCTGTTTTACTGGTAAAAAAGTGCACGTTACTTGCTATGGTAGGGTAGACGTGCCCTTATTCATCTCATTAGTCACGATGTCACACTATTTCGCTTATAACTCGGCTAACACTGATTGGATTGCGCTTAAATAGGTATCAATATCTTTGCTTCGTTCTTAAGAAGCAGATCAATAAAAAAATCTGGCTTGGAAAACGTAAAATACTTGCTTTAGAACGAAGCGAAAAGTCGAGTACAATGCACCCTTATTCATCCTACCATTTGAGCTAATGTGTTGAACAGAGATAGCACACACTGCTCTAACTAATGTGTTCAAATGGGTGGGATGAATAAAGGTGCTAAGATGAATACGGGCACAGTAACCCTACATGGAAATCCTTTTCCGTAGCGGGACTCCATCTAGGAAGTATTATTTTTTCTCTAAGGTCGTTCTACAATACATTAAGATCGCGGGAGGGTCTTCTCTCTTACTTCTGGCCATTACAAATTACAGATGTGGATTCGTCCTCTTTGGAATTTTCGTCCTCACTGAAAATTCTGGTTTTTGATTTGGAGTTATTGCACACAGTTTTTGCGGCTTTACAGTTGCCGTTATTACTTGATCAACTGCCACAAAGTTGGCAACCATTTGGGGATCAGGCGGCAATATTGAAGACCGTACATTGGTATTGATTGTCGAAGATGAGTTTTCTTAGGGACTGCTGTCTACGGTTTATGATAGTGAGCCGTTTCATCATAGAATGAGGAGGTAGGAATCTGTCATTGATAACTGCAAAGCATGGTACTGTCTTGTGCTTTGTATTGTCGGATCAGACCGAAAACTTACCGCATAATCACCATTGAAGTATCTAGAAATAATTAGTTTCTGCATGCATCTTTTGTAACCGATTCCACTTTTCTACACAGCTACACTTTTAAAGGCCGTATCGCAAGTTCGAGGTGCCATATCGTGTAGTCAAATCTCGATTTTGCCATTATCAATAAACACGAGGATATTGAATTTGATTCTAACTCGGTCACAATCAGCGACATGTTGTAAATTATTCTGCACAATGATTTTATTTGCCTGGCGCAATCTATCGAAAATTATCATTATTGAATGCCTGATATGATGGGATTGGATAGAGCCTAAGCTCTGAAACCTATAAGTGAATATTTCAAAAACTCGGGCTAATATGAAAAGACTCGAAGTCAGGTTATTTGACCAGAATTCCACTTTTATTTTTCATATTGACATATCTCTAAACGATCACTTCGGCAAGAACTGAAGTAAGATAACTTTTTCGTTGATTTGAACTGATGTTCAAATCGACACTTCCCGATAGATTCTACAATACAGTAATTCCTCCAAGATTCACCCAAAAATCTTTAAAATCATGACGTTTAACCAGCATGGGTTCTAAGCATTTTGCACAACAAAGCAAAGCATTTTGATTCGAGAGCAATATTTTAAAAGGCCCTAAGAGTTTCAAAAAATAGAGATCTGTATTTTGTACAGCAAAAAACTCCGAGAAAAAGTTGCAGGGAATAATCTTTTCATCGCAAAAAAACAACTGAATAAAAAGTTGTGAGTTTTCAAAAAAATTAAATTTTTTTTTAAAAACTGAAAGTACAAAACTCATTTTTGAAATTTTTTTTTTGTCAACGAAAGTCTTGAGCGAATAAAACATATTTAATGCGGTTGCATCGCGGAAAAGTAATTGGTAACAATATTTTTTTTGCAACAGCATTAAACATGTTTCTAAATTTCAACTGGCAGATAAAAACATAATTTAATTACACAATGCGATTCTCATTTCCGATCAAAATGCTCGTAACCCAAAATTTCCAAAATTTGTAAGATTTCAAGATATTTTAATTTTTTTTTTTTTGAAAGTTGTCCTATTGGAGCTGTAGAGCTAGGTACGCGGAAGGGTTTCCCGTCAGATCGCTTATTACAATTACTGACAGACCACGGGAAATGTTACACACTAAGACACTGCTTAAAGTCAATTGCAGCGGACCGTGATTCCGATTGTGATATTGAGTGCACGGTTCAGTTGTGCGGGCGTATGGACTTGACGATCGCGTGGGAATGAACGTTCATTTTTGTGTGCTTGAGACCGCGTTAATCGGATTAGAAGTGTATCAGCGCGAAGGGCTCAGGCGTTTGTATGTTAACGTGTTCGATCACGTGGTCGTTTGCATGTCGCGTGTGCTAGCATGTAACTTCGCGTGTATAAATTCGATTTTTTTTGTTTTTGCCTTTCTCAATAGAAAGGTATTGCAATTGCTCTGAAAACCGACTTTTTAACGGAGGCCCGGAGGGCCGAGTGACATATACCATTCGATTCAGTTCGTCGAGTTCGGCAAATGTCTGTGTGTGTGTATGTATGTGTGTATGTATGTATGTGTGTGTGTATGTGTGTGTGTATGTGACCAAAAATGTCACTCATTTTTCTCAGAGATGGCTGAACCGATTTTGACAAACTTAGTCTCAAATGAAAGGTGCAACGTTCCCATAGGCTGCTATTGAATTTCTAATGGATCCGACTTCCGGTTCCGGAATTACAGGGTGATAAGTACGAACACGCAGAAAATGTCGATTTTAATAAATTCTGCAATGAATGTATAAAGGTGAAAAATTTTCCAAAATATGACCACAACTGCTTCGATTTGTAGTATTAGGTCACTAACATCCATTCAAAGTCTATTTGGCCACATTGGCCACCATCCTCGGTTCCGGAAGCCCCGGCGGAAGTATCTAAATTCAGAATAACAGTCACATCGGTTTCTCGGAGATGACTAGACCGATTCGACTAAACTTGGCCTCAAATGAAAGGTATTGCGTCCCCGTAAATGGATATTTAATTTCATCCCGATCCGACTTCCGGTTCCGGAGTTACAGGTTGTGGCGTGCGATCACATAGCAAATTGTGATTCAAACCGATACTCCGATGAAAGCAAAAAAGGTAAAAATTTCGCTATAATATCTCTCAAACAACTTAAATTTGCTGTTCTAGGTCACCGACGGCCAACCAAACTTTCGTTGACTACATTGACCACCATTGACGGTTCCGGAAGTACCCGGGAAAAGCGGCCATCTTTCAAAATTTACGAACTCGCATCAGTTTCCCGGAAATGGTTAGGCCGATTTTCACAAACTTGGTCACAAATGATAGCTATAATATCCCCACAGATGTTTATAAAATTTCGTACGGATCGCTTATATGGGTCCGGAAATATAGACTAAATCGTCCGGTCACATATGAAATTCCCATATAAGCCGGAACTCAAATTTTTTCTCAAAGGGGGGACCCCATGAAATTTCAGAAATCGAATTCGTATTTTTGATGCCAAACATCTTTAAAATGCATGAAACGTCGAGATTTTATGTTATCTCGAAAAAATTTTTTTATAAAAATCGACTTTTTGGGACTTTGCCGATTTTGCACCTTTTTTCAGTTCAATATTACCGTGGCTGTTTTTTCTTTTTCAAAATTTTAGAACTCGAATAATGATTTATTTTCCTGTATATAGTTGTCATGTGATGTATAATAATAAAATGTAATATATGCATTTAAAAGCTTTTAATGAATATAAACAACGCACACATTCTCGTGATTCATGATTGAGAAAGGCACAATTGCACCGCTAGGTGGATTAAAATAGGTTTTTTTTGTCGGTCCGACAGCATAAGTCATTAAACTTACTTTACGCTTGTCCGGACATGCCGCAGACTCAGGTGATTCGCATTTAATGCCAAAAGATCCTGACTCCTGCGTTGCAGAAGACAAAGAGTTAAGTAGCCGGGAAACTCTAAGCTTGTTCATTGACCCTACCCCACGCTTTTCTAAAGTTTCTTACTTCAAATCCTTGCTCTTCTACTTCACCTTCCAGTCCCTTGCTAATTATATGTCGTTACAATATAAAAAAGGAAAAAAATCGATGACTCACTATAAGTCGTTAATAAAAAAGGAAAAAATTCGATTTTATAATCGTGTGTCTATTCGCATATTCGCGTGTGTTCTTGGAAGATCGCGCGGACTGTGAATTTGATACTTCATTTTCAGTGTATAGTTCAGATGCTAAAAGAGAGTGAGTTCTCTATCACTATCAACTCTATCACTAGAGTTCCAAGTCATGTCACCATGGAAAGTCTTGTCTGGATATGGATATGGTAGATATGAGCATCATTTTTTCTCAACTGAAGGCTTGGGCCTAGGCTGCTAGGGCCGCGAGGAGGAACTTCCGGACGTAACCAATTCATGATCCGCGGGCGTTTGTAGATTCATTCTTGAGAAATAGAGTTTGTAAATTTATAAGCGCTAAAACGTTCACTTAGTCAATGGGATGCTATCCTGTTCGCAAGATCACAGGCGTAGGTGTGCGCGGATGATAACGAAGGGCTCGAGCGTTTGTATGTTAAAGTGTGTGTCGCATTTATGTAACGTCGCGCGTATAAATTCGCGCATTATAACCGTGTGTCAACTTGCATATTTGCATGTATTCTTGAATAATCGCGCGCGTACCCTGTATCTGATACTTTATTTGCAGTGTCTAGCTCAGATGCTAGAAGAGAGTGAGTTCTCCCATATCCCTAGAACTCCTTCCTGGTTATGTCGCCACGTGTCCATGCATTTTGCACTTATGTTTGTCATGTTCCTTGTCTGTATCAAGCTGCCCGATCAGTTTATCTGGCTGAAAATTTAACGTAAAATTAAGTAATCTATTGTAATTAACAGCCTCCTTTCTGTATCTAATGTTCTTCGAGTACATTGAAATTTTTGGGTAAACCTTTCAAGTAAATTTAAAGGATAAACCTATTAAGTTATGTAAATGGAAAATTTGAAGGAGTTCCAGAATCTACTGCAAATTTTAATTGTATTATGTCTCAGAACTACAGAATACATTCGAAGTGCAGCGGTAATACATTGGTCCTGCAAAAGATTAAAGATAAAAAAGTATAATCCGGATCATTTTGAGATATCTTCATAGGAGGCAAATTGAGAATTGTGTTTCGACTTAGATAGAGCAACTTGGCGGCTGCTAGAAACTGAATTTAAAAATGTCACCCGACTTGAGAGAATAGTTTAAACGACTAGTCGAGACGGGCAGTGGGACACATAACAGTTAAATTTTTTCATTTATATTAAAAAAAAATCTTAAAGCTTACGTAGTCCCAAAGCTCATAAGATAATTTACAAAAGATTTTTTATCACTCTTGTTGATTGGTTTCCTTTTGCTAACAAAATTGCATTTTTGGAACCTGGGCAACCTAGTTTGCAATGTTATTTAATCCGTTTCCATTTGTGGAAGATTGTCCCCGGAGTACTTCTACTTCCACTGAGGTTGAAAATTCCGTGCGAATTCCGGACAAATCCGTACAAGTATTTTTTTCCGGACACGCGATGAAAAATCCGTACTGTCCTCCCAAATTCCGTACGGTTGGTCAGCTTATGCTTGACTAATGTTTTTGAACATAATCAGTACCGCCTAAGGTAAATGGCGGAATTTCACAGCATTAATTTTTGCTACGTTTAGCTTCATGTTCACCTTCAACAATTGCTACACTTCACAAATCGATGCAAATTTGAGAAGTCAACAGCAATACAGTTTGCACACAACGGGGTGTAAACTTGCTTTGCATTGTCAATCATTGTTTATCCACACTAGGCAGAAGGAATCAATTTTTGGGCACGGGTAAATTAACTATGCTTAAATCAACGAGGGGTACGGGGAATCAAAATGTGTCAAATTTTGATCTACGTGGTTTATGAATGGTCCCTTGTGTAACTCAGAACGGTGGTGCATGGGTTGTCTTAGTGTGAAGGGAGGTTTAGTCGTTCACCTATGGAGCCGTTTATGTACACTCGTTCGATGTAAACCGATGCGCGTGGTGGAGACGGACGGTTTTTCTTAATTTTGGGCTTGGTGGAGGCGCGTTGTCGCTCAACTTCTTCGGAGTCTGTATTTCATATTTAAAAAAAATCCCAAAGTGTATACAAGCTTTAAATGCAATTTTCGTGAGATATTGACTTTTGTAGACTTTCCATGAACCATTTGGCGGTAACCGTGCACAAAGACAGCACCGGTAGTATAAAAAGTCATGCTGCACGACCAATGATTTCAATTTCACGTATATCAGTAATAAAACACTTTTCTATTTGCAATAAATCCACATTTCCTGCATGACTGAGACAATTGACCCCAGCTTGAAATCAGCCGCGCTCCCATCATCAGTGAAAATTGTTTCTTGCAACTCACATTCCCTAAACTTCATTTGTAGAATAATAAAGAGCTCGTCCTAACATTACAGATATTTTTCAATTCCAAACACACGCTTCAATTTGTCTTATATTTTCCTTCTCCTGCTTTCTTCCAGGGCCCCCATCGATGACGATACATGAAAAGGACGAGAAAGCTCGATGACATCACCTGAGACAAACCGAATAAAAATTGCTATGCGGGTTCAGGTGCCAGTCAGGGATCATCCCCGAGTGAGTTCCACCAACAGGCAAACCGCTCGTCCGAAAGGATGATTATTTCATTCATTCAAGTAGGTATGTCTTCATCAGTGAGTTTGTGGAAAAAAGTTAAGAGATGAAAGCCATAGCAAACCTTGGAAAAGATGTTGAATGCAAACCGGGGAAAAATTCCGATGATGTCATCATCATTCCGATAACCGAATTCGATGAAGAATGCGGGTCAATTAAATATCTTGTGTTCCACAATACCCATCTTCGGTTCGTGATTTGTTTGATAACTGGAAGAGCTTACTCGAGAGAAGGTTTCATTTTGGGTGAGGGAAGCCTTTATTCTATGCATGGAAGATATATTACTTCCGAGTGAAAGAACGCAGAGCGTTGAAATACTTCAAAACTGAAAAGAGGATGGAATGTTGGATCCTTCCCTTATTGCGATCGAAAGCCTCATTCATCAGCGGTTTTTCACCAATCCTCATAGAAACGAGGAATAAATCAGAAAACCCTCTTGCGGCATCCGTAAGTTCGAACCTAAATCGTTTCCGGCTTCTCAAGTTCTCCCTTCGGAACCCGAAATCAGTATTAGGTTTTTTTACGACACAAATTTTCAAACTTTATGGTAGTCGGCTACCGCCTTTCAGCACAGACCTCACCGGAACGGTAATATTTTGTCGCCAGTTTACGACCGGTCGGGGAGGAACGGTATCCCCGGCAAAAAAACCACCAACCGAGGGTACTTTTTACTTCCAAAGGAAAATAATTCAGGTATTTTCATTGCGCATTGGGAATCGGAAAAACAAGAACATTTAACTCTTCCGCAACCCACGCCGCACCTCGATGGCAGTCATCGAGAATTAGGCGGTGGAGCTGTTACCATCAGCAGTGCCCCATGTCGCTTTTTATTCGAAGTGGGTTACTGTGCGTTACGGTTTTCCCTAAAAGTTGTGTGGGTTGCTGTGATGGGATTTCCCTTTCAATTGCTCTCCGGGGAGACAAAATGGGTTTGAAAAACATTTTCTGTCGAATTTGTATCCATTAAATACCAATCAGTGCGACGGAAACAGGTGGGTGATTTGTTCGAAGAATTGTACATTCACAGCACGATCGGTGTCGGTTGGTTTTGACAGGGCTTTGGAGATTGATTGCTTTTACGTTGTCGTTGGTTCTCATCCATTTGGCCGCCAATGTCATTTTTGTTGTTATTTCTCTTCAGTTAAAAGTTTAACGACTTCATCATAACGTAAAAATAACATCAACGTTAAAACGCCCGCAGTTTCAATTACCGAAAGTGTCGTGACGACACGGGAATTCGCAGCACAAGCAAGTGTGTCAACACCATCACCGATGTGTTCAATGGCATCGCAATCAATTTGATCAGGGAAAACGATCCGTGTTCATAGCGCCAATATTTGAATTTATATGGCGATTCAGAGCATCGCATAAAAGTGTCAATAAAAGTTTTCCATTAAAAAATCGCAACGAGGCAAAAATGAATCGTCACTCGCGCTTAAAGTTGATGTATGAAAAGCAATAAAAAAAAAACGTTTCTCGATTGAACTTTCACTCCTCGCATCGATGGGACTTGACACTCGGAGATGGGAAAAGCGCTCCCTATAGCGACCGAACAACGCCTACCGAGAAGTCAAACAAGCAAAATTTCACATGACATTGGAACAGTACTGACATCCTTCTCCGGAGGCTTACCTACCGGTTTTTTTTCTCTCACTCGAGTCCGAACTCGCTGCTTATCATCGTGTGACTTGCTGCTGTGACTCTGGAATAGGCTTAGGCCAGACGGTTCAATAAAACTCGTGGGAAAAATGTCATCGCACTCACCGGTATGCACGTAGATACTAGGCAGTATGGACCAAGGATAAATACCGAGCCGTTCATCATCGAACGTGCAAACAGTTTTATCAGATGGGTCACAGAAATGCGCTATGCTCTGCTGAGTCACGATTCCGATATTTCGAGACGTGAAGTTTGGAACGGTGTACGTACATTTTTCCTATAGCGTCGTCCGGTTGCCTAAAGTCGATTCGCAAAGCCGAGACTGTTTGGTAGTTTTCTCGCCGTACGGAAACTGTCAATTTCAGATACCAATAAAGTTGAATCCGAATTGTACTTCAGTCAGCTTGGTTGGTGTTCCGGGAAAAAGAGTTTTGCGCCATCGGTGCATTACTGAGTCATTGAATATGAGCTTTGCGTTTAAATGTGACAGACTTCATAAGAACCGTGACTCCAATTCTTTCACATATCATTTTGAAAATGTTGTCCAACTTTTATGTAATGACTTTCCAAAGAATAAAAATTTCGAGTATTTTTTTCGTTAATTTTTCAACAATTTCTCACACTTTTTTTGTTATTTTTTAACTACAGCGGAAATTTAACAGTAAAAAAGTATCCAGATAATTTAAATCATTTTGCTGATTTTCTAAAAGTTTTCTAATCTATCTTCAAATTTTTATAGGACTTTGCTTCACTTTTGTAGGCTTCTATAAAATGTCTAGTTTTATGGCAGGCTTTTCAAGCTTTTTCCAGATATATAAAATTGGTTTTCCGAAAGTTTTCGAACAGTTATAAAAATTATGTATTGGCAGGATTTGACTTTAGAACTCATTAAAATATTTTACTGACCGTTTTAAACCAACTAGTTTCTTTGAAGATCTGTTATGCCAGTCCTCTGACAATTTCCGGTTTTAGCTGGTTAAAAATTGTTGGAATATTTTCAGCTTTCCTTTTCACTTCTCTCTGTTCCTACTGTTTTTTTTTGCTTTTTCCTACTTCCTGCTTCTTATTCACTTTACACTTTTCACTTTTCACTTTTCACTTTTCACTTTTCACTTTCCACTTTTCTCTTTTCACTTTTCATTATTCACTTTTCACTTTTCACTTTTCACTTTTCACTTTTCACTTTTCACTTTTCACTTTTCACTTTTCACTTTTCACTTTTCACTTTTCACTTTTCACTTTTCACTTTTCACTTTTCACTTTTCACTTTTCACTTTTCACTTTTCACTTTTCACTTTTCACTTTTCACTTTTCACTTTTCACTTTTCACTTTTCACTTTTCACTTTTCACTTTTCACTTTTCACTTTTCACTTTTCACTTTTCACTTTTCACTTTTCACTTTTCACTTTTCACTTTTCACTTTTCACTTTTCACTTTTCACTTTTCACTTTTCACTTTTCACTTTTCACTTTTCACTTTTCACTTTTCACTTTTCACTTTTCACTTTTCACTTTTCACTTTTCACTTTTCACTTTTCACTTTTCACTTTTCACTTTTCACTTTTCACTTTTCACTTTTCACTTTTCACTTTTCACTTTTCACTTTTCACTTTTCACTTTTCACTTTTCACTTTTCACTTTTCACTTTTCACTTTTCACTTTTCACTTTTCACTTTTCACTTTTCAATTTTCAATTTTCACTTTTCAATTTTCACTTTTCACTTTTCACTTTTCACTTTTCACTTTTCACTTTTCACTTTTCACTTTTCACTTTTCAATTTTCAATTTTCACTTTTCAATTTTCACTTTTCAATTTTCATTTTTCACTTTTTCACTTTTTCACTTTTTCACTTTTTCACTTTTTCACTTTTTCACTTTTTCACTTTTTCACTTTTTCACTTTTTCACTTTTTCACTTTTTCACTTTTTCACTTTTTCACTTTTTCACTTTTTCACTTTTTCACTTTTTCACTTTTTCACTTTTTCACTTTTTCACTTTTTCACTTTTTCACTTTTTCACTTTTTCACTTTTTCACTTTTTCACTTTTTCACTTTTTCACTTTTTCACTTTTTCACTTTTTCACTTTTTCACTTTTTCACTTTTTCACTTTTTCACTTTTTCACTTTTTCACTTTTTCACTTTTTCACTTTTTCACTTTTTCACTTTTTCACTTTTTCACTTTTTCACTTTTTCACTTTTTCACTTTTTCACTTTTTCACTTTTTCACTTTTTCACTTTTTCACTTTTTCACTTTTTCACTTTTTCACTTTTTCACTTTTTCACTTTTTCACTTTTTCACTTTTTCACTTTTTCACTTTTTCACTTTTTCACTTTTTCACTTTTTCACTTTTTCACTTTTTCACTTTTTCACTTTTTTACTTTTTTACTTTTTTACTTTTTCACTTTTTTAATTTTTCACTTTTTTACTTTTTCACTTTTATTCGTTTTTCACTTTTATTCGTTTTTTGTTTTTCGTTTATCGTTTATTGTTTATCGTTTTTCGTTTTTCGTTTTTCGTTTTTCGTTTTTCGTTTTTCGTTTTTCGTTTTTCGTTTTTCGTTTTTCGTTTTTCGTTTTTCGTTTTTCGTTTTTCGTTTTTCGTTTTTCGTTTTTCGTTTTTCGTTTTTCGTTTTTCGTTTTTCGTTTTTCGTTTTTCGTTTTTCGTTTTTCGTTTTTCGTTTTTCGTTTTTCGTTTTTCGTTTTTCGTTTTTCGTTTTTCGTTTTTCGTTTTTCGTTTTTCGTTTTTCGTTTTTCGTTTTTCGTTTTTCGTTTTTCGTTTTTCGTTTTTCGTTTTTCGTTTTTCGTTTTTCGTTTTTCGTTTTTCGTTTTTCGTTTTTCGTTTTTCGTTTTTCGTTTTTCGTTTTTCGTTTTTCGTTTTTCGTTTTTCGTTTTTCGTTTTTCGTTTTTCGTTTTTCGTTTTTCGTTTTTCGTTTTTCGTTTTTCGTTTTTCGTTTTTCGTTTTTCGTTTTTCGTTTTTCGTTTTTCGTTTTTCGTTTTTCGTTTTTCGTTTTTCGTTTTTCGTTTTTCGTTTTTCGTTTTTCGTTTTTCGTTTTTCGTTTTTCGTTTTTCGTTTTTCGTTTTTCGTTTTTCGTTTTTCGTTTTTCGTTTTTCGTTTTTCGTTTTTCGTTTTTCGTTTTTCGTTTTTCGTTTTTCGTTTTTCGTTTTTCGTTTTTCGTTTTTCGTTTTTCGTTTTTCGTTTTTCGTTTTTCGTTTTTCGTTTTTCGTTTTTCGTTTTTCGTTTTTCGTTTTTCGTTTTTCGTTTTTCGTTTTTCGTTTTTCGTTTTTCGTTTTTCGTTTTTCGTTTTTCGTTTTTCGTTTTTCGTTTTTCGTTTTTCGTTTTTCGTTTTTCGTTTTTCGTTTTTCGTTTTTCGTTTTTCGTTTTTCGTTTTTCGTTTTTCGTTTTTCGTTTTTCGTTTTTCGTTTTTCGTTTTTCGTTTTTCGTTTTTCGTTTTTCGTTTTTCGTTTTTCGTTTTTCGTTTTTCGTTTTTCGTTTTTCGTTTTTCGTTTTTCGTTTTTCGTTTTTCGTTTTTCGTTTTTCGTTTTTCGTTTTTCGTTTTTCGTTTTTCGTTTTTCGTTTTTCGTTTTTCGTTTTTCGTTTTTCGTTTTTCGTTTTTCGTTTTTCGTTTTTCGTTTTTCGTTTTTCGTTTTTCGTTTTTCGTTTTTCGTTTTTCGTTTTTCGTTTTTCGTTTTTCGTTTTTCGTTTTTCGTTTTTCGTTTTTCGTTTTTCGTTTTTCGTTTTTCGTTTTTCGTTTTTCGTTTTTCGTTTTTCGTTTTTCGTTTTTCGTTTTTCGTTTTTCGTTTTTCGTTTTTCGTTTTTCGTTTTTCGTTTTTCGTTTTTCGTTTTTCGTTTTTCGTTTTTCGTTTTTCGTTTTTCGTTTTTCGTTTTTCGTTTTTCGTTTTTCGTTTTTCGTTTTTCGTTTTTCGTTTTTCGTTTTTCGTTTTTCGTTTTTCGTTTTTCGTTTTTCGTTTTTCGTTTTTCGTTTTTCGTTTTTCGTTTTTCGTTTTTCGTTTTTCGTTTTTCGTTTTTCGTTTTTCGTTTTTCGTTTTTCGTTTTTCGTTTTTCGTTTTTCGTTTTTCGTTTTTCGTTTTTCGTTTTTCGTTTTTCGTTTTTCGTTTTTCGTTTTTCGTTTTTCGTTTTTCGTTTTTCGTTTTTCGTTTTTCGTTTTTCGTTTTTCGTTTTTCGTTTTTCGTTTTTCGTTTTTCGTTTTTCGTTTTTCGTTTTTCGTTTTTCGTTTTTCGTTTTTCGTTTTTCGTTTTTCGTTTTTCGTTTTTCGTTTTTCGTTTTTCGTTTTTCGTTTTTCGTTTTTTGTTTTTTGTTTTTCGTTTTTCGTTTTTCGTTTTTCGTTTTTCGTTTTTTCGTTTTTTCGTTTTTTCGTTTTTTCGTTTTTTCGTTTTTCGTTTTTCGTTTTTCGTTTTTCGTTTTTCGTTTTTTGTTTTTCGTTTTTCGTTTTTCGTTTTTCGTGTTTCGTTTTTCGTTTTTCGTTTCGTTTTTCGTTTTTCGTTTTTGCTTTCCCACTTGTCCCACTTGTTCTACTGATCCCATTTGTCCCACTTGTTCCACTTGTCCCACTTGTCCCACTTGTCCCACTTGTCCCACTTTCCGAGCAAAATCCAACATCAAAGTTGTAGCAAATAGACAACACATTTTGATATCAAGCATCAAATTGAAATCTTATTTTGATATCAGATTAAATTTTTTTCAGATATGACATCATATTTTGATTTCATTTTGATGTGCTTACATTTTTAGAAAAAAATGTTAGTTTCCATTTCTTTGACAAACATCAAATTGATTACTTATTTTGTTATCATAGAAATATTTCACCATCTCAATGAGTTTTCAATTTGCTTTCACTGATAGCATAAATAGTTTTCTGTTTGATGTCACAGTGCAATTTTTCTGCTTTCGATTTTGATCTTTTAACCGTTAAAACGACCAAAATGATAACAACCTGAGCAATCATTCCCTACAACATCACAACATCAAGTTTAGTTCTCAATTTGTTATCAGACTCTGCTCGGGTTGTCCCACTTGTCTTACTTGTCTCACTTGTCTCACTTGTCTCACTTGTCTCACTTGTCTAACTTGTCTCACTTGTCTCACTTGTCTCACTTGTCTCACTTGTCTCACTTGTCTCACTTGTCTCACTTGTCTCACTTGTCTCACTTGTCTCACTTGTCTCACTTGTCTCACTTGTCTCACTTGTCTCACTTGTCTCACTTGTCTCACTTGTCTCACTTGTCTCACTTGTCTCACTTGTCTCACTTGTCTCACTTGTCTCACTTGTCTCACTTGTCTCACTTGTCTCACTTGTCTCACTTGTCTCACTTGTCTCACTTGTCTCACTTGTCTCACTTGTCTCACTTGTCTCACTTGTCTCACTTGTCTCACTTGTCTCACTTGTCTCACTTGTCTCACTTGTCTCACTTGTCTCACTTGTCTCACTTGTCTCACTTGTCTCACTTGTCTCACTTGTCTCACTTGTCTCACTTGTCTCACTTGTCTCACTTGTCTCACTTGTCTCACTTGTCTCACTTGCCTCACTTGTCTCACTTGTCTCACTTGTCTCACTTGTCTACTTGTCCCACTTGTCCCACTTGTCCCACTTGTCCCACATGTCCCACATGTCCCACATGTCCCACTTGTCTTACTTGTCCCGCTATTTCCTTTTTCCATTTTCCTTTTTTCCATTTCCCTTTCCTTTTCTTTTTCCTTTTCCTTTTCCTTTGTCTTGTCCTTTTCCTTTTACCCTTTTACCCTTTTACCCTTTTACCCTTTTACCTTTTTACCCTTTTACCCTTTTACCCTTTTACCCTTTTACCCTTTTACCCTTTTACCCTTTTACCCTTTTACCCTTTTACCCTTTTACCGTTTTACCCTTTTACCCTTTTACCCTTTTACCCTTTTATCCTTTTACCCTTTTACCCTTTAACCCTTTTACCCTTTTACCCTTTTACCCTTTTACCCTTTTACCCTTTTATCCTTTTACCCTTTTACCCTTTTACCCTTTTACCCTTTTACCCTTTTACCCTTTTACCCTTTTACCCTTTTACCCTTTTACCCTTTTACCCTTTTACCCTTTTACCCTTTTACCCTTTTACCTTTTTACCCTTTTACCCTTTTACCCTTTTACCCTTTTACCCTTTTACCCTTTTACCTTTTTAACCCTTTTACGTTTTTAACCTTTTATTTTTTTCACTTTTTTACTCTTATTTTTTACCATTTCCAATTTTCCGTTTTTCTTTTGCCTTTATCGATTTCTTTCTTTCTACTATATCTTTTCCTTATTTCTTCTTAATTTGATCTTCAGTTAAATTCTTATATGTATTATATTCCCGTAATTTAATTCCGTTTAATTCTTTTTTTCCATTTATTTAGTTTTTCCTTTTTCAGTTTTTCCGGGTTTCAACGTTTTTATTCTTTATCCTTTTAATTGTTTGCATTGATCTTTTCAACATTTTTATTCTTCATTCTTATTTACTTTTTGCCTTATTCTGCTCGCATTTCCTTTTTTCTGTTTAATTTTTTTCATATTTCAAATTTTCTGTTTTTTTATTTTGTAATTTTCCATGTTCCGTTTTCATATTCCTTTTTCCATTCTCCATGTTCCACTATGCATCAATATTTCCATTTCAACAATAGATAACAGTTTTAGCTACAAACCTGCATAAATTGCGTGGTTAACTCTAATATAACTTAAATTGCTGGTCTGAATGATTTTTTTTAAAAGACACCCTAGAAAGAAAAATAATAGCAATGCTTGTAATGTTTTGAAATTCTTAATCTTAAAATCAGATCTCTTTAGTTTAAATTTAAATCCCCATTCGTTCACTGAGCGGAACGAAATTTTCCTTTATTCCACATCACGAACATTATTGGTCATTACTCGCAAACGTCATACCATGCATCCGCAAAACGCTCGTTCTGATTTCCACAATGATTTCTCACATCCTGTGCTACTACTATTCTCTCGATCCCGTAAGCAGCTCGAAGCTGTCGCTGAGTATGACACATTCCCCATTCCCAGAGTCGAAAAAATAATTACCCAACTCGTGACACTGCCGGCTACGTATGACCTAGCGTATCTAGCTTAGCGTCATTTCGAATTATTTAGTACGATCGTTTGTTTTGAAGAGCACATAAAGGCGAACTCTAATTGAACTGTTATTCTCGGCATTATTCCGAGTTTGTCATCCTCCATCGCTGCAGCTCGCGTCTGCATATATATGAGGAAAACAAACTTTTAATGAACCCCTTCCCTAATCCTATCCTACATGGTAAGTTGTTCCCAAACCAAGAGTGGACTAGCAACAAGTATCAGCAATCTCAGTCCATAAATAGTCCTGGAAGAGAATAAAATCACTAAAGCATTCTCTTATCCTGACTGTGCTTTTTTTAATTTTTACACCAATCGTTTAGCTTTGTTGGCAAGCTGTTCGGCCCGAAGGGAAACGATGTACAAAATAATCTAATGTGGCATCGGAAGAATGTTAGTATCATGTGGGCTACTGTTATCGCGCCACGAAGTTTGAAGTTATGTTCTCCGTCTGTATTTTTTTTTCTCGATTTAACGTTAAGGCGATAAATCGTTTTTCTCAATTGTTTTATTTTTCAATAGTGCTCTAATAAAATACAAAAACAGTATAGTAAGATATAGCATTTTCATTTTTTACATCGGTGTAGCGCAAAAACAGAGATAGGCTGTTTTCTCCAAAGTTTGAATGAGAGTAATATCAATTACAGTGTCAGTCACAAAAATGCCATTTATTCCAGGTGTTTCCGAATTGTTCGGTAGTAAAACGACGAAAATTCAGTCATGAAAGACAGGGCTACGAGCGCTTAAAATCGTAACGCAAACACATCACATCGATGGATGTCAAAAAAGAAAAGTGAAATCCGAACTCAGCACACAAAATCCAGTCAAATACACTATCAGCTTTCCCTAGTGCGACTGTTTTAGGTCTCAATCCCATTTCAGCCTAATTTGATCCTCCCCCACTGTAATAGACGCCCATCATGGAAGCATTACAGTGCTTATAGTCTAAACCGGTCTGTGTGCCTTGATGCGTGACGATGCTTCCTTAACTTACATTATCCAGACGTTTCGCGTTTCCACCAGCTGCTTTTGGTTTGCGGGGATCCATTACGGATACACAAGTAACCATCAAATAAGGTCTATAGCTTCTCCGATACTATCATCTTCCATGTACTTGGTCACGGCCTGCTGTGCGTCATGTCTGTCAATTATTGTTCGTTGGTTTGTGTCGTTTGTGTAGCTGAAAATTCAAATTGAGACTAACACTGCCGGTCTGTTACTTTTGGCCAATGGCTCTATCAATGCGTTCATTGTAATCGGTCGACTATCGAGGGACGTCAGAAAATGGTTCAGGATTTCGTCATGTTCGAAATGTATTTCGTTTACCGGTGTTTCGCCTTTTCGGCGTAGTGTTTGGGAGCACAAAATTGCAGTTGGATTATTGCGTGGAAGAAATCGCCTACTTAGAGAATTTCGCATTATGAAAAATGTTTTATTTAGATTCTCTAAATTTGGATTGTAATATACTGGAACGTTGCAATTCTCCGATTTTGTCCACTAGGATCGGAATAGTGAAAAACAGGGGCGGGCATAGTGTAGTTGGTAAGGCGATCGCCTTGTACGCAGCTCACCTAGGTTCGATACCCAGCCCCGCACATAGGGCTAGAGATTTTTTGAATGAAAATTTTCTAACACGAAAAAAGAGGCGAATGACTTTAAAGTGAAAACTTCTATAATCAAAATTTAAAAAAAAATAGAAAAAAACCTCAGCTGTGAAGCTTCTTTACTATTATCCACCTTACTCCACCTAGGGCAATTGTCACTGTACTTAATAATTCTTAAGTACAGTGAAGACCCGATTTTATCAGCATCCGATTTTATCGACCCCCGATTTTGACAGCCTTATATGAAAATTGATAGTTGGTAGTTTGTTGGGCTCTAGCAAACGAACCAAGTTGATTTCGAGTAAATCCTTTGCTTTAGCAAATTTTTTATCTTAAAGATCCGAAATATGCAAAAATAATTTTTTTTTTATATTTTACACTGTCAGACCCCCTTAAGGGAAATTTAAACTAAATAATCAGAAAAGGATTGTGAGGCTATATCTAGGGACTAAAGAAGAATATTTTAAGAGCTTCGGTTTATTAAAAAGAAAGAAAATTATATGTCCCGATTTTGTCAATGTCCCCGTTTTATCAGCCTTGAATTCACCAAGGGGCTGATAAAAACGGGTAAGTAAGTTAGTAAGTTTTCAAATTATTCAACAGAAGCTCTTAGTTGATGTTTTGACATTTCTTGATGCAATTATTTGTAAAATTTGTTGATTTGTGGAAAAAAAAATACAATTATTCAAATCAGGAAATGGCGTGATAGGATACCAACCAAATACTGAATTAAATTATTTCTTCCACTTGATTTAACTAGAACTTTGTTTGTTTGAATTAAATCTGACAAGTAATGAATGTGTAAATAGCGGAAAGTAATTTTTATTAGTTTATGAGAAGTGTTTTTCAACGTTGTACTCTAGATTATTGCACGAAATTTTTAATTAAAATGGGCTTGGAAAGGATCTTTCTTTGCACTTTTTGAAAGCTATAACTATATTGTGTGAAATGGCTTTTTCGATCCACGCATAAAAAAATTTCAACACACCATTGTTCGAAGCGGCGTCTTGGCAGTCATGGGACGCTCTCGGCTTGAGACGTGCGCCTCAGGTAGAAACCTTTTCATGGAATTATGCACGTTTACAGAATGCTTCGCGTTGCACTGTATACTAGACTGCCCAGAAAAATAACGAATTTTTGAAAACTCAATCGGCCCACCCCTGAGTCAATTCCTAGTACCACCAGGAGTGTTTGCATCAAATTTGAAGCAAAACGGACAGGTGTAGCTACCGACCCAAGGTGCCTGAAGTTTGTATAGAACTTTTCCATAGTTTACAGGGATGATACCTTCTAGCACTTTCACCGCTGGTTGCCACTGTATACATCGCATTAGCACTGTAAGTGAAAATAAGAAAAAAATTGTCTACAACTTTGTCGAAAACTGCTAATCAATCCGGCTTTGTTAGAAGTTATTAAACTTTTAACGAAGTGGTTAGAGTCAGTTTTGCGTGAGGCCTACCATTCCAAGGTTGTGTATCAGTACTCGATTCCTTCGAACTATACATTTTTCTGAAGTGATTGCTAGGTTTAGCCCAATTGTATGTTCGGAGAAATTATAGTAAACTATACGAGTCATGTTTTGCTTAGAAAATTTTCGTTCCACTTGTGACCGCATAGATGGCGCCAACACTAACTTTTCATAGAAGAGAGATAGAATATTGAGATGTTCGGAAGAATTACTGCACAATGCCTCTTCTATAGCTTTGTAGAAACCTCCTAATTTCTATCGCTCTCCAATAAAAAGTTAGTGTTGGCGCTCTCTATGCGATAACATGTGGAACTATTTGATTCAAATATGGAGCAACTACTCCTGGTGGGACTACACGCAAAAATAAAACAACCTACCGAATAAGTTCTTTTAACGTAAATTTAGGTACTTTTGAGTTGTGCGTCGCTTTCGCGCTTATTAGTGTTGTCAAAAATAAAACGAGAGATTCGACTCAGTCGAGGTCTTCCGTGCAGTAAGGTAATTTTGAGT
The DNA here is from genome assembly GCF_030247195.1 of Topomyia yanbarensis. Taxonomy (NCBI): domain Eukaryota; kingdom Metazoa; phylum Arthropoda; class Insecta; order Diptera; family Culicidae; genus Topomyia; species Topomyia yanbarensis. The sequence continues at coordinate 434,291,537 of NC_080671.1, forward strand.
TGTTTTGGGTATACTCAAAATTAGGTAAATTCAACATAAATTTAAGTAAATTAAAGTCAAGCTTGAGTTGTAATATTTGCCGTAGTTAATTGGAAACTACCTTCAACACTGTTTACCTAATTTTAGTTTCCTGCACGATACCACGAAATTTAGTCAAAAGTACTTAATTTCAGGTAGTTTTTCGGTGGTGTGTACAAATCGATTCAGGGGTGAGCCGATAGGGGCATTTTTTCTTATCACTCTACTGCACATATATAGGGTGTTTGGTTCATGATTAAGAATCTCTCGAGCTTGATTGACTGTCATATTTGGAGAAAAAAATTGTTCTACTCATACCATCAAATCTCAACCGTTACAGAGTTATTGAACTTTTTGTGTAAAAAGCTTTTTTTTTATCTTAAAATACCTCTAACTCAAAAAGTATACCTCGTATTTTAAATCTTATAGTTCCATTGGAAAGGTGAGAAAATTTTCTGTTGAATGGTGTTCTCATATCTTTCAGTTAATTAGTTTTAATTACCTTTTAGTTGTAAAGTAGTTCAAAGTTTCTGTTTTTGATGAGGTTTTTGTTAATTTTCTCAAAATAATGAATTATGATTATAGCAATATCTATTATTTAAAAGATGGATTTGAGGACGATTCATAATTTGATCTTCAGCGTGATATTCCTATCTCTGCTCGCTTTCTTGTAATTTCACTTGTAATTTTTTCCTGTAATCGACCTGCAAGTGTTTAAAAGACTTTAATCTAAAAAATATGCTTTATATCGTTATTACCAGGGCTTCGTTGGAAAGTTGAAAAAATTTCCTTTCAATGTATGTACTGATAACTTTTAGTTAAGTGTATGTACTAAATGACTTTTACTAATAAAATAAGTCAAAATTAGCGTTTTTTGGGAGAGTTTTGTAATTATTCTAATTAATAATCAACTAAATTTATCATCACTATTGTTCATTTGGTGCCCCTTTATATTCTCTATAACTGGTTATTTGAAATTTTATCCCTATCGCTTTTCATTTCGCTGCAATTTAATAGTTAACACAGCATGACCTCATTACAAATGTAGTGGATTCGAAATCGTTGTTTTTGCATATCAAACGAGGTGATAAAAATGATTTTGTTTCGAAACAAAATGAGATAATTGAATGGAGCCAAAGAAAGAATTGTTGAACTTGCTGAGATGCATTAATTTAATGATAATAATGGTGCTTTTTCCTATTTACTATTTCAAGAAAATAACAAAAATGCTAATAATAACACTAACCTTAAACTAATTAACTACTAAACGAATACTATATACACTTAACTGAAAGGTATTTATACCCTTTTTCTATGCAAATTTTTCCTGGCTTTTGAATAAAAATAAGAAAAGGTACAATAAGTGCCATACTTGATCAATAAGAGCTAGTATAAGTGAATATGAGATAAAAATATCCATGTTCAATAACCCAAACACATGAAAACAAGAAAAGATAAGTGTATCATGTCAAGGAACAAATTATGCAACTTTTCAAGACTAAAAATTTGAATTATTAAAATGGTGATGTTAACTATTAAGATTTTCGCGAAATGAACGAAAAATCGATCAAAATTGTTAAATTTTAAATAAATTACTGTGAAAAGGTTACTTAACCTCATTAGCAGAAACTTTAGAGGACATTTTTCAATGTAAAATTTTCTCACCTATCCAACGGATCTAAAAGATTTGAAATACAAAGTATATTTTTTAAGTTAGTGCCATTTTAAGACAACTAAGTTTAAACACAAAAAAATCAATAACTTAGTAACGGTTGAGATTTGAAGGTATGTGTAGAACGATTTTTTACTCCAAACATGACAGTCAATCATCCCTCGAGAGGTTCTTAACCATGAACCACCCTGTATAAAGGACTCGAGAACATATATCACAGCTGGAAGTGTAGAGGCAGCGCATACTAACAACCACAATAAAAGAAAAAATTGGTCGAAATGGTTAAAGTCACGTTTCAACCCGCTATGTTGGAATCGCTATTTTAATTTTTTTTAATTATGAATGTCTTCTTGACTGTCGAGCTTCTATTACTAAAACTCCTGTTAATTTTTTTTATTTTGATACATATCAATTCAAATTCGTGTTCATAAACCACAAAATTTTTGTTCTCGATTTTGGATGAAATACCACTTAATTTTTAGTGGAACACCGCCATATTGGATCGGTCATTTTGAATTTCAAAAAACTAACTTTAGCTTCGTAATCAGTGATCTCCAAAACCCATAATTCCATGTGACTGTTATAAAATATTGACATTCTACCACGAATACTTCATCGAAAATTTACTCAATACCGCATTTATTTCAAAACATTTTCAAAACTGCCTGCAACCTCATTTGAAAACGGTTCAATTTAAAGATTTTATTTTTTGACCTCCCGAAAGAAAATTGTTTCGTTTGAGAAATGACCTGTAAAACCTACATATTATTTTTATTCACTAATTTTAGTGGCGCCTTAAAATGGAAAAAAATGCTACAAATCGATCTTATTGTCCATTAAAGTAGAAACCTAATATTTGGCCGATGTCCATCTCACACATGTACAAACAAACGCTCAAATTTTCATCAAAATCTGAGAACATAAATACGACCTGTGACAAAATTTTGAAAGACTGTTTCTTAAGTAATATGGCCATTGGCAAGGTACTGTACACGTGGCGAATACGTATGGTCTTGTCTGAGCGAATGATGTTTTCTGAATTATGTATGAGGGTTGAGAATTAACAATTCGCGAAGAGGATCGAAAACCAGGGGTGGCATTACGCATCTCGATTCGATCAAAATTCTATCGACTCGACCTTGTTTCGCGTTATGTATTTCGAACCGAGCTCGAAAGTAAATTTTCGTTCGAGTTAGCTCGAAGAAGTACTAGATTATCGAGAAGTGTTGGCATTATGGAACCATAACAATCGAACTCGAAAGCGACCCGAGTCGAACGTATTTGCTCGATAGTTTTATTGCTGTCGACTGTCGTTCGAGATTATGATTTGTGTTTTTATTTCGGAATACTTAGAGGATATAAAATTACCAAAAGGTGTAAAAAGCTCCCACGTACTTTGAGTTACTTTATGTTATATCTATTTTCACCATCAGGAACATACTTTTTTTGGAAAAAGTCATACTAAATATTGATAATAAATTATCCTACACCAAGTAATAATAAAAAAGTGTTAAAACAAATCGATGGAGAAAAGTGAAGACACCATGACTTGTCTAATCGCTATTTGATAGATGTATAGAATCACAATCATTCTTGATTTCAAAGTGATGATTTAAACAATTTTATATTCTAATTGATGCATTTGTTCCCGACTATACCTCAATTGTTTTCAATATCACAATATAGCCTTGAATTCAATGCCATAATATACGCTTTATATACCAACAGAATTAGGTGTTATATCGTCATTTGTATTAAATGCATGAAAATACAGAATATTATCTTATATTGCAAAGAAATTTGAATCAAATTGAATTACTAACAATTTTGAATGTATCAACCGATTGAAAATTATGCCATCTACAATTTCTGGAAACACTTCATTTTAAGTGTGTTCTCCCTATCTCTAGTTGTGTGCTATAACAGAATAATTGACTAACAAGTACACGGACAACCCCGCAAACACGAAAACGCATTTTTGTCTGGACTATTTCAACTAAAAATGGCTATTTTAACGAACTAGTTTTTAAATTTTTGCGTCATCAATTGCTGAAAAAATTGTTGCTTTTGGAAGCTATAAGTTTCCTGAAAAAAAAACTCTGAAAACAAAAAAATTAATGCAAAATTAGCCATTTTTTTATTGAAAAGGGCTGCACAGTGGGAAAAATGGATCCAAAACGCGACTTTTTTTGAAAAGGCTGGATGTCGTTTACCAGGAAAGGTTTTTCTTATCTAAAATGGTCTGAAAAATTGATTGCTACTATTTACAAAAACCGCACGGTACGCTATCATGTCCGTTTTGCCTCAATTCCCCTTTTCGTCTGAGTTTATGTTCAAAACTGAATATATAACTCAGAAGAAAGTTGAAAACGGTTGACAAAAATTAATATATCTTATGTAAAAAAGTCCAGAGAATCGATTGAAGATAATTAGAATAATCTCACGAAACGTATACACCCATTTTACCCCAATTCTCCGCAAAAGTAAAATTTGAAGTGATTCCTTGGTTTATATTTCGGTAAAAGACTATATGCGGCGGATTAAAAGTGATGATTCTTATGTGTAAAAATCCAGCGTATCGTTTGAATATAGTTAGACCGGTCGCCCGAAACGTATGTACCCATTTTACCCCAATTCCTCCCATAACTCAAGTATAATGTTAAACTTGGCTCTACATTTCAGAAATAGGCTGAATGCGGTTGATCAAAAGTAGTATTTCTTATGCAAAAAATTCTGGGGAATCGATTGAAGATAGTTAGAGTGGCCGCACGAATCATGTGTACCCGTTTTACCCCAAATCTTCCCATTTCTCAAGTGAAAGTTAATACCTGGCTATGCTCTTCGAAAAGCGGCTGAAGGTGGTTGATGAAAAATAGTAATACTTATGTAGAAAAATCTGGGGAATCGGTTGGAGATAGTTGGAATGACCGCACGAAACGTTTGTACCCGTTTTACCCCAATTATTCACACAACACAAGTGCGGTGAAACATCTTATACAATATTTCAGAAATAAGCAGAAAGCGGTTGGTCAAAAGTAATTTTTTATGCCAAATAATCTAGGAAATCGATTGAAGATAGTTCGAATGACCGGACAAAACATGTGAATCCGTTTTACCCCAAATTCTTCCCAAAACTCAAGTGTGAGGATAAACCTGGCTGTACTTCTCGGAAAGAGGTTGAATGCGGCTGATGAAAAGTAGTAATTCTTATATACAAAATACCGAGGAATCGATTGGTGATAGTTGGAATAACCGCATGAAACGTGTCCATCCGTTTTACCCCAATTCTTCCCATTACTCAAGCGTGCACTTAAACCTAGCCGTGCTTCTCCGAATGAAGCTGAATGCGGCTAATGAAACGTAGAAATTCCTATGTAAAAACTTCCGGGAAATCGACTGAAGATAGTTATAATGACCGTACGAACCGTATATACCCGTTTTACCCCAATTCTGCACATAATGTATTGTGAAATTATACCTTACTTATCATTTAAGCAAGAGGCTGAAAGCGGCTCACCAAAGTAGTTTCTCTTATGTAAAACAATTCAAGGAATTGATTGAGAAAACTTGAAATGACCACTCGAAACGTGTTTACCCATTTCACCCCAATTCTTTCTCTTACACAAGTGTTAACTTATAATTACCCAACATTTCAGAAAGAGGCTGAAGGCGGTTGATAAAAAATATTTTTTATATTAAATACTTCAGGGAATCAATTGAAGGTAGCTAGAATGTCCGCACGAATCATGTGTACCCATTTTACCCTAAGTTCCTCCCATAACTCAAGTATGAAGTTGAACCTGGCTATACTTCTCCGAAAGAGGCTGAATGCAACTGATGAAAAATAGTGATTTTTATGTAGAAAAAATTTGCGTTCAGCCTCTTGCTAAAATGATGATTTAGATATAACTTCACACATAAATTACGTAAAGAATTGGGGCAAAACAGGTATACACGTTTCGTGCGGTCATACTAGCTATCTCCAACCGATTGCCCGGAATTTTGTGCATAAGAATTACTACTTTTCATCAGCTGCACGCAGCCTCTTTCCGAGAGGTACAGCCAGGACTAACTTCACATTTGAGCTATGGGAGAAACTTGGGGTAAAACGGGTACATATATTTTGTCCAGTCATTCGAACTATCTTCAATCGATTCCCTGGACTATATAACATAAAAAGGTTACTTTTAATCAGCCGCTTTCAGCCTGTTTTTGAAATGATAAGTAAGACATGACATCACACATACATTATGTGAATAATTGGGGTAAAACAGATACAAACGTTTCGTGCGATCATTCCAACTATCTTCAACTGATTTTTCGGATTTGGCTGCATAAAAATTACTACTTTTCATGAGCCGCATTCAACCTCTTTCGAAGAGTAGTACAGATAGGTTTAATTTCACACTTGAGTTGTGGAGAGAATTTGGGGTAAAACAGATACACGTGTTTTGTCCGGTCGTTCGAACTATCTTCAATCGATTTCCTGGATTATTTGGCATAAAAAATACTTTTGATTAACCGCTTTCTGCTTTTTTCTGAAATATTGAGTAAGGTGTATCACCACACTTGTGTTGTGTGAATAATTGGGGTAAAACGGATACAAACGTTTCGTGCGGTCATTCCAACTATCTCCATCCGATTCCCCAGATTTTTCTACATAAGAATTACTATTTTTCATCAAACACCCTCAGCCTCTTTTCGAGAAGCACATCCAGATTTAACTTTTCACTTGAGATATGGGAAGATTTGGGGTAAAACGGGTACATGTGTTTCGTGCGGCCATTCTAACTATATTCAATCGATTCCCCAGAATTTTTTGCATACGAATTACTACTATTGATCAACCGCATTCAGCCTCTTTCTGAAATGAAGAGCCAGGTTTAACTTGATACTTGAGTTATGGGAGGAATTGGGGTAAAATGGGTACATACGTTTCGGGCGACCGGTCTAACTATATTCAAACGATAACCTGGATTTTTATACATAAGAATCATCACTTTTGATCGGCCGTATATAGTCTTTTACCAAAATAGAAAGCCAGGATTAACTCCAAACTTTAGTTTTGCGGAGAATTGGGGTAAAATGGGTGTATACGTTTCGTGAGATTATTCTAATTATCTTCAATCGATTCCCTGGACTTTTTTACATAAGAAATATTAATTTTTGTCAGACGTTTTGAAATTTCTTCTGAGTTATATATTCAGTTTTGAACATAAACTCAAACGTAAACGGGAATTGGGGCAAAACGGGCATGATAGCGTACTTTACGGTCATTTTAAATACCTGCAATAGATTCCCCAGACATTTTCACTTAAGAAGTATGCATTTTTAATAACGACACTTAGCCTTCTGTCATGCTATTGAGTAAAGTCGCGTTTTTGATACTTTTTTTTCCCACTGTGGGCTGTTTGCTCGCTTTGATTATTTTCCAAAAAAAAAAAATGATAAAAGCGGGTTCGAAGTTGTGTTGTTTTAAAAAATTATTTAGATATTAAATATGTTATTTAATCTAAGAATAATTGTGAATAACTCATTCTGCAGATAATACATTCCATCATGCGACTGAGATCCGAATAAGAGAAACCACCAGCTAGGCATTTCGATGTTTCGGTGCTTAAACTTAAACAGCGAGAAATATTGAAAATTTTTGGTAAGAAGTTTAAGAATACAGTTATATCAAACTAAAATAATGCCCAAGCATTGAAAAAAGGTGGTGAGGGTGAGAGACGTCAACATATTATGAACATGTTTGGGTCATTTTATTTACCACTATCACTATTTTTATTCTGTGAATTTGACGCTCATCGGAAAGAAACAAAACAAACTGCAATTTTGTTTACACTGAAAAAAATTCTTAGGTGGAATTAAAATTATCATGCGATGAACAAAATCATTAGTCATTACTCGTTTTCTGCAACGTAGCATTTCCGTGCATTGTAAATAGTTCGTTTCGTTTAATTTACGAACTGAAAAAATGGCATCTTGATGAACGAAAAGTTGAGTAGTTTTACATATTTAATGTACGGGTTATTCCACGTCAAATTTACAACCACGATTTTAATTCCTACCAAAAATTCTTCTTGCATTTTTAGCAGAAAATAATTGACATCTATTTTTTGTTTTGGCTGAATGCAACAGATTTTTTCAAGTTTTGAGCTTTTGAATTTTATGAATTGGATCATTTTTCAACCTCTGATATCTCGGAAACTCTTCATTTTACGGAAAAATTTATTAATAATAAAAACTGCATTTTCGAATGAGCTCACAAATAAAAATCTGATATAGTTTTTTTTGTTATTTATGTTATGAATTCTGTAAATGTTAGAAACATATTGAAAAAACAGCCTTGAACCAATAAGTTTTTTATTCTATGAAAACATTTATAATCAAATTGAGCACCTTATTACTTTACGAGATATTTCAATTAAAGCTCGCCCATAACATGGCGTTTAATGTAAAATTGCCTTTTTTAATGTTATAATTGTAATTTCTCGCAGAATATTTTGACACAGCAAAATTTTTACACAACATTTTTAACATGATTTTTATTACTTGAAGAAAAAATCTCGACAAACATATGTTTACGGCCTAAAAGCCAACTGTCAAAATCCACTTTGAATGGAAATTCCGGACAAACCGTTACTAGCCGAACACAGTTCACAACAGTTTATGAAAGAAAAAATATTTTTCTTTCGGTTACTATAAACATCTCTGATTGGCGCGTAACGGTTTGTCCGGAATTTCCATTCAAAGTGGATTTTGACAGTTGGCTTTTAGGCCGTAATCATATGTTTGTCGAGAAATAAGCAAAAAATTTATCCAACTTTATAAAAAAAAACTCAATTTTTCCGGCAAGCTCATGCAAAAATGCAACTTTTTATATTTAATATTTTTTCCATGCATCGAATACTTTCCGAGCTATCAGCGATTGAAAAATGTTTAATTTTTTTAACTTTAAACGTTGAAAGCCCATACCTTGAGGTAAATATTATATTCACCCATAACAAAAATTCCTGTCAAATATTTTTAGCTAAAGAATGCAAGAAAAAAATTTGGAATGAACTAAAATTTTATTTATTAATCTGACGTTGATTGTCCCGTACGATGCATAAAAGTTATCATCGGTGACTAAACTATTTTTCGTGAATGAAACGAAATGATTCATTCTTTTATTAATTGTTTTATATAGTATAAATATTTTTGGAAAGGGTAAATTTATTTACATAAAAGGAAAAAAAATCGTATTTCCATATTAGATGGGATCTTTTTGGATCGATGTTTGACAACATCGATTTTATTTCAAAGTCCTCATCCCTATTGTGTACTAGAAAAAATTGTTATATTTGCGAAACTTATCCATATATATTTCGATAACTAAAAACTAAATAAATTAAATCAATTCCTATATTTTATCAATGTTGGTTTTATGAAACTTATTCTTAGCAGAATTTAAAATATTTTTTCTCAGTGTATACTCTTATTTGACAGTTTGTGTTCGAACAGGCAGTCGAAATCTAGTACCGCAATCTAACAAGCTCGAACGCTTGGTCGAATACGATACGTAATGCTGCAATTTAGTCGAAACGACTTCAAAACGTTTCTAATCGAGTCACTCGAATCGAGATGCGGAATGCCACCCCAGTTACATCAGCACGAAGAACAAATTTCCATATTTAATGGTTTACTTTTCGTCCATTAAATGGTCAGTCAATTATACTGAGCTGAGAATAAGTACGTACTGTTTGGAGACGGGGTACGTATTTGATTCGTGAATGATATTAATATCGTTTAGGAACGCAGCATTGATATTTTTCTGTTTCGCGTTTTCATTGTAATATCGCAACGTTACTCGAACGAGGTGGAAATTTTCAAGTTACGCGATCTCAATATGCTTGCTATAATACCTATAAAGGACCGTTTATAAATTCTGCACGCTATTAGGGGGAAGAGCTATGACAAATAGTGACATAAATGGGATAGGGAGCACTTTCTGTGCTTTAATGCAATCGGCTGTTTTACGCACGATTGTACGATGAATATAGGAAATTTCATGGAACATTGGCACTTTTGCGTGTAGCGGCAGTATTGTGCTCCTACAAAAAAGGAAAAAACCGAAATCATTTTGTTCCTATTAAACCAAGGGGATAAAGAGCATGGTAATATGAGTGAAAGTTAGTTAATATTAGGCAATCTTTGCGTGACTTTTAAACTCATTTTTTATGGTCCATTTTATATTGTCGACAGTACTCCCGACAGCCGGGTGTCCGGAGTTCAAGTTCTTTTCGATGAAACAAACTCTCCATAAACGGTTACCCAGAGTTTAAACTCCTTGACATCTAGAACATTTACGCATCCTACAGTCAATAAACTATTCCATGCAAAATTCCCAAGTGGGAAAAATTTTGGACAAGACCAATATCTTTGTGTATGAGGGCACATGCCTTACATGAAGTATGGTTTTTTTGTTTTAGTGTTTCGGATTCTCCTCGTTAGTAACTAGCACCATCTGGGTGTCCAGTTAGACTATGTATCTGAACTAGTACCCAAATTAGCACTAGTTAGACACTAAATTCCAAAAAGTCACACGTCTTGCGTGAACACTAAAACAAAAAAACCATACTTCATGTAAGGCATGTGCCCTCATGCACAAAGAAATTGGTCTTGTCCAAAATTTTTCCCACTTGGGAATTTTGCATAATTCCAGGCGTTTGGTACTCATACCAAAAGACAGTTTCGGTTCATATTCCTCGTCGGCAAACAGAACCACTGTGCTTACTATCGAGACATCACTCGGTATAAGCCAGTGGTTTAGTGTTCACGCAAGACGTGTGACTTTTTGGAATTTAGTGTCTAACTAGTGCTAATTTGGGTACTAGTTCAGATACATAGTCTAACTGGACACCCAGATGGTGCTAGTTACTGACGAGGAGAATCCGAAACACTAAAACAAAAAAACCAAACTATTCCAACCTTTTATGCACGAAAATATATTCTCAGTCGCATCGCTTGCTTGAGGCGAATCTTGACTGACAACCCACCCACCCCCCATTATGTGGTACTTGTGGGAGTGTCACTGAGTCGGGGCCTTCCGTTAACAAAGTACCACATTTCCTTCCTCATATCCCAAGTTACGGTAAAGATGGGCGTGGTCCGCAATGGTATTTCTAAGGCGAAATTTTCGCTTGAACTGAATCAGAGCTCAAAAAATTGACGTCCCTGCGTGAGCTTGAAAGAAAACGAAATTCAATTCATGCCCGCTGCGATGAATGGAATGTTTGGTTCGTTTCCCTCGTCATTCGTTCTCTCGACGTAGCGCATTCAGGTTCGGACATGTTCTGTTCGAGAAGCAAACTGAATTTTGTGTCTATGCTAGCTCTGAGGGGGATATAGATCACTTATGCTCGTAAATGTAGAAGATGCTAACTTCTGCCTTCAAACTATCCACATAATAACAAATGAATGCCTTTGTTAATGAAGGAATTTATGTTTCCTCTGCACTCAAGCATTCGATTCTGCATGAAATTTCAGTCAGTTGGAAAGTTAATGAACGAGAAAGGCGGCGAATCTTAATTTTGGTTTCGGTAAGTACAAGTAGAAATAGGTAACTGATTTTGAATTTTCGCAGCACTGGACTGAATCAATTGCTATTCCCAAACATTGCTCTTTAAGTAGTCTGGCTGGAAATGAGAGTCATCAGTTTGCAATCGACAAAGTGTACCATGCTTACGTAACGCAACGCAACGGAATATACATCAACTTCAAAAAATTTCAGTAACAAAACAAATAAAATAAATAAAATAAATAAAATAAATAAAATAAATAAAATAAATAAAATAAATAAAATAAATAAAATAAATAAAATAAATAAAATAAATAAAATAAATAAAATAAATAAAATAAGTGACATAAACAGAATTAATAAAATAACTAAAATAATTAAAAACAGGACAACAAATTTATGAAAAATTCATTTAAGGGACCGTTCATAAACCACGTAGACGGAAATTTGAGAAGTCTACGTAGATTTTTTCAAAGACCCCTCTCCCCCCTCGTAGACAAACATAGACTTTTGCTGGAACCCCCCCCCCCCGTCCCCTCTATGAGTCTACGTGGTTTATAGACGGCCCCTAAGTTCGATTTGTTTGATATTTATTTCAATTTTTTTTTTTTTTTTTTTTATTCATTTCGTTTATTTGATAGGCACAAATGCGTTAGCTTGGCGGTGCCAAATGCTTTTGTTTTTACATTTGGATATCTTAAAACTAGGAGGTTACAATGTTGAAATATTTTTTTTACAAAGGAAAAGAAAGTTTACAGCTATCTTAAGACTAGAAATAAGATTCAATATACAAAAGAGGGCCAAAAGATTTTTTTATGAAAAAATTTAAAACAAGGGATTCACTTTGATATACAAGAGGGGGAGTAATAGTATTTTACGAAATATTTTACGGTTATCTTAAAACTAACAATATAGTTTAGTACACAAAAGGGGGGAACAAATATTTATGAGAAATTTCACAGAAATCTTAAAACTAGGGATTCAATTCTATTTACAAGATGGAGGACAAGAGTTTCAATAAAGAGTAAAAATTATAGCTATCTTAAAACTAGGAATACAGAATACTAATTTGAATTTTTTAACTAAAACTTATGCTTGGTCAAGATATTCAAAGGGTGGCTTATTTCCGCATCAGTGTAGCAGCAGTTGTATCAAGGACAGGGGAGAGACAGGGAAAGAAGAGCAAAACTTGCAACTTTCGCTCGAACGGCGGGGGGGGGGGGGGGGTGAGGGGGATCAGCGAACCAAATTTGCGCCTCAGTATAGTAAGTCGTCGAGTACCGGATTGGCGGATGGTATTCTTCGGACCCGCGGGGAATCCTTCAAAAGTCATCGGACCTCGAGTCGCTCTCGCTTCAGTTTCCTTCTATGCAGGCGTAGTGGTAAGGGCGATGGCGGTTAAATAGTGGCACTCTGGAGCTGATCGGTTCCACAAGGCAGGAGGAAACTCTAAAAACGAGAAATAAAAGAGAGGGGCTAAATTGGGATATTTATCGTTTTTATGAAGGTATAAATAAGGGACATATAGGGGAAATCACGAGTTGCCAGCATATCTCGGACTGGTACATTGGGTGGTCTACCACGGGCCCGAAGGGATTCCTTTAACTGAGACCTGGCGTCACAATACCCGGCGCACACCCAGACAACGTGTTCGATGTCGTGATAGCCCTCGTCACAAGCGCACAGACTACTCTCCGCAAGCCCAATACGCCGCAAATGCGCATCCATGGTGTAGTGATTGGACATAAGTCGGGACATTACGCGAATAAAATCCCGACCCACATCCATCCCCCCGAACCAAGGCTTCGTTGATACCTTTGGGATAATCGAATGTAGCCATCGTCCAAGTTCCCCGTTGCTCCACGAGGTTTGCCAACTGTTGAGCGTCCTCTGACGACAAATACTAAAAAATTCGTTGAAGCAGATTGGTCTTTCGTATATGTCACCATTTAATGCGCCCGCCTTTGCTAATGAGTCGGCCTTTTCATTGCCCGGGATAGAACAATGAGAGGGGACCCAAACAAAGGTAATCTGATAAGATTTTTCAGATAACGTACACAAGGACTCCTGTATCATCCCCAGAAAATACGGGAGTTGCTTTTTAGGCTTCACCGCACGAAGAGCCTCGATAGAGCTGAGGCTGTCCGAAACGATGAAGTAGTGATCTGTGGGCAGAGTGTCGATGATCCCAAGGGTGTACTGAATTGCAGCTAACTCTGCGACGTAAACTGAAGCGGGATCATTGAGCTTGAATGAAGCGGTGATAGTATTGTTGAAGATACCGAAGCCAGTGGACCCATCGAGATTTGATCCGTCAGTGTAGAACATTTTGTCACAGTCGACTTCTCGGAATTTATTATAAAATATATTGGGGATCACCTGCGGGCGTATATGGTCCGGAATTCCACGAATATCTTCCTTCATGGATGTGTCGAAGAATACAGTAGAATCAGAAGTATCTAGGAAACGGACACGGTTGGGATTGTACGAAGAAGGATTGATGCTTTGTGCCATGTAGTCGAAGTACAAGGACATAAAACGGGTTTGAGAATTAAGCTCGACGAGCCTCTCGAAGTTTTCAATTACCAACGGGTTCAGAATGTCGCATCGGATGAGCAATCGATATGAGAGTTCCCAAAATCGATTTTTTAGCGGAAGAACGCCCGCCAGCACTTCGAGACTCATCGTATGGGTCGAGTGCATGCAACCCAAGGCAATGCGCAAGCAACGATACTGGATTCTCTCCAGTTTGATGAAGTGTATGTTCGCAGCGGAGCGGAAACAGAAACACCCGTACTCCATCACCGACAATATCGTTGTTTGGTACAACCTGATCAGGTCTCCTGGGTGAGCACCCCACCATGTTCCAGTTATTGTTCGGAGAAAATTGATCCTTTGTTGGCATTTCTGTTTCAGATACCTAATGTGACATCCCCAGGTACCTTTAGAGTCGAACCAGACCCCGAGATATTTAAATGTGAAAACCTGGTTGATCGTTGCACCCATTAATAAAAGCTGGAGTTGCGCCGGCTCACGCTTCCTAGAAAAAACAACCAACTCAGTTTTCTCCGTGGAGAACTCGATACCCAGCTGAAGAGCCCAAGCAGACAAATTGTCCAAGGTATTTTGTAATGGTCCTTGCAAGTCGGCAGCTTTGGGCCCTGTAACAGAGACCACCCCGTCGTCTGCAAGTTGCCTTAGCGTGCATGAATTGGCAAGACAATCGTCAATGTCATTCACGTAAAAATTGTAGAGCAGGGGACTTAGACATGAGCCCTGGGGAAGACCCATGTAGCTAAATCGCGATGTTGTTAAATCGCCATGCGAAAAGTGCATGTGCTTTTCAGACAACAGGTTTAGCAAAAAGTTATTTAAAATTGGTGAAAGACCATGCTGGTGCAGCTTCTCTGACAGAATGTTGATAGAAACTGAGTCAAAAGCCCCCTTAATATCCAAGAAGACTGATGCCATCTGCTCTCTGTTAGCATAGGCCATTTGGATTTCTGTAGAAAGCAACGCAAGGCAATCGTTCGTCCCTTTGCCTTTGCGGAAGCCAAATTGTGTATCTGACAGTAAGCCATTTGCTTCAACCCAATTGTCGAGACGAAACAAGATCATTTTCTCGAACAACTTCCGAATACAGGACAGCATTGCAATCGGCCGATACGAGTTGTGGTCGGAGGCTGGTTTTCCTGGTTTTTGGATGGCGATGACCTTCACTTGCCTCCAGTCATGAGGGACAATGTTACCCTCAAGAAACTTGTTAAATAAATTCAACAAGCGCCTTTTTGCAGTGTCAGGCAGATTCTTCAGCAAGTTGAATTTGATTCTGTCTAACCCTGGGGCATTATTGTTGCATGATAAGAGAGCAAGTGAGAACTCCACCATCGAAAACGGTGTTTCGTTCGCGGTATCGTGAGGAGACGTGGCGCGGCACGTTTTCTGTACCGGGACAGAGTCCGGACAGATCTTCTTGGCGAAAGCGAATATCCAACGGTTTGAATATTCCACGTTCTCGTTGGTACTATTATGATTACGCATACGTCGAGCCGTACCCCAAAGAGTGCTCATCGCTGTTTCTCTCGTTAACCCGTCGACGAACCGACGCCAATAACTGCGTTTTTTGGCTTTCATTAGACTCTTCATTCGCCTTTCTAACGACGCGTACTGTTGATAGCTAGCGGGTAACCCGTCTTCCCGGAAGGCCTTATATGCAGTGGACTTTTCCGCGTACAGCTCTGAGCACTCTTTATCCCACCACAGGGTGGGAGACCGTCCATGGGTATTCGCGCTGGGTACTGGTTTAGTCTGAGCTTGATTCGCACTGTCGAGAATCAAGCCAGCCAAAAACCTGTACTCTTCCTCCGGAGGAAGTTCTTGAGTGGATTCGATTTTAACGGATATCGCGGTCGCGTAACTCTTCCAATCAATGTTCCGTGTGAGGTCATACGAGACATTGATTGTTTTCGATGGTCTTGAACCGTTAGCAATTGAAATCACGATAGGCAAATGATCGCTACCGTGGGGATCAGGGATCACCTTCCACATGCAATCTAACTGTAGCGATGTCGAGCAAAGCGACAAATCCAACGCGCTTGCGCGTGCTGGTGGTGTAGGAATCCGCGTCATTTCTCCCGTGTTTAAGATGGTCATGTTGAAATTATCGCAAAGATCTTGGATTAATGTTGATCTATTATCATCATGAAGACAGCCCCATACCGTACCGTGCGAGTTAAAGTCTCCCAGAACTAGCCGCGGTGCCGGTAAGGATTCCGTGATATTACAAAGCGTTCGGTGCCCTACCGAGGCTCTAGGAGGAATGTAGATGGAAGCAATGCAAAGGTCTTTACCTTTGATGAAAACTTGACAAGCGACAATTTCAATGCCTGGTGTCGAAGGGAGGTTAATTCGGTTGAAAGAATAGCACTTTTTGATCCCCAAAAGTACTCCTCCATAGGGGTTTTCTCGATCCAGACGAATTATATTAAAGTCGTGGAAGTTGAGATTTATATCGGAAGTTAACCAAGTTTCACATAATGCGAAAGCATCACATTTTAAACTATTTAGTAAAAATTTAAAGGAATCGATTTTCGGGAGGATACTTCTGCTGTTCCACTGTAGAACAGTGATCGAATCGGTGACCTCGTTCGATGACTTAGCCATCGAAGGATACGATCGCTGCAAGGAGGGGCCATTTAGTAGTCAATTGCTTCAAAAATGTTTGCACTATAGGGAGAAAACGTATCAGAAGGCTTTTAAGAGGATCAGTAACATTGAAAGCTGTGAAAATTAAGTCCACTATGTCAGAAAATTTCATTAGTCCGCTACTGGACTGAGTATCTGTTTGAAAAAAAGGGACACTTGGGGTTTTTGGTGTCCCTGGAAGTGGTGGGTACTCCTTGTTAGAATTAATATTTCCAAGTCCTGGAGCAAATTGCTTCGGCTTTTGTGCATCACTTCCGTTGGATTTATTGGTTGTAGATGGCGCACTCTGAGTGGACGACACCTTGGCACCCTTACGGGGCAATGTAGGGGAGGCTGGATTTCTCCTCTTCCTGGATTCCCCTGGGTTAACCAAAGATGTTCCCTCTCGTGGGTCGTCAGATTCTTGCTCAACGTTAGCCAAACCAGCATAGAGATTTTCGGACAGGACAGATGGCGAAGCATTCTTTAGCATTTCTGCATAAGAACGCCTTGAGCGTTCCTTAAGGGAGCGCTTAATTTTATCCCCGCGCTGCTTGTACGCAGGGCATGATTTAAGAGCATGTGAAGGGCCCCCGCAGCAAATACACTTTTCAGTTTCTTTGTCGCAAGAGTCATCCTCATGCTCTCCTTCGCATTTGCCGCATCGTTTCTTATTTCCACAATATGTGGCTGTGTGGCCCAACTGCTTGCAATTGCTGCAGCTCATGACCCGCGGTACAAACAGGCGCACTGGTAGGCGAACCCTGTCAAGGAGGATGTAGTTGGGAAGAGAGGACCCGGCGAATGTCACCCGAAGCGAGCCTGATAGAGAGTAGGTAGTCTTACCTCCCTCGGTGTTTGCGGTATATAATTGTTTGCATTCTAAGATCTTAATCTGTTCAAGAGAGGGGTCCTTAAAGCAGCCAACCCCGTGCTCCAACAGTTCTTCGCATTTCAGGCCCGGTTCGGACACTACCCCATCGATTTCACAGGCCACACAAGGCACGTACGCTTTAAATTCCCGCGTAAAGCGCTCACAGCAAGCAATCGCGTTTGCCTGCCCGAGATCATTCACTAGAACACGTATCTTGTTTGCTCGAACACGTGTTATCTGAGTTACGGCCGGGTAATTAGCAGTCAGATCTCGAGAAAGTTTTAAAATATTAACCGGTTTCTCTCCGGTCCGAAAATATACCACCCATGGCCCAGAGGAACCTTCTGGGTACTGCTTTATACGGGGAGCAATGCGAGTATTAGGGGGATCAGGGACTTCCATGATTACATCAGATGGTATTTCGCCCTCGGCCATTTAAGCACGAGGGCAGAGCGTTATATAAACGGGAATGTGTCTTATTATTTGATTACAAGGTAGAGTAAAAGTAGGGAAAAGGAAAGAAAGCAAACGAGGGAAAAAAAAATAAAGCAAAACTTATCTGCAAACAACGTCGATTGTTCCGCACCAGCGAAAACAATGTGCTGGATTTACTTTCGGCACCAGCAGAACGACAGCTAACGAACGAACAAAGGATGACCTTGACTCACTAAAATTTACACACCGAACACCACTGTGAAATATAACGATCCGTTCCGTTCAAAGGTTGGGAGACGTATGATATTTATTTCAATTGGTTGAGCATAAATACCAAAAAGCGACTTTCATCACATACGACCGAAGTTCGTTCGTGACTGGATGCCCCCAATCTTATGAAAATTCCAGTCGTAAATCTATACATAGATTGGACTTAAATTAACAATCTTGCCACTCCGGTTATGTCCTAGAGCAGTGTTTTTCAACCGGGGGTAAATTCACCTCAGGGGTGAATTAGTATACCGTAAAACGGGGGAACATTGTTCTATTTTTCTACATTTATTCGAATAACTTTCTTCAAATCAGGTAGATGTAACTGTTTGCTTGTTTAAAACAAGTACTGGTACCCATAGATTGAAAACATTCAAACTGTTTTGTAATTTATTTTGTTTTGCTATAAAAATAAAATAAATTTGTTGTAAATTTTCATTCGTTGTTTTCGGGGTAACTTTGAGCAGCAAAATATGTGTATCGAAATAAGAAGTAACGCTCCAAATCTTGTGTAAATTGCATATCTGCAGGCGATTTTTTGACCCGATATTGCGTCGTCTCGTAAGAAAACGAAATTGCCTGAAACGATACGGCCGACTTTTATCGAACTTTTTTGGGAAAATAGTCGAAATAAAATAGTTAGCAATAAAAATATCGGATTTAAAAACGAAAAATTGGACAAAAATATTAACGGTTTCTAAAAAAGTGATTAGTTCAGTTGAAGTTAATATACAAGGAATTGCTTGAACAGATTGAAACGATGCATGAAAGTTGCTTCATTTTCAATTTGAACATTACATAGTACATTAAATGACGAAATAATCGTTGCCGGTAGATGCTGAACATGTTTTCAATATGGTTTGTATTTTGTTTCGATGATTTTGTTAGAGGGAATTGTCTTATCGTACATTGCTGAAAAAAATCTCATTTGATCAAACGCGTGTGTTGTTGGATAATCGTGCGCGAACCGTGAATCTAATACTTTATTTTTGGTGTACGACTAAGATGCTAAAAGAGAGTGAGATCTTCCATATCACTATAGTTCCCGGTGATGTCGCCATGGAACGCATTGTCTAGTGGATATGAGCTTTATTTTTTGATTGGTCCTACTGAATGTATGGACCCAAGTTATTAGAACAGAGAGTAATAGTTTCCGGACGTGACCGATTCATGAGCACGCGAAAACGGACGTTTGTAGGTTCGTGTTTGAGACAGCGTTTGAAACTTCGTGAGTGCTAAAATGTTCTCCTTATTACCGGGGTGTTATTAAGTTTGCGCTATCGCGAACGTAGGTGTGCGTTGTTAATCGTGAAGGGCTTAAGCGTTCTTATGTTAACGTGTTTGTCACGTGTGCTCGCGTTCATGTGACTTCGCGTGTACAAGACTGGATTTTGTAACTGTGTGACCATTCCTATATACGTTTGCGTTCTTGGATGGTCACGCGGACCATCATTCTGATAGTTAGTTTTCGGTGTACAATTCACATTCTGACAGGGAGTAAGTTACTCTTTATCACTAGAGTCCTCGGTCATGTCGCTATGTAATGTGGTGTTCAGTGGATATGAGAGCTTTCTTTTTTAGCTGATCTAATTGAAGGCATGGACCTAGTCTGCTGATATCAAGGATAGAAACATCCGGAAGCGACCGATTTATGATCGTGCTAGTACGAGAGTTTTTAGGTTCACGCTTGAGACCGCGTTTGAAAATTTGTACAAGCTGAGACATTCCCTTTATTACCGGGATGTTATCATGTTTACGAGATCGCGGGTGCAGGTGCCGTTGACGGTCGCGAAGGGCTCAAGCATTTGTATATCAATGTGTTTGTCACGTGTATGTGACTTCGCGTGTATAATCTCGATTTTATAATGATGTAGTGTGTACTCTGGTTTGATCGCGCGCGAACCGTGAGCCTGATGCTTAATTTTTAGTGTATGGTACAGATGGTAGAAGAGAGTCCGTTTCTCATATAACTAAAATTCCAGGTCATGTCACCATAAAACGTGTTGTTTAGTGAATATGAGCGTCACATTTTTGATTGGTTAAACTGAAGACATTACTCCAGACTGCTAGGACCGAGGTAAGACTTCCGGACGTGACCGGAACCGGACATGATCGCGCGAGTGGTGGGTTAATGTTTGAGACCGCGTTTGGAAGCTTAATGATGCTACATTTACTTAACTACCGGGTTTTTTATGTAGGCGAAATAGCGGGCGTAAGTATGTATGGATTATTGCAATTGCATGGTCGCGTTTGTGGCCACGTTTGTGTTATCGCGGAGGCCCCTAGCGTTTGTACCTATATGAGCATAGATAGCGTTTAGTAGGGATATACTAATAAAAGGAATCATAACATGCCGAATAAAGAAAAAAGATGTAAAGAGCTTGATTAGACGTGTATAAATTCACCGATACTATTTTGGTATACAAAATAGTATCGGCAAATAATAGAAAAGCAAAGTAATAGATGTGCAAAAGTACAGACTAATGAAGTAGAATAGAAAACCACAATTAACATGCAATCAAACTCGTCTAAATGCAGCAAATGTTATGTATTTACCATTAACGACAATTGCATGCTGTTAGACTTTCGTCATGCTATGCTGGCCGGGAATGGATGTCTCACGTGCGTCGGTCTAATTTATCCAATCCGACTTTCCCGAATGGATAGAACCAAATGCACAAATTGATCACCAGTAGTATTAGCCACTATTCTGTCATATACGCGAGTTCTGCATCCATTCCCTGACTCAACTGTCACAAATACTCAGACGAACACATAAAGAGATAGGCATACGACTAGCACATAACAATTGTATACTAGTACGAAAACTACGATTATTACAAAGCGACAACTAATAGGTTTCTACTTATGTATTTATTAAATTAATTCAATTATTAAATTAATTTAATTAGTATACGCACGATGACGAATTCGACCGATACATGGACACACAATGATTCATACTGTGAGCCCCGTCCACGAATACCGCCATCAAATTGTGGAACAATATTTGCAAACATGGCACACAGCAAAAGTCAATGCACGTCGACCCGCCAGTCGGCCATATCACCGCGCACAGAGCAGTGGTTTAGCCGTTGTATGCGCTGGTGCAGAGCATGAAGAAACATAGAACATAAAAAGGCGCATAAGCCCTCTCGGTCTCCTCGATGCACCACTATCGAGGCGTAAAACCCCTCAACCTTTGGGAGGGCATAAGCGATCGCCGGTGGTTGTTACTCCGATATTGATCAGAACGAATTAAGATAGCAAAATGTTCATTAGAACAACATGCTTGGAAATAACATGGTGAGCCACATTGTGCAATCTATATTGATTCCTGCATGCTGATGCCGGCCACGTCCGAATGCAGATCTTTTGCGAAAGGAAGGAATCTTAGTCCGATATCACTGCCAGAAACCGGGGAATCTCCTGCATCTCCACATGTATCGCGGGAAGGAGAGAGTTGTTAGTAAGTGTTACAATAGCGTTATCATGTGATAATTGCTCTGGGTAGCCGGCTGCCGAGAATTTGGGAAATTTAACATTTGTCGTATTAATACGAGTGGCCAAATAAGCAACTTGAACTCCGGATAGCCGACTATGAGGAGCATTGCTTATATTTTAATAAATCGGTATCGTTAACTTTTGTTTGTTTGTTACGTGTTTTCACGCGACGAAATTTTCGTGGTCTCTTATTGTGTCGGTCTTACCCGGCAATCGTTTGAATAAAATGCAGAATTTTATACAAAAGGTATTTGTGTGCGCCATCTGTAGACTTTTTAGATTCGTTCCTAGATTAAATGGTTTGCTTAAACAAAATGAGATATACAGTAAGTGAATTACACAAGTTTCATGTATGCCTTCAACATTATAATAATACTTATAAAAATGTTTCAAAATTTTCAGTACATTAGGGAGGGCTATAGTCCCCCTTATAACCCCCCGAACGCACGCCAATGCACCTAGCCCCAGCCCCATATAGTCGAGTAAAGCCTTTTCAATGCTAAAATGATAGTTAAAAGAATTCTTTTCAATCAAGCCATTGAGACACACAGATGAATTGAAAGGAAATCCCTTTATTTGGAGAACTTGATTTTCACGCATTTCAATGAAATATTTAGATTCATGGGCCCAGAGAGGAATTTCATTTTTATTATTCTATATTTTTATAAGTGCTGCTCTATGTTAACGGTTCGTTCAAAACCATTGGGCTGTCTATTGCAGTCATTAACATTGAAGTGGTTACTCAAAAATATTTTAGCCCCTACAATACAAAATACTGATTATGGGCTTCAATAGCCAGCTAATATACCTAGGTGAATATTCTCTTCAAAACTGTCTTGTGAAACGTTTTATATGTGCTTATTAACTGTTACAGACGATAAATCTATCAATTATGATTAAATTCATATGAAAATAGTGGAAAAATCATAAGAGAGGAAAATTCAGTGTCTTTAAGCTTGCGATGCAAGTGTTTCACAAATGAAAATCTACTCAAACAAACCGGTTTCTGCACCGAATCACGTGTCGAATCGCATCGTGAATTATCCGTGTGTAGAAATAGATCCTACGAGAGCTTACCACGCTTACTTACCATATTCCTTCTTTGCTTCCTACGTATGTCTAGGGTTCGTCGCGGTGCGGATGTGGGCGGTAAATGGATAGTCCGCACCGCAACCGCAAAAAAATAATGAAACCGCACCGCTTACCGCAACCGCACAGCATTTACCGCACCGCACCGCGCGGTAATGCGGTAAATGCGGTAAAATTCTGTATTTTTGAAAAGTGTGTTGAAAAATTATTATTTTTTTTGAATAACCAAATATAATAAAATATTACTCTTATTTACACGTACATTAACTTTGCCGGACTCCTCAGAATGTAACATTTATTAAAAAATTAAAAAAGTTGACACTTTGCAAGTTTTACATTTCTTATAAAAGAAATGTATAGAATTCGCTCAAACTTTCAAGATTTTTTCCGAGGCCCGGAGGGCTGAGTCTTATATACCAATCGACTCAGCTCGACGATTTGGGACAATGTCTGTGTGTGTGTGTGTGTGTCTGTGTGTGTGTGTATGTAACGGACAAATTCTCATTCGTGTTTCTCAGCAATGGCTGAACCGATCTTATCCAAACCAATTTTAAATGAAAGAACTAAAAAACAGTATGAACGCTATTAATTTGTTTTTGATTCTGATGTTTAGTTTCCAAGATATGAATGTTTGAATGCGTAAAAACGGCGTTTTTTGCAGTTTTTTTGAATTATCTGCCGAAATTGACAATATAGATTAACAATTTATATGTTTTTAGACAGCTTTAACGAATACCTTTCGAACAAGCTATAGATTGTTGAAATCGTACTATTATAAAAAGAGATATTTAACATTAAATGCGGACGAAAGATTTTTATCATTTCCCATTGCCAGAAATATGACCAAAAACATGTAATCTATTATTAACGCCAAAACGGCTTATTTTAGGTCAATAGTATCTTCGGAGAATTTAATGGAGGTAATATGCCCTTTCTTTTGGTATAGTGCTTTTGCTGATTAATCTCCCTATGAGTGAGATATTTTCATAAATTTTCTTGGAAGTGATTATATCGAAATGATGCCTTCAGCAAATTTGTAGCTCTTACTTTTGCGAATAACTTTACTGAAGACTTTAATTATCTATTTTGAATACTTTAAAAGTTATGGCTTGTTGTTTGTGGATTACCTTTTGTCGCCTATTTATTGTTCAATATAGCAATAATCCATTGAAATAAGCCAAACATTATTACGATAAAACGAATTTTGTATTTCATTTTTCTATCTACAACCGCTAGAAATAATCACCGAACACTTCCAAGTTGTCTGGAAGGAACTTGATAACTTATCAGTGCAAAAATGTTCATTTGTGCGAACCTTCTGACTGCCATTTCTCTAACTTATGACCATCAGATCGATCTGAAACATATCGGAAAATGAGAAGCGAAATAAATAACTCCAAGCAACGGCGTATCCAAGAGAAGGTTTTGAGGTTTAACACCATACAACCCCCCCACCTCCAGCACAACCAAAAAAAAATATTGGATTGAAGTTGAAAATTTATTGATGCAGACTGATTTAATTCAATATTACAATAACAATTATCTGATCCGTAGATTGATAACCTGTTGTTTTAAACATCATGAGGACTTTTGATAAATTGTCGGAATGGGGTTCTGATATGTAACTGATCTATTGGTCTTGATTTCACAGTTGTCTAATAGCATCAATATCAAATTCCTGCCTAAAAACATTCCAATAGAAAATTCCAGAGTTCTGTAATCAATCATAATCCTCAGATTTCTTTTCAAATTGAGCTCGCTTTTGTAGAGATGTACTGTAATAAAGGTCTTTATTTAATAGGAAGCGAAGTTAAAATTGATTTAAAAAATGCATAACTTTCAACATTTGCTAAAAATGTTTTTGCCTTTCTCATACACTCTAACATTCGTCAATCTAATCCCGACCTGGAGGGCCAAGTGTTATATGCCAATCGACTCAGTTCGTCGAGATCGGAAAATGTCTGTGTGTATGTATGTGTGTGTATATGTGTATGTGGAAAAAAATGTGACCTTGGTTTCTCAGAGATGGCTGGACCGATTTGCACAAAGTTAGTCTCAAATGAAAGGTACAACCTTCCCATCGGCTGCAATTGATTTTTTTTATTGATTGGACTTCCGGTTCCAGAGTTACGAGTTGAAGAGTGCAATCACACATCAAATTCCCATATAAACTGAAATGAAACATTTGCAAAATCAAATTTGTATTTTTGATGCCAAATGACTTTAAAATGCATGAACCATTGAGATTTGATATAAACTCGAAAAAATAATGTTTGAAAAAAATTGATTTTTTTGGACTTTTTTGCCTTTCTCATATAGAAAGGTTATGCAATCACTCTAAAAATCGTCAATCATACCGGCCCGGAGGGAGTATGCAGTAAGGGGTTACTACTTTAAAATTAAAACTAGTTTAAAATTTCTTAACAAGTTGAAAATTTTCGGCAGAACCCGGACCTGCCGGATCTTACTATGTGATACTGAAACATCGCTTGAAACCAGCGGCGGTCAAGCGATTTTTCAGTATCACATAGTATCTCAAGATCGTGGCTGTCGATCCATTGTACGTATGTGCATATCGTACTGAACATGTAATATTCATTTCCACCATTGTATTGAACATAACCAGCCATGGAATCGTAGTCTGGACATATGAGAAAAGCACAATTGCACCACTAGGTGGATTAAAACAGGTTTTTATTTTGGGAATGCGTCGAGTTGAGACGAAAACGTAATATGATTAATAACGAGGATAACACTTTCCGAATGTAGAGAGAAATTTATGAAAAAATGACGATTTCCATGCGACTCTAGCAGGTCCTGATCGATTTTGATGAGCATTTCATTTTTGTTGTAATAAATTGAAACCCCGATTTTATCAGCCAAATATGAACACATGTTTGATGGGCTCTAGCAGACGAACAAGACTGAATTCGAGTAAATCCTTTCTTGAGCATGTTTCCTTATCATGAAGATGGAAATATGCAAAAATAAAAAGTTCATCATAATCAGACATAGTTATCAGACCACATCAAGGGACGGGAAGAATATTTTAACAGTTTCAGTTTATTATAAAGAAAAAAATTGCCCGATTTAGTCAATGTCACTATTTTGTCAGCCTAAAATGCACCACGAGACTGATGAAAATGGGTCTTTATTGTATGTATTATTCACTGTGTTTCACATTAATAGGTACATTTAATTTTTGGGGATTTTTTATTGCTTCGAACTACAACAATTTTTAGGTAGTTTTCAAGGGACTATAGACTTCTTCCAAAATTTGGTGAACCTATTCCAATTCGTATACCAATTAATTGGTATACTTAAGGGTTTATATGTTGCAGATAGAGAAAAAACTGAAATTTTCAGCTTTTTTCCTACACAATATTACGAAAGCAATTTTACCTAATAAGTTTGTGAAAATTATAAACTATTTGAAATTTTTTAATAGTTTTATTTTTTTATTTAACCGCGATTTTTTAATAAATAGTGACCAAATCAAGAAAGTCACCTTTAGAAAAAGTCGATGTCGAAGTAAAATTTGGAACTATGCACGCATGCACTTCAGAGATAGCGTGATATCAGAAGCTGCGATTTCATTTCAACGCTTTTTTTGTGAAAAGGGCTATACTTACAATTGTAAGCATAAGGCTTTTTTCATACATGCGAATGGGGGCTTTGAAACGCAACAAATTAACCTAAAAATTTGGATTCTACGATATTGCTTTCTTAAACTACAGCAAAAAATACAACGGGCGAAACTGTATTTTGTTTGTTTATTTAAAGTTTCGCCCTCCACGCTCCATGCAAACAAACAGGGCGATACTTTTTTTGCTAGCAGTTTTGAGGCGAAACTGTTTTTTTTCGTATTTTTAGGAATATTAAGCTGATACCGGCTGTAAATAGTAACAATGTTCGCTATTGAAAAAACCCGGACGAAATCGGTGGTGTAAAACGTTAGTTATTGTAAAAAAACGTAAGGGCGATACTTCAATGCTGATAGGTAGGACTGAAAAGGTAAACAATCGCCAAAGGGGCGATACTATCATTTTGTCAATTTGAATAGCAAAAACAAATTTTAATTTAATAATTTCAAATACTTTATAAAGTTTTGGGTTTCGATCACTGAATCATGCAATCAAGAATGTAAAAGAAACACAATAGCTCCTAAATAGGAAATAAAACCAAGTCTGGAAATATTCACTGTTGATTTTCTTTGAATGGTATCACTGCTAGTATCGCCCTTTTCAAGAAAAAGCGTAGATTTCTTAGTTCTCAGTCGCGTTGGAAATTTGAGTAAAGTATAAACTTCAAAACAATAAAAAATCGATTTTTTGGCTCAGTACAATATATAACCCCTTTAGGAAAATTCAGTTTTCCCACCACAATGCAGTGATTGAGGAATTTAGATATTTTATTAACAGAGCATTAGCAATAATTCGTTTGTATGTCTATTTTATGGCCCATTTTTTCGCTTTCCCATTGCTTTGATTTGAGATTTCTAGCACTGATGTTGTCCTATGCTGATTTGAGCGATTCTCTGAGTCCTGCCACTATCCCATGTAGTATGTGTTATCAAAAACATCACGAAGCATCAAGCTCCAAATGTTCCCAAACGATATAATATCCGAAGAGAGTGATAAGAGTTATAAGAAATGTCTCATCACACTGTTAGGTGGATTAAAAGCGTTTTTATTAATAAAATTCCGTACATTTTGAGATAAATACTTACGAAACAAGGTAAATCTTAGCATAGCACTGAAGTCATATGAAATGTAGCTGTACTTAGGGTTGTGGAACCGGTAGTACTAATACCGAAAATCCCGGGAATACCGACCCATTCTTGGTACCGTAATACCGGTACTGAAGAAAAGCCAGTACCGGTATTTTCGGTACCATACAATTTTTTTATGAAAAATATGTGGATTCTCTAGGGGGACATGTTTCAAAATATCGGTCTGCAAGATGACTTTTAACTATATTAATTACCTTCTATAAGTTAAACATTACTAGCTCCCGTTGTACTGAACGGAATGTTTAAATTCTTTATATTGTTATTATTAAATTTTAACGATCTTGTACTAAATTTCATAATATTCACATCTAGCGCATGATTTTTTTTATGAGCGACGTTCTGATTGGTTTCCATTTTTTACTGGGTGGCACGTAATAAGACTATGGTCATGTCTTTGGTTTGATCTTAAACCTTTATTTATAAAATAAAGAACAGCGATTTAGCAGCTAACAATTTTAGACTTGGTGAGCTACTCCAAATGGGGCGATTTGTGATTATTAGTGATAGGAAAATTCAGAAAAACTCCATAGTTTACAGGAAAGCAAAGAGCCTTGGTATGCAGGTCGAAACCAATTTACAGCAAATCAAGAGAAGAAAAGCGAGCAACCTGCTCGGATTTACTGCCATTCTCGCTTTGATTTACTGTTATTAATAGTGTTTCTTACTTTTACCATCTGTTAAAGTCGATAAAAGTCGCACCGCTTAGCAGTTATTGATTTCATAGTGGCCTAGATTTCGAAATAAAAGAAGGTACCGCATACGAAAAATATTTTCTGCTGAAATGAGTCATGCCATTCCGAATCAATTAAAAACAATAAACATGTTTTTTGATCAGCACAAATCAATCATCTGAGAATAAGGTCATCAGTTTCAGCATTCAATTTCATTTTGAAGCTCTTTTCGAATTTAAAAAACGGCTTCAGTACCGTAGTACCGGTTCTCGACAAAAAGGGTCGGTACCCTACATGTGCTTCATCATTATACATACAAAAACGTTCTTCCGCAGCAATCAATAGGAAAACTTTTAAGTTCTCCAAATTAATCAAAAGTTCTCCAATTTAATCAAAATTCACAGTTGAGAAAATGTCATCGTAAACGATTCATAATTCCACGATTGTCAAGAGGAATCGGGAGAAATGATGCATTTTTAAATTGGATTTGACAGTGCAATTCAATTGTTTTTCAATGATTGTATTGTGCATTTTATATATTTGAAAAGGTTCGCTTGTAAATTTTTAAAAGTGTTCAAAATATGTCGTAAAAATACTGATGCCAAATTATATTGGACACAGCTTAAAGATTTTATTTCTTAGTAACAGATTGTTTTATCATATTAGAATAAACAAAATGTAAAAAATCAAGTAGCGATAGGTCGAATACAGATTATATTCGGATTTATTTTCCAATCATTGTCAAGCCCATGGAAAATAAGAGCAATCAAATGTTTATTATGTTTCCCTATTGTAAGGTAATAAGTTTCGTCGTTCTTAAATGGTAAAAGTCAAAGTTTTAATTCACTTTTTAATGCAGACTGCAGACTTATCAATTATTTTTTTAAGCGCGGTTGCGGTAATACCGCGCGGAAAATGCTCATTTCCCGCACCGCATCCGCAAGAAAAAGTGTCTTACCGCACCGCAGTTTTTGCGGTGCGGGTGCGGTAAATACCGCGCGGTTGCGGTAAATACCGCAACCGCGACGAACCCTACGTATGTCTTCTTACGACGACGCACAGTGTCGCCAAGCCGGACAAAACCTCAAAATTTAATTTTGGATTTTTCATGATTTAACATTTTTCTCCGTTTGTAAATAGGTTGAATAGAGTCTTCTCAAAATTTTAAATCTTTAAGACGAAAGATAGATTTTTACAGAAAGGTGAAATATGATCAATTCTGGAAATACTGTATTCAAACCTATGTTATTCAAATAAATATATCTTAGTTAAGATTCCGATTAGCGTCGAACTAGCTTTATTTGAACGATTATTCACTTGACTTATACTTGCCATTCGATTTAGTCGATACAAGCGTTTTTTTTCGCTCAGGCTTGAAGAAAAAATAATAAATCGTTCATTAAATTAAAATCATAATGTTCAAAGTGACTGTACTTTTTTGCAACACTTCGGAAAGATCACTTGTAGTTAGTGACGCTTAAAAATTAGCGTACTTTCCGAAAATGTTTTGCCCCTTTCTGCCCCGAGCTATGAAAAAAGGTGATTTTTCCAGATATGTCTGAAGGAGACGCATGGTAGTGTTTGACTACCCAGGGTTCGTACCATTATTCACAGCTGAAAAATAAAAATTACTACACCAATTCTTTGAAAATGTATTTTCAGACATAGTGCACTTTATATTCGTAAATGTTGACTTTTCGAACCTAGGGTGGTGCCAAAATTTTAAGGTAATAAATAGTTTGCAAAGTTTGAGCGAATTCTATACATTTATTTTGTAATAAATGTAAAAATTAACATCAAATGTGAATTCAGCGTCACAAAATTACCCCAATGTGAAGTTTTCATAAAATTCGGGCCACTTTTCAGCTTTTGTCCGATTTTTGTATGGAAGGTGATCACTGTGCGACGGAGGAGTGGTCATCTTGCTGCGTATGCGGTTCATGAATAATTCATACGGCAGCTTTCTTACCGAGTCCGGTGTCCGGTCCGGTGGAAAACTGTTTTTAGGTTACGGCAGCAAATGCAAGTTAAGGAAGTCATTTGATGCTTAATCTGACACCGCCCTCATAGGAAGCGCCACCGTTCCGAACGCGGATCAGTGGATGGTGACAACGGGATCATTCTGTCAAACGACCTGCCCCAGACGGATTGAATTTTCCCTGAATCATTTATTGAAGCGGGTGAAGAGGAAATGGGAGATGGAATTGAGCTACGCCACCAACATAAATCTGTTTTACAATTGGAGCGTGAATGTGTTGGCTCAGAGTTGAGGAGGAATCAGTTCTTACTGGAAGAAATAATTAGATTGTAGTCTTATTTCGATCTGACTGGAAGTCTTTCAAGATTAAAGCTAAATAAATAATCATTCTTTTGCCAACCCAGCTTTCGTTATTGCGGGAATGTGATCACGAACATTACGAATCTTGTCCGTCCCGAAGGAAGTTGCGGTAGATTCTTAAATGAGATCAATCATCAATGTCCAGAAATCTCGGTAAAGAGCCTAGACGATTGGCTCATACACCACACGAACCGAAAATTCAGTTAACATCAATCAGCTTCGGGTAAAATACCTGAAAACCTCTTCTATCTGATTGCTGGATTCAATTACCCTCCGGTTAAGACCACTTGACAAAATTCCAATCAAATCCTTTCAAATTGGTTACACCCTACCGGCACCGATGCACCACATCGTCTCCACTGGCAAATGGATTCGGTTACCCAGAAATCCAATCGACAATCTCGTAAGCCTGTGCACACAAACACAGAATCAGGTGGACAAGGGAAAGTACCTTGATGCACTTGAGCTTTATACCTATATCTATATATGTATCTTCAAATCCAAATCCGTCGAAGCTGTGGTAGATATCCAATAGATAGGAACTAAATGCGAGTGCAACATTCGTTGAAGTGTAAAATTGTGTTCCGAAACCGATACAAAACTTGAAACTTCCGCTGTCATGCTCTCTTCAGAAGAAGAAAAAATCGAACCACTTGGGGAAGTAGTACTACTACTGCTTCCCAACAATAGAAAGGTTGGCTCAATTTTTCATCGATTTTTAAGTGTGTTGTCTGTCGCAGCTCTTCACCCTATAGGTTACCGAACATTGTTAGTTTGGATGCCGTCTCGGGACTACCCATTTCTTCGGAGAAAACTTTATCGCGAAAAATGGTGTCACTCCCGGACACATCGATTCGATTGAACTGAAATAAAGAAGCGGAAAAACAGACTGAATCCGGTTGAGGAAGCATAACGAAGTGAGACAACGCCAACAATGGTGCTGCTGCTGCTAACTGACAAAATTTTCCCCCTGAGTGGATAATATTTTATGAGAGCTTTTGTAACCGGGTGGTTCGGATCGTTCGGTGAAGTAAATTGGACATAAATGACAATCCAAACTGTTTTGAGAAATGCACCGTCAGGTCGAGTCGGGTTTTGTTCGAGGATGGGTGTTTTTTATGTGGGTATGATTAGACGACGATGACGATGAAAGCAAAATATTTATAATAATGAAGATGCTACAAAATTAGAAATTTTTGCTTTGTTTTTCTGAACATTGGTTTTCCGTGACGACGATTGCCGAAAAATTACACATTCGACTTTGTTTGTTGTTGCCTTTCTCATATAAAGAAAGGCTATGCAATCACTCAAAAAATCGATTTTCCAACCGAGACCCGGAGGGCCGAGTGTCATACACCATTCGATTCATTTCCTCGAGATCGCAAAATGGCTGTGTGTGCGTATGTATGTGTGTATGTATGTGTGTGTCAAATAAAGTCACTCAATTTTCTCAAAGATGGCTAAACCGATTTGCACAAATTTAGTTTCAAATGAACGGTATAACGCTCCCATAAGACGCTATTGAATTTTTAGTTGATCGGACTTGCGGTTCCGGAGTTATTGGTTGTAGAGTGCGGTCACACAACAATTTCCCATATAAACTGGTAACCCTATGCTGTCCGAATGATGTTATACGTATTCAAACACGTTCAACATTACTTAGATTTGCGGCTCTAGATCACCAATGACCAATCAAAGTAGCTTTGACCACATTGGCCACCTATGATGGTTCTTGAGGTCCCCGGGGAACTCGCCAAATTCTTTAGCTAATGTCAGACATATTTTTTTTAGCAAAATCTTAACCGATTTTTACAAATTTTAGTTCAAATGAAAGGTTTTGTACTCCCATTGACTGCTATTGAATGTCATTCGGTTCTGACTGTTGGTTCCGGAGTTAAAGGTTGGTTATTGCGGTCACATAGTTATTTCTCATATCAACCGGTACAATCGTTATAGGTTTAAAATCTATTGAAATAAACATCAAATTACTCCATACTATGTTGCGTTTCGGCTTCGCCTCATCAGAAACCGACACTAACGTATTGTCGGAATAGATTAGCGCCGGCTTGACGCAAATCCCTTAAAACTAAAACACACTATGTGTTTCAATCAAACGACTGATCAAACGTGATGTCCCGTTCGAGCAGAAGTTCTGTTTATGCCGATGAGACACAAGTGAAGCCGAAACTTGTCTTGGCTTAGCAGGCCTATGCGAAAGCACTCTCAACTGGTCCATTTGTGGTCTTCTTTCGGCCCAAGACTAAATCACTGAATCTTCTTCAGATTTCTAGAGACCTGACGGAACGGTTCTCGGCTGTGACCGAAATTTCAAAGGTCCGCTCGGACAAGATAAGGGTGTTGCTAGCCAACTCAAAGCAGGCAAACGATATTGCTTGCTGTGAGCACTTTACGCGGGATTATAACGTGTATATTCCGGCTGTAAGAGTACAATCCGAAGGCGTCGTAACCGATGAGAGTTTGACGTGCGAGGATCTGCTGAAGTACGGGGTTGGCCGATTCAGAGACCGCTTACTTCAGCCAGTTAAAATACTTGAGTGCAAACGTTTGCACTCAGTAGTAGTTGCGGGGGATGGTTCAAAAACGTACCCCCAATCAAACTCTTATCGGGTGACCTTCGCTGGTACCGCTTTGCCAAATTTCGTCCTCTTGCACAGGGTTCGTCTGCCTGTGCGTCTGTTTGTGCCGCGGGTCATGAATTGCACAAAGTGTAAACAACTGGGTCACACAGCCACCCATTGTAGCAATAAGGCCCGCTGTGGAAAATGCGGGGAGAATCATCTAGATGATTCGTGCAGTAGGCAAGCCGAAAAGTGTCCTTACTGTGCGGAGAGTCTGCATGATATCTCGGCATGTCCCGCGTACAAACTACGCGGGGATAAACTGAAACGTTCCCTTGCGGGACGATCCAAACCTTCTTTCGCAGAAATGTTAAAGAATGCTACGCCACCATCCTCAGCAAACATCTATACTCACTTGCCTCCTGACGAGGGCGAGGCTGGTAACCCACAAGAGGGAACATCTACTAGGGTGCCTAGAATTTATAGGAAGAGGAGGAACACTTCCTCTCGTAAAGTTCCTTGTAAAGGCCAGAAGGTGTCCCTTGAGGGGGCTCCGAAAGTCACATCTATTGGAAGTGTTGCAACCAAACCGAATCAATTAGCTCCTGGTCTCGGAGGATTAAGCTCAGAGAAGGAGTTCCCAGCACTTCCAGGAACATCAAAAATCCCAAGTGTTCCTTTGTTTCAGTTCGAGAGTAATCACAGCACTGGAATTATACAACTCTCGGACATAGTGGACTGGATAATAAAAACTTTCAATATTACTGATCCTATTAAAAGTCTTATGTTAGCTTTTCTCCCTACAGTGAGAACATTTTTGAAGCAGTTGACTGCTAAATGGCCCCTCCTCTCAGCGATTGTATCCTTCGATGGCTAACTCATCGAACGAGGTCACGGATTTGATCACTGTTCTACAGTGGAATTGCAGAAGTATCATCCCGAAAATCGATTCCTTCAAAATTTTAATAAATAATTTGAGTTGCGATGCATTTGCATTATGTGAAACTTGGTTAACTTCCGACATAGAACTCAACTTCCACGACTTTAATATTATTCGCCTGGATCGAGACGCCCCCTATGGAGGAGTGCTTTTGGGGATCAAAAAGTGCTATTCCTTCTACAGAATTAACCTTCCCTCGATAACAGGTATTGAAGTTGTCGCTTGTCAAGTAACAACCAAAGGCAAAAGCTATTGCATAGCTTCCATATATATTCCCCCCAACACCGCGGTTGGGCACCGACGGCTACAAGACATCTTAGAATCCCTGCCAGCACCGCGACTAGTTTTAGGAGACTTTAACTCTCACGGTACAGCATGGGGTTGCCTCTATGATGATAACCGGTCTTCCTTAATTCAGGATCTTTGCGATAACTTCAATTTGACTATTTTAAACACGGGTGAAATGACACGGATTCCTGCTCCTCCAGCGCGCCCGAGTGCCTTAGACTTGTCCCTTTGCTCAACATCGCTGCGGTTAAATTGCACGTGGAAGGTAATTCCTGATCCCCACGGCAGCGACCATCTGCCGATTGTAGTCTCAATCAATAACGGTTCAAGGCCATTGAAATCAATCAATATTTCGTATGACCTCACACGAAATATCGATTGGAAGAGCTATGCTGCCGCGATATCCGACAACATCGAATCTACCCAAGAACTTCCTCCGGAGGAAGAGTACAGCTTTTTGGCTGGCTTGATTCTCGACAGCGCGAATCAAGCTCAGACTAGGCCAGTACCCAGCGCGAACATACAAAAACGTTCTCCCAATCCCTGGTGGGATAAAGAGTGCTCAGACGTGTACGCAGAGAAGGCCGCCGCGTTTAAGACCTTCCGGAACGACGGGTTACCCGCTAGTTTTCGACAGTACGCGACGTTAGACAAGCGAATGAAGAGTTTGATGAAAGCCAAAAAACGCGATTATTGGCGCCGGTTCGTTGACGGATTAACGAGAGAAACATCGATGAGCACTCTTTGGGGAACAGCCCGACGTATGCGAAATCGAAACAGTACTAATGAGAGCGTGGAATATTCAAACCGTTGGATATTCGATTTCGCCAAGAAGGTTTGTCCGGATTCCGCCCCGGCACAGAAGATTTACCGCGCCGCGTCTCCTCACGATAGCGCGAACGAAACACCTTTTTCGATGGTGGAGTTCTCACTTGCTCTCTTGTCGTGTAACAATAAAGCTCCGGGGCCAGACAGAATCAAATTCAACTTGTTGAAGAATCTGCCTGACTCTACCAAGAGACGCTTGTTGAACTTATTTAATAAGTTTCTCGAGGCTAACATTGTCCCACTCGATTGGAGACAAGTGAAGGTCATCGCCATCCAAAAACCAGGAAAACCAGCCTCCGACCACAATTCGTACCGTCCGATCGCAATGCTATCCTGTATCCGGAAGTTGTTCGAGAAAATGATCCTATCCCGCCTCGACAATTGGGTCGAAGCAAATGGCTTACTGTCAGATACACAATTTGGCTTTCGCAAAGGCAAAGGGACGAACGATTGTCTTGCGTTGCTCTCAACTGAAATTCACATGGCCTATGCTAGCAAAGAGCAGATGGCATCAGTGTTCCTAGATATTAAGGGGGCTTTTGATTCAGTTTCGATCAACATTCTTTCAGAGAAGCTGCACCAGCATGGTCTTTCAGCGACTTTAAACAACTTTTTACTAAACTTGTTGTCGGAAAAGCACATGCATTTTTCGCATGGTGACTTATCGACATCACGATTTAGCTACATGGGCCTTCCCCAGGGCTCATGTCTAAGCCCCCTTTTATACAATTTCTATGTCAACGACATTGATGAATGTCTTGACAATTCCTGCACGTTAAGGCAACTTGCAGACGATGGCGTGGTGTCTGTTACGGGACCCAAAGCTGTCGATCTACAAGGACCATTACAGAATACCCTGGACAATTTGTCTGCTTGGGCTATTAAGCTGGGTATCGAATTCTCCACGGAGAAAACTGAGCTAGTTGTATTTTCAAGGAAGCGTGAACCAGCACAACTACAGCTTCTATTAATGGGTCAAACTATCGCTCAGGTCTTCACAGTAAAATATCTAGGGGTCTGGTTCGACTCGAAAGGTACTTGGGGATGCCATATTCGGTATCTGAAACAGAAATGCCAACAAAGGATCAACTTTCTTCGTACAATAACCGGAACATGGTGGGGTGCCCACCCAGGAGACCTAATTAGGTTGTATCAAACAACGATACTGTCGGTAATGGAATACGGATGCTTCTGCTTTCGCTCCGCCGCGAACATACATTTCATCAAACTCGAAAGAATTCAGTATCGTTGTTTGCGTATCGCCTTAGGGTGCATGCAGTCGACCCATACGATGAGTCTCGAAGTGCTGTCGGGCGTTCTCCCGTTGAAAAATCGATTTTGGGAACTCTCATATCGATTGCTCATTCGATGCGATATCTTGAACCCGGTCGTGATTGAAAATTTCGAAAGGCTTGTTGAGCTCAATTCTCAGACCCGTTTCATGTCCCTGTACTTTGACTACATGGCGCAGAATATTAACCCTTCTTCTTACAATCCCAACCGCGTGCATTTCATAAATACTTCTGAATCTACTGTTTTCTTCGACACATCCATGAAAGACGAGATTAGTGGAATTCCGGACCACATACGCCCACAAGTGGTTCCAAACATTTTTTTATAATAAATTCCGAGAAGTCGACTGTTCTAAGATGTTTTATACTGACGGATCAAACCTCGAAGGATCCACTGGCTTCGGTATTTTCAATCAAAAGTTCACCGCCTCCTACAAACTCAGTGACCCTGCTTCAGTTTACGCCGCAGAACTAGCTGCCATTCAGTATACCCTTGGAGTCATTGAAACATTACCCGCAGACCATTACTTCATCGTTTCGGATAGCCTCAGTTCCATTGACGCTATTCGCTCGATGAAACAAGGCAAGCACTCCTCGTATTTTTTGGGGAAAATACGGGAGCTACTGAGTGCTTTATCTGACAACTCTTTCCAGATTACCTTGGTATGGGTCCCTTCTCATTGCTCCATTCCGGGCAATGAGAAGGCAGACTCCTTAGCTAAGGTGGGTGCCTTAGAAGGAGACGTTTACGAAAGACCAATTTGCTTCAGCGAATTTTTCAGTATTACTCATCAGAGAACCCTCGAAAGTTGGCAAACTTCGTGGAGCAGTGGAGAGCTGGGAAGGTGGCTACATTCGATAATCACTAAGGTATCGACGAAACCTTGGTTCAAGGGGATGGATGTGGGTCGTGACTTCATTCGTGTGATGTCCCGACTCATGGCAAACCATTACACGCTGGATGCACATCTCCGGCGTATTGGGCTCGTGGATAGTGGTATCTGCGCTTGTGGTGACGGCTATCACGACATCGAGCACATTGTCTGGGCGTGCACCGAGTACAGTTCCGCTAGGTCTCGGCTAATGGATACCCTGCGGGCCCGAGGAAGACCAACCAACGTCCCGGTTCGAGATGTGCTGGCAAGCCGCGATGTTCTCTATATGTCCCTTATATACACCTTTGTGAAAACCATCAATATACAAGTCTAACTGCCCCTTGTTATCTCCTTATCATTCTCAGAACGCTCTTCCACCTGTATCAAACCATCTGTATCGAATGAGCCATCAAACACGGGACCTACGGCACGAACATAACACGCTTAACTCGAAATGTAGCCGATCCACATCTGAGCCGTACTACGAAATCGTCTGGAAAAACCCCTGCCATCTTGAGGAGGACCACCCGGCGTCCCAGTACATGATTCCCCTGATGAAGGCCACCCGAGTTTGTAATCCATCCGCTGATCTCACGATGCCTGAAACTGAAATAATTTTCTCTCCCTGCCATCTTTGTCTACCCTCCCTCCCCTGACTCTTATACCCAGAAGTAACACCCCTACCCCCCCCCCCCCCCAATATCATCACGAAGCATTTAGCTCTTCTTGTCTCTTCTAGTTTTAACTATTATATTATATAATCTCGTTGAAATTGCCCAACTCTACTACCCACAAAAATAACTATAATTACGAATCTTTACAAAATTCAATCATGCCCTCTAGTTATGCCTAGTTTTAAGTTAGTCGTAAAAAATTGTCCCCCTTAATTAAACATTATTTGCTCCAATAATCTCACTGATAAAAATGTCAAACCATATTGCCACAAAAACTAAATGACCCCCCTAATCTTACGAAAACAATATTATCCCCTTGTGTAGATATATAAGATAGCTATAAAATCGCATTAGTTTCATTTTAAAAAAAATCAATATGTAATCCCCTAGTTTTAAGCAATTTAAAATGTAAAACAAAACAAAATTGGCACCTTTAAGCTAACGCAACGTGCCTTATCAAATAAACGATTTGAATAAAAAAACCAGTATTTTAATTAGTATTGTGACGAGGCACATCTTCGCTGACAGCACGAAACCTGACGAAACGCTAACGGCAACCATACACTGGGGTACAAATGAACCCCACGCTACACCTGCTTCCACGAAGGCTATAAGCAAACTTGCTATATCACCTTTTCCTACTCTTACTAGGAACTCTAAATTGAATTATGGTCAGGGTCCCAGGTCGGTTAATGCCGAATTCTCGTCTTCACACGGCTCCACAGAAGGCGTGGGGTATATTTGTACCCCAGTGCAACGTTCTAGGCTTAGCATGAAGACAACATTGAGCTCACGCTGATTAAGCTATATAAATATTATATTTTTGTTTTTTTCAAGTGTGTCAGTATCGACATGTTACTTATCAGGTTCGTCACAGTCGTGCACTTATATATGCTCATCAAATGCAATAAGAATGTAATAGACATTTCCACAATGTTATATTGAACATAACCAGCCATTAAATCATAGTTTGGATAAATGAGAAAGGCTTAATTGCACCATTAGGTGGATTAAAACAGGTTTTTTTTTCTTTTTTCCGCCTCGGTATCACTGTACACCGTCGATCACAACTTCGTAAGATGGCACATAGATACTGGTCCCTAAAAGGCATGTTGGAAACAACATATACCTCACGGTTGAACGCAACGCCTGATCCGAGGGATAAATATATGAACTCTAGAAAAAATGTCACTGTGAAGCTAAATCACACATTATTTTGTTTTTGAAGAAAACTTATATATTAATTTTTGAGAAATAGTTTATTTATTATTGAGGAAATCCCGAAACGAACCCGTGTAACAAATAAGGATTTGTGCCCTTCAAGTGCAAAGACTGGTTTTACCAAAAAAAAATTTCGCCCTGGTGAGAAATTTTGGTGTTTACCCAATTTTCCTCCTTAGGGTGAAATATAGCATAGTGCTTTCGCATAGGCCTGCTAAGCCAAGACAAGTTTCGGCTTCACTGTGTCTCATCGGCATAAACAGAACTTCTGCTCGGACGGGACATCACGTTTGATCAGTCGTTGGATTGAAACACAAAGTGTGTTTTAGTTTTAAGGGATTTGCGTCAAGCCGGCGCTAATCTATTCCGACAAAAAGTTAATATCAGTTTCTGATGAGGCGAAGCCGAAACGCACCCGTGTAACAATCCCGAAATGTTTTCAGAATCGAATTCCTTGAATTACGGCGAGGTCTTTTCGTACCCCGTTATACAAAATCGGTTTAGTTTAGCCCCAAGAACTCCAGTCAAGAAATACTCTGTATGCCACGGTCTCTTTTTTAGTTGGTGGAAATGGGTAAGCAAGGAATAAAAATACAAAATGTTTAATATCTCCGCCACTCGTTAACGGATTTTGACAATTTATAGCTTGTTAGACAGGTATGTTCATAGGCTTTCTACTTCTATCTAGCTGTGATGAGATAGCTTTGTTCAAAAGTTATTTGCTTAAAATGTGTTTTGTTTCGACAAAATCATCCATGTCTCAGAAAGTACACAATATACCTAAAAACAAAAATAATAGTGTCAAATGGTCACGTTAGGCCTTTCATTTGCAACTGGTTTCATTAATATCGGTTCAGCCATTGCTGAGATAATTACATCACATTATTATACATACACATATACACATACATACAGACATTGTCCCAATTTGTCGAGCTGAGTCGATTGGTATATGAGATATATGATATTGGTATATGAGGTTTATCAGATTGGTATATGAGACTCGGCCCTCCAGGCCTCGGAAAAAGGTTTCAAAGTTTGAGCGAATGCTATATATTTCTTTTGTACTTCACCACCTAAAGGTTACTTAAACGTTTTAACTGGATGATATCAGAAATTTATTCAATAGAAAAATTTCTCGTCTTTCTAATGGAACTAAAAGATTTGAACTATAAAGTACACTTCTTGAGATAAAGGCATTTAAAGACAAACAGGTCAAATAGAGAAAAAGTTCAATAACTATGTATGATTTTTTCTGCTCTGTACCTCTATCACCCCTCGAGAGATTCTTAATCATGAATCAAACACCCTGTATATAGCCACTTGAGGGAAACTTTAATATTTTATTCACAAAGCATTAGTAATAAGTTGATTGTCATTTTTGGGCACGAACGGCGAGTTCGCTCCCGTCATACCTCTGTAACTTGGTAAGGGACAAGAGATGGACAGTCTTCATTAGCTCTATCATTCACCGTAGTCACCAGACGATTGTAAAAACCCGGTCCTTGTTATATAGCGATGAAATAAAGGGTGGCGCCTGGTGTAGTGGGCAAAAAACGACATCTTTTTTATCCGCTTAATTGTAAGTATTGAATCTTTAGAATAGTCTCCCACATTCTCGGTAGCCACGCTGAACTTTTTTTGTCTTTAACAGCCATGCATTCCTCGCGCGTATTTATTGTAATACACGCAGATTTCATTCCAACGGCAAAATTTTTCGAAAAACTGTTAGCAATAAAAATACAGTGTAAACAATATACACCCAGGTTTTTTTTACGCGGGGGATACGTACCGCGTAAAAAAACCGCGTAAAAAACCGCATTAATTGGAAAATCCGCGTAAAAAACCGCGTTAATTGGAAAATCCGCGTAAAAAAACCGCGTTAATTGGAAAATCCGCGTAAAAAAAACTGCGTTAATTCGAAAATCCGCGCAAAAAAAAAACTCTCAGCAAAAGACTTAGAATATTTTTGGAAGTTTTTTTTTGCGCGGATTTCGCTATTAACACGGTTTTGGCAAAAAATACTCTAAGTCCTTTTGAATGCAAAAGACTTAGAAGATTTTCGGAAAGATGGAAGAGACGGGTCTGGAAGATTCCTTAAGGCCCGCACCCCAACAATATGGGTATTTTCTGAATGGTCTTGAAGAGTAGGTTACAGAAATTGATTTTTGAAGCCGTTTTGAAATCAAAGATGGCAACTTCCTGTTTTAGCGAAATTCGCTATAACCCAATATCAATATGAGTATTTTTGGAATGGGCTTGAAGAGTAGGTGCCAGAAATTGATTTTTGACGTAATTTTGAAATCAAAGATGGCGACTTCCGGTTTAGCGATATTCGCTATAACTCAATCAATATTGATATTTTTGGAATGGTCTTGAAGAGTAGGTGCCAGAAATTGATTTTTGACGTCATTTTAAAACCAAAGATGGCGACTTCCGGTTTAGCGAAATTCGCTATAACCCAATCAATATGGGTATTTTTGGAATGGTCTTGAAGAGTAGGTGCTAGAAATTGATTTTTGACGCCATTTTGCAATCAAAGATGGCGACTTCCGGTTTAGCGAAATTCGCTATAACTCAATCAATATGGATATTTTCGGAATGGTCTTGAAGAGTAGGTGTCAGAAATTGATCTTTGACGCCATTTTGAAATCAAAGATGGCGACTTCCGGTTTAGCGATATTCGCTGTAACCCAATCAATATGGGTATTTTCGGAATGGTTTTGACTAGTAGCAGACAAACGTCGATGTTTGCCGTCATTTTAAAATTCTAGATGGCGACTTCCGGTTTACCGAAATTCTCGCATGAAAAATTTGGGCAATCACCCTCAAATATAAGATCTAATCATAAACCAGCAAAATGCAAAATATTTTTATGTGTTCATCCAGGAAAGTGCGGTGAGAATGGAAGAGAGAGAAGAAAGAAACGTATGTGGTGTGAGTTGGGGTAGACCTGTGCGCCGCCGCGCCACGCCGCCGCCGCTGGTAAATTTTAACAAACGCCGAAAGGTAGACCGGCGGCGCGCCGCCGACGCCTTTTTCTCACGCCGAGAATTCGCGAACTCGAAAAACGTTGGTTCATAATTTTATCCACAAATCTAGGAATATTGTCTATGGTTCGAATATATGACATTAACTGATTCATGATTTATCACATATTGATCTTTATATGGTATTAATGGTTGCGAATTAGAACACAAAATTAGCAAAGTCTTGATATTTTTTCGAAAATCATTACACGATACTAGGAATATATTTCATGGATCCATTCTTGCTTCGTCAACTGGTTATAGTTGCGAGCATATAAGTTACTATTCACCATTCGTGCGCGTGGAATGGTCCACAAATTCAAAAAAAGACTTCCACTTTCAAGATATAGTTAATGAAATTTACGATTATGTGCCTGATCTTAATCTTCGCACGTAATCAACTTCACTGGAACGTAGTTTATTATTCATCGATTTTTTAACCGATTCATGACAGTCGAGCTCGTGAAACTGCTCATGATATAGTTCATGAAGTAATTAATTTTCCACATAATCTTAATATACTTACGCAAACAATTACAAGGAACGCATACTATTATTCGCTCTGCTCTTTGGTTTTGAAATTTCTATGTGAGCTAATGTGTACAACTGCTAGCAACCAGTCTCATAGGCGCGAGCATTAGATACAAGGAAACTACTAGGACCTGTAATCCTGTTATTCTTTTGTTGAGATTCAGTGTAATGTTCGGAATTAAATGAAACTACGCTGAGCACCAAAAATACATTACTTAGCCACAATTCATGTCCGTGAAATAATTAAGAAAATTATAAGACACGTGACTCTGTGTAAAAAATCCGACGGTAAGCTCAAGACTAAAATATCACGATAACACGACGAGAATTTACGAAAATCGTTGCACATCGTTCAATTCTTGACTTTTTTTT
This sequence comes from Topomyia yanbarensis, assembly GCF_030247195.1. Classification (NCBI taxonomy): domain Eukaryota; kingdom Metazoa; phylum Arthropoda; class Insecta; order Diptera; family Culicidae; genus Topomyia; species Topomyia yanbarensis. The sequence continues at coordinate 434,334,575 of NC_080671.1, forward strand.
AGTCAATAAAGTTAATACAAATCAATGTATCATCAAGTTATGAACTACTCGAATAGAAATGCACAACAGTAGTACAGCATTTTTTATTGTTACATTACAACGAAAAACAATGTTATTCTGGAAAATTTACAATGGAAATGTAATCACATTTGTTGTTTCTACATCCAATTTCATTGTAAACCCGATTTTTACATGGAAAAAGGGGGGTCGTTAAGGGATGTAACAATGAAAAAATTGATTTTTTCCCATACATTCTGAAATCAAAAACATCGATTTACATTGTTTTTCCGTTGTAAATTTTGGAGGCATTAAGGACTGGATCATAAGTACATTGATGTTACAAGAAAAGTTGTAAACTGTGTAAATTCAACGTTTCTACGATCAATTTACATATTACTTTCTGTTCGGGTAGAATCATAAAAATATTAAACATATTCAGACACAACCACCTACTAAACATTTGAGTATAATGCCATCTTTTTTTTGCGTGAACTAGTTTTGTGAAAACACAAAAATTATTTTCAATACGACGTTTTTTTATAATTTATTGACTAGTGACCTATTTTAAAATAGTTGGGCAGAGTGATCTTGACTTTTCGCGATGCTGGTGTACTGATGTGACGATGCAGAGGGTAAGATTTCTGGGCTCATATTGCGAATTTCATCACCCAATACTCACAGAAAAATAATTTTGTCACACGAAAATATGCTCACACCGTATCTACCATAGTTTGGATGTTGCGGTGGCTAACAAAAACAACATTTAACGCCATCTCTAGGATTGTGCATAAGATGTCCGGTTTGTTTATTTGCTGTCCCCCATACAGTTTAACGTGAGAATATTTATTTTGCTGCTTCAAAAATGTGCACTAAAGTCTATCTACAGATGAAACGGGTAATAAATTATTCATCGTGTGATTTAGCCCCACTCAGGAAAGATTTTCAGTGTCAGATGCATCAGCCCGGTATCATAGACAAATAAGACGTAACACGAGATGAATTTTCATCACTCGTAGAAAGAACGGTCGATTTAAATTACAAAAAATGCACCATATCAGCGAGCGTGGCGTTAGTGAAGAGAATTTGACACAGAGCTAAATGCGTTACTTAGTTTCCGCACCCACCCGAAAACGTAACCGCCTTTTTAATCTCATGCGAATCAAAACAAACAAAATGGGCCGGAAATGTGAAATTCATTCTTGTCGAAGGGCCCAAGGCGGGAGTTGTTCACAATCATTTCTTAAGTTACAACACGATGCCGATCGGTGAGTAAGCACATCCCGAGCAAACGAAAAGCCCATAATACCCTCATGTTCATGGGGTTTGACATGTGTGTTTGAAATGAGTTCAACCCATAAAAATACCATCACCATGGTCCGGTAGATCCCATATAAAATACCATATGTTGGTGTATTTATGGGTTATTGAGACTATTTTATGGTGTCTTGATGGTTGTCAATTTTGGCACGGACCATGTTCAAGGTATTTTCAAGGGGCTATGTGGTGTCTGAACCCATGAGTATTTGGTCGGGATAATAGGATGTTAGAAATTTAATTGATTCGGTGTATCGAATCTAACTAGACGTATGCAATAGATTAGAATTTGTTGGTCCCCGGAACTGCTGGAGAAGTTGGCGGGGTGCAGGTGCTACGAAAACTAGAGATACGCTCAGACCATTTTCAATCAGGCTTGTTTAGTGATCAGTTTCAACCCAACAGGAGCTAAAACATCAAGTCGTGGAATTATTATGAATGATAGTAACTGTATATTTAGGTTTCGTTAGGGTGTAGATCTGCATGATTCCAATACATCGAGCATACTTTGCACTCAAGATAGAAGCAAATCTTACGTCGAAGGAAAATGTAGTGCCACGGAATCGTATGCCTTATCATCGCGGCGATTTTGTACTTACAAGAAGTAAAAGGAAACGTCAGCCTGGAAAATAAAGTAATGTGTCTGCCTTGAAAGGTGTCCTTACACGATCATTAAAAGTGACATTTCTGCGCAGTAATGCCTCGTGTTAGGGTACCTGATATCTGCGGGATTCTAAAAGAGAGAAGGTAAAAAAGACTAAATAGAAACAAAAAACAATGAAGCGACAACAAGAATTAATTTCTTCAAGCAAAACAAAAACTGTTTTACCGTTGCTTAATTTTCAAATATGGAACAATAAATAATTATTTTGGCTCATTGAAACACAGTCGTTGTTCATTGCAATCATTATTTCATGCGAAGTCGTAGTATGCGACATCGACAATTATTCTATTTCGTTCTTCAAATTTTACAACTGTAAAAATAGTTCCACTTTTCATTTATTATCTTGAATTTGGCAAGCAGTTGAGCTTCAGTTGAAAAAAAAATTGATCTAGTTGCAAGAATTACATTTTGTGCAATACGTTCAACATATGTCGGTGGTACATCGTGGGCGATGATGTTTTTTAGAATTTTCTTCAAGCTGTAACGTCTGTTTGCATGTGCTGCGAAGTCTGTTACAAGAGAAATTTTTTGAAAATTTAGGAAAGGAATTGTACTACCAAGAATTTTTTTAGTTACATAGGCGTCAATATTCGTCACGCCGACACACGCCGGAGCGCCGCCGCCGATAGGGTCCAGCGGCGTGACGCCGCCAACGCCGCCGCCGCCGCCGGCCAAATATGTCGCTTACGCCGCCGCCGATTAAAAATGAATCGGCGCACACCTCTAAGTTGGGGGTTTGAATACATTTAAGTAAATTCAACTGTTTAATTAAAGCTATTTGTACTACAACTTCAACTTCCAAAAATACCAATATTGATTGGGTTATAGCGAATTTCGCGAAATCGGAAATCGCCATCTTTGATTTAAAAATGGCGTCAAAAATCAATTTTTGGAACCTACTCGTTAAGATCATTCCAAAAACACTCATATTGACTAGGTTATAGTGAATGTGGCTAACCAGAAAGTCGCCATCTTGGAATTCAAAATGGCGTCAAACATCTATCTTTGTCTACTACTCGTCAAGACCATTCCGAAAATACCCATATTGATTGAGTTATAGCGAATTTCGCTAAACCGGAAGTCGCCACATTGGATTTCAAAATGGCGCCAAACATAAATTTCTAGTACCTACTCTTCAAGACCTTTCCAACAATACCCATATTGCATGGGTTGTAGGGAATTTCCGCTAAACCGGATGTCGCCATCTTGGATTTCAAAATGGCGTCAAACATAAATTTCTAGCACCTACTTGTCAATACCATTCTGAAAATACCCATATTAATTGGGTTACAGCGAATTTCGCTAAACCGGAAGTCGCCATCTTTGATTTCAAAATGGCGTCAAAAATCAATTTCTGGCACCTACTCTGCAAGTCCATTGCGAAAATACCCATATTGTTGGGGTGCGGGCCTTAAGGAATCTTCCAGACCCGTCTCTTCCATCTTTCCGAAAATCTTCTAAGTTTTTTGCATTCAAAAGGACTTAGAATATTTTTTGCCAAAACCGTGTTAATGGCGAAATCCGCGCAAAATAAAAACTGGAAAATTCTTCTAAGTTCTTTGCATTTAAAAGGACTTCGAAATTTTTTTCAGAAAAAAGTCTAAGTCTTTTGCATTCAAAAGGACTTAGAATATTTTTGCAAAAACCGCGTTAATTGGAAAATCCGCGTAAAAAAACCGCGTTAATGGGAAAATCCGCGTAAAAAAAAACCGCGTTAATTGGAAAATCCGCGTAAAAAAACCTCGTAAAAAACCGCACAAAAAACCGCGTAAAAAACCTGGGTGTACTCTAAACTACTTCTACCCAAATTTTCAAGAGAAAATACCCAAGGCTTATTTTCTACAGCGTTTTTTCTCGAAACCGTGTTTTTCAAATTGGCGAACACGATAACTCAAAAACTGATCAAAGAATTGACTTAATTTTTATTATGAGAATGCACAATATGTGTAGCCTGTCGATGAACTACAGAAAACTGAATAAAACATTTTTTCTCTCTATTATTTCGAAGAAAAAAGAGCGAATTTTCCAGTAAAATATGAGATTTTTCGGTTTTCAAGAAGCCTTTTTCCGAAACTCGAACTTTTTCCATTTTTTTTTGGTTCATCGATTAACTACCAAGTCTAAGATTTACAAATCTTAGATTTACAAATCTTAGACTTGTAGTCTAAAGCTAATTTTCCAATCTGATAGCTAACTTAATTCAATCGGGCGTGGCTTGGAAAGCTCGCCATGATTATTTCCTACGTCTAAAGTTCTTCTATGGCTGTCTCGCCAGTGTGTATTTGTTTATGTAAAAAGGAGGGGGTAAGTCAGATTGTCTATTCTCTTGCGTCATGTTCTCGCGATCGTGTTTTTTTCTCTCGTAGTTTACTTCGGTATTTTGAGCTGTGCTGACTATCTGACCTTGAGCTACTGCGTGTCTTAGACTGTGCTGACTGTCTTAATGTGTGTCGATGCTATGTTTGTTCTTTCGTAAATTGTGCTGATACGTGGGTCGGCTTTTGTCGTTCAAGTGCGGAAGGCTAATTTATTACGGTCAATGGTTTGAGGTTTGTGCTTCTTTTTGGGCTGAAGTTTGTTGTTTTATTGCGTGCTAGAAACGAGGGTATGTTTTGAGATTTGGACGTAAGTTTGGTTCTGTGGCTTGTATGTAGATCAGTTTTCCGGTTTGGATGCAGGTCTGTTTTCGAGGTGCTAAAGATGCAGGTCTGTTTTAGAAATGTGTTTGGTTGATTATTACTAGCTGTGAAAAACATAGTTGTTTGGTACTGTACATGTTGTCTTTTACGAAGTGGGTTTTTATGTCAATAGGGGCTAAGTGTTATGCTTGGAATGCATGGTCCGAGGGTTTGAGTTATATTAGCGTTGTCAGTAATTCTTGTATGGTATGGTTTTATCATGTTCGATGTAAGATTTTCGAGTCGTGGGAAACTATCGGTTTGAGATGCGATGTAGCGTCGTAGGTTGGGGTTGGGTTTGGAGTACGGTTGGTATTGGTATAGTACAGGTATAGTACAATTGCCTTGTACGCAGCTTACCTGGGTTCGATTCCCAATCGAAATAAAAAAATATCTGATTATAGAATCTGATTCTATAATCGAAATAAGAAATATCTGATCAATTACCATTTATTAATGTGTTTATTTATGTAAAGTTCACGGTGAATTCATTTTCTAAAAACAGCATGATCCATTGAAACAATCTCTTCAAGTCAGTGATAGGGTGCAGGGCGCCAAAAAGGCGTACCCCTGCTCATTCATATTGCAAATTTATTTAAAATGATATATACAAATTTTAATCACGATTGCCATCGTTCCAATTAAAAGTAATACGAAAGCTCACTGCCACTTAATCCGAATTTTCTGCAACGAGCTGTTCTTCATCGGAAATGGGATGCTTGTCATAAGCTTCAAACATTCACACCACACATCTCCCCGTCCTATCGGTATCTCACTCGTCTGGTTAGCTGTTCAGTCTACTTGCCACACCAGATCGTGGTTTTCACATTTTCACCTCACTTAGTTACCTACTACATTCTCATCTCCCCCCAGGAAACAGTTCTGCATTTATCTGTACTTATATTGAAGAGCACACAACACACACGCTGCTGCTTACCGGTTAGGATCAGATCCGGAGAAAACAAATATCAAGTTAGGAATGGGAATTGACTTCCGTAGTAGTAGCCGCTGTTGTTGGGTTACTTCGTGGAAATATTTGTTGTTTCATTTTACCTTTTGAACTTTTTCCATTGAATTTAAACGAGTGCAGTAGAAATATAAACTGATATCGTTACCGAGTGACCTAACTTGACAAATCTCAGATTATACAATGCTGTTCAACCACACTGGTTTATCGCATATTAGATATATGTTAATCTAGTGAAATGACAAGTACACAAACTTGCTCGAAGTTATCCGTTAACGACGACATACTCGTTAGTGGTTCACATCCGGCACTGGAGAACAAGTTGGGCGTTGGATTCGTGTTCGTTCGTAGCCTACTTCTTCTGATGCTTCTACGATTCCCGTTCCAAGAAAGTGCCAAGCGGCCAACGGAACGGTGATGCCATCTGTGGATTTAGCAGGAAATTATTCCGTTCAAATAAAGTTGCTATTTTTGTGTATAGTTTTACGTCATTGTCCGTTACATCTAGTAGTTATTTTTTATTGAAATGATTTTCCCTAACATTTTTCACTATTTTACGTGTTACCTCAAACCGTCGCTGTTTGAAGTGTAGAAATTTAATCCCACGTTGCACTAATTTCCATTTCTCCCTTTTTGTTTCATTTTTTTTTTTAGCGCTACCGCAACAGCACCAGACAGGAACAAAAGTGGCAAATGTTTGCACTCAACTCGGCTCTAACCGGTAGGTAGGATCACTGTGTTGCCTAATCTCCCACCTAACAGTCTGGCTGGGTCGTAACTATCTCGTTACACTCGCTTAATAATCTCTCTTTCTGTTTCACCCCCACCGGATAGGGCCCAATTGAAACGAGTGGAAACTGTAATGGAGCCACTGTGATTAAACGGGCATAACTGGCAAGAGCATCCCGCCGAACGGAAGCGCGATACTGAACGGTTGTAATCCGGATATGATGCATCATCGGCACGACGTGGATTGTCTCTCGAATGGCGTTTGGGGTAATATTTTGTCTGCAGTAACGACGCCAGGCTCGGAAATCTGTAACGGTCGACACCAGCACAATTCAAGTTCTGTTGGCGCCATCACTGTCTCGCTCGGAGCCGCCGCACGCCGTCACAGCTCACAGCAACATACTTCACAGTAACTGTCGAGTAGCTACAGTGGTTACCACCGGTGCGGACAACCCGGTACCGATTGGTGTCAACATGGCGTTCGTCAATCACTTCGTGAATTGTGAGTGAATTGGATTGTATCGTTTCGCGGAATCACTTGCTTGACTTTGTTGACGATCGGATCCAACAGAAATGGAGTAATCGTTAACGGTGGAAACAGGCGTCGTCGTTGTCTCAATTTCACGGCAGCATCGTTAGGTTAATTATTCGAAACGCCACCATCATCGCCGCCTCTGTTGTCCACCAGCGAATCACGTAGCAAGTGTGTTCACCGCTTCTGCTTGCGATAACGTAGCTTACGAGATCAACAAAGTCCCAATCCCAAACCAAAAACCTGGCTGGGTGACGAAATCGGGTCGAAAAACTAACAAAATTAGGGGCTGATAAAAACGGGTTGTCACTGTATATCGCACCAATTTGAAGTTTTTTTTGCACGTGTTTTCCATGAAAAATGGCGTAAAGCTCAGTAGATTGGTTTCCACCGAACGGACAGGATAAAAAGGATGCTGACAGGTGCTAATATAGTGCCAACAGGAAGCCAATGGTGTATAATTAATCACTGACCCAATAAGCTTTTATTTAACTCCGAGCGAAGTAATTCCACGGTAATTTTCAATTTTATGCTTGTCGTCTTTTTTGAAATCTAGGAATAGTGTCGAATGCTTCCAGTGCACTGGAAATGTTTACTGTTGAAGCGACATATTGAAAAGTGGCGCGATTGGTGCATCCAAGATGCATTTTTTAACACAGTAGCGGACATAAATAGTACTCGGACCGAGATCGAAGGACGCTTTTGTCTTTTGGATAGCCACACGAACCCCTCTGCTTGTAGGACATCACGCTTTTCTAGGATTTTGCTCAGGAACACAATTAGTATCTCCGTTTTTTGGAGCTAGCGTCAATCTGGCGCTACCTTAGTCCTGTCACTAAGTTAGTGTCGGATTCTGAAGAGACGAAGTCGAAACGCAAATTCCATAACAAATTCAAACTTTCGGTTGTTTCCACCGGGAAAACGATTTTTAGGTAATTTTTTACTTTTAAAATCGAATGAAAAAATTTCAACACAGCTACTTAATTTTAATGAGCCTGAGCATGAGCATGATGACAGTACAACTCGTAGCTTCTACTCCGCGATTGACTGGAACAAGCGAAATTGCACAGAGAATCAACGAATGGGGCCTGGGAGTAGTTATTCATTCTCAATGTTCACGTTTCGAGAGTTCTATACTTTGCAATGTCAATAACGGCGCCGGCGCCGGTCCTTACAGTCATCGGGGAAGGAAAGGAATGTTAGTGCAGCAAATCTTGTTATGGAGACTGTGTATACCTCTACATCCGCACGTTTGCCACGGGAAGGACTTTTTGTTAGTAGGATGGAGTAAAGAGTCACACAAATCTGGATTCACCTTGATAAGTGATACAATCTATGCAACTCTCAGAAGTGTTATCATGTGTTTATTGCTCTGGGCAGCCGGCTGCCGAGAATTTATGATAGATTTATCGATTGTTGAATTAATTAGGAAATGCTCGGTTTGTAAAAAAAGTAACTTCAGCTCCGGACTGTCGACAGTCGGGAGTGTTGCTCATGATTAATTCCCAACAAACAATTTTGCTGGATATTGGCTTGTTCAGCTTATTTTCTCGGATCAAAGGCTTGTTCAGCTTTAGTTGCTTGTTGGGTTGAATCTAACGGTATGGTTCACGATTTTCTTATTCCTTGTTTCTTTATTCCGGCGAGTCACGACATTCTAAAAACAATACAATACCATGAAAAGCGATTACCTTTAGTGTTTCTAGACCTTGGTCGATATATGTAGATATGGCACCTATGTAATTGAAGATTTCATAATACAAATATTATTTATCGTGTATAAAGTTTGGTATTTATACACGATAAATAAAATGACAATTGTAGATTGGTTTCTTTCTCCGCGAACAATTGAATAAGGTGCCGATTGTTATGTTATCATTTTTCCCGCGCGTTATTAAGCTAATAGAAGCGCATTTCAAACGACGTAAAACATATGATCGGTGTTAAGTCAGACCGGACTTAAGTGACATTGCATTGATTTCGAGGAAAACGAGTTTAAAGTTTGAAATCAACACAGCTACTTAATTTAAGCTTTAAAAGTCGAATCAAAACTGCTGGATACAGGGCAATAGAGTTATAAGGTTCCACCAGCCGATACCCGGGGACCCGAGCTCCCCCGCCGCTTTCAGTAATGAACTGAGAAAAGTTTCCACATTTTATCACATCATATTTTACCGCTCCTTGCGGAAAGCTACGGGGGGGTTACAGTATGACTTATGACATACACGGCACTGTAACGTGTTAGTTTTACGAGATAATGGAATTTTCTCATTTTGGGTGAAACCGCAAAGGGGAAGAAAGATGGGACGAAATAGTGACCCGTTTTGATGGAGTACGACGATGGATGCTTTCGGTTTAAAATTTGACCCTCGACAGTTGAAGCCGGGTTTTGATTACAGGGCAATAAAGGCTGGAAATTGTGGAATGTGGTATTTCAATTCTATGACACAGTCCAATGGAGTTGTGGCATATGGTGGCCTGAAAATCGATTCAATATTGAAACCACGCTTGAGTGAATATTTATTCGAAATTTGTCATGCTGAATATTCTTTTGCATAACAATTTTCCATGCTGATTTTACTCAAACATAAAACAGTATCTGTAACAGAATTCTGTTTATTTTTCTTTCACAGTCCTGCCAACCATAAACATCACAGCTTCAGACGCTAGCTTTTGTAGAGTCGGCGAACGTTTTTCTGCCTCCGGCGCTTCGAGAAATGAAAACAGAGCCTACTAAGGTAAATATTTTTTCACTAGTACACCCAACCAAGCTGTTCCACCGTTACCCCCTTCAATGGAGTCGATCATTCAGTTCGCTGGAAGGCGTAATACTGACGGACTAATATTGACTTGTGGTTTTTGAATTCTTCCGCAGTTCGGTAAAGGTCCAGGGCTACCCAGACCAGTATAAATCCAACGAAGTTAACCGCAATGACGCTGATTGCCGCGCTGGACAGTTCAACTGATGCACGTGGAGGAAGCCTATCCCGTTGGAGAGTGAGTTTTCAGCTCTCAAAGCACGTCCTTTCCTACTCCAATCTCGTTATGATGTAGACATGTTTTCTATTTGAACAGGGCGACTTAGGTGATTACGCTGTCGCTGATTCTGTAACCGCAGCTGGACCTGTTGCAAACCAATTTGTCATGAGTCATTTAGATTAGAGGAGGTGAGTAGGATTGATAAGGGTTTCTGCAAAAATATGCATTTCAACACAACAGCTTCTGCTCCACAACACAATTTAATATGCTCTATTCTCTATAAGGAGAAAGCCATTTACTCTCCCAAGGAGAAAATTGGGTAAAACTACTTTTGCGCGTGAAGGGCACATCACCTATAACTAAATTAGATATTAGGGGACGGCCATATCGTAGTTGGTAAATCGATTGCCTTGTACGCAGCTCACCTGGGTTCGATTCCCAATCCCGGACACAGGGTTAGAGATTTTTCCAAAAGAGATTTCTCTATCTCGAAAAGAGGCGAATGACCCTCGGGTTAAAACCTCTATAATAATAAAAATAGTTATGGGATTTGCGTCTCTACTTCGCCTCATCAGAATCCGATACTTACTTAAAACCAGGACTATGTTAGGGCTGGATTCAGCTTAATTCTAGCTTAGTCCTGGTTCTAAGTTAGTGTTGGATTCTGATGAGACGTAGTCGAAACGCAGATGCCACAACTAATCTAATAGCCTCGTTTTCCGATGAAAAACAACCCTCACTTTATCAGCTAGACTTAATATGCACCCAGAGGCTTCCATTTAAATATAGTCGGCGCCTTGTCAGTTGAAAAACGAGATTCAATTTACTCGAAGTGAATGGAATCTCCTCTCTATCTATCCCCTATCCTCATTCATCCGAGATTTCGTTTCATTATCCAGCTGCCAGTTCGTTTTGAATTTTCTGCACATACGCATATTCCAAAGGAGCTCGGCCTCGTTTCGCTATCCCAGACTGACCACAAATCTTGCCACTTTGCATCATTGGAAACGTAGAAAAAATGGGATTGAGTAATACATTACTGGCGTTGCCTTCTTTCATTCATTCATTCATTTGCTGGTCATTTGCGAAAGGATAACAGGGAGCATTTCCTCACGTTTGCAGCGTAGTCGAATAGAAACAGGGAAGCGTTTCGAACCACTACCTGCTGGAACGGGGTAGTTGATTGTGGTTCGCTGAATAGAGCTTTTTAATGAGAAAATGAACACTACTTTCAAAGTGGGTGTGGTAATAAATCAAGATTGAAACTTTGGCTTGGAATTCTTCAGGCAGTCGCTTTAAAGGGCGAACACGAAATTATTGCGACACCGAAAATGTCATGCCAATTTTCTTACAATGTTTAAAATCAAACCAAAATTTTAGGGTAGTTTTATACATATATTTACTTCAAAAATCAAAAGAAAAGTTAATCGATGGAGCCTTGAGTGTAAAATTGAACGCATTTTCGTTTGATGCCCTCCATCAAAGTCTTTACAGCGTCATCCGGTACCAGTTTCTCAGTTTTTTTTTCCATTTTCTTAACATGTCCTTCTCGTCTTTGACTGTCTTCTTGCTCTTCCGAAGTTCCCGCTTTATCATTGCCCAGTACTGCTCCACCGGGCGCAGCTCCGGACAGTTTGGCGGATTCATGTCCTTTGGAACAAAATGGACAGAATACCACTTACCACATACCACTTCAGGACACTTTTAGAATAGTGGCATGATGCCAAATCTGGCCAAAATAGCGGAGCTTCATCGTGCTGCTGCAAGAACGGCAAAAGGCGCTCCTCGAGACACTCATATTTGTAGATCTCGCCATTAACTGTGCCCTTTGTCACGAAAGGCTCACTCCTCAGTCCGCAAGAGCAGATGGCCTGCCAAATGAGATATTTGGAGGCGAACTTCGACATTTTCTTCTTCTTAAATTTGTCCTCCACATAGAACTTGCTCTTGCCGGTGAAAAACTCCAACCCCGGAATTTGCTTAAAATCGGCTTTTATATACGTTTCGTCGTCCGTCACACAGCAGCCATATTTTGTCAGCATCTTCTCGTAGAGCTTTCGTGCCCGAGTTTTAGCCGTCGATTGTTGCCGCTCATCGCGGTTTGGGAAGTTCTGTACCTTGTATGTATGTAGTCCAGCTCTCTTCTTTGCATTCTGGACGTAGCTCTGTGACATGCCGATCTTTTTAGCCAAATCACGGCTTGAGACGTTGGGATTTGCTTTAATCATCCGCTTCACCTTTCCCTTCGTCTTTTTGTTCTCCGGTCCCGGTTTTCTTCCAGCTCCTTTGCCTTGGTCCAACGTCAACTGCTCCTGGAACCGCTTCAACACTCTGGAGACGGTTGAATGGTGAATGTTCAGCATTTTTCCCAACTGCCGGTGCGACAGGTCAGGAAATTCCAGGTGTTTGGAAAAAATTTGTTCTCTCGAATTGCGTTGGTTCACCTCCATTTTCGTTGAATCGAAAAACACGACTTCGAGTTTGACAGCATGGAAACAATACACATCAATGAGAAAGTGTGCAAAATTTGGTTTATTTTTACCCAATGGTAAAAAAGTTATGCCCTGTTGAATGTGTCGCAATAATTTCGTGTTCGCCCTTTAAACAAGATTGATTGTGCCATCCAGCACAACCCAACTCTGGTACAAGCAATACCAAAAAAATGGCATTCTACCAATAACCCAGTCCAATTTACTAATGAACCTAATCGAACGCTTCCGAGCGATCGTATTCAATCAGAAACTGGCTGCCGTCAGAAGCGTGATTGTGTGACCTGAAAGGAACTTTTTCATCGAACAGAGTTTGCGATACTAGCTTTTTATCGTTGCATTCGCTGGTATATTGATGTATTGAAAAGAACTCTTTACTCCTTAGACAAGCGGCTGACGTTCATCGGTACTGGCAATTTCGTTTGTTGGTAGTATTTTGCTGATGGAGTCGTTTCCAATTTATAGTTCATCTGGACCCTGCAAAGGTTTGGTAAGTTCAGAATGAAAATCATATCGTTGTGGGTCATTTGCTGTAATGGAATGGTAAGTTGCTTCTTTGTGAGTTTTTTTTGGTTACGTTCCACTTCAAAATTTTCTACTTTGAACGTTTGGAACTGTCATTGAAGAGATTTCGGTATTATTAGATTTTTTCGCTATCTGGATTGAAATCACCTTTTACTATTTGACCGGAAAGCAAGAGTATTACTGCGTTTTTAGCACCGCCCTATTTGATGACTATGAACGGTGGTTAGACATAGATGAAATTTCTTGTATCCAAGGGGCGAGTCGCTTAGCACAAAGCGAGTTGAGCTTACAAACAAACAGCGTGACAGTCTGTGCCGCAATGTGCCATGGTGTTCATCATAACAAAAATACTGGTTGCTATGATTATTCTACTAGACTTTGTTGACTGTTTTTAGGTTGACAGAAGTGTGCCGGATTTATGAAAGATCTTGCACAGCAGCTCGCCGTGGACCACTGAAACTACGCGAAAGATTCAGAACGTAATATTCATCAGAAACAAAAAAAACTGAAAAACATGCTTATTTGGAAAGCTTTTCTGCACAGTATAGACTACTATTATGATTGGAAGTTGAAATTTTAAACATTTTAGTCGATAAAGTAATCGATTAATCGGCATTTTATAACATGTTTATAAAAGTGTTCTAATCAGGCCATTCTAAGGCCCGATTAAAAGTGAATTGATAGCTGAAACTTTTCCGATTAGGCAGTAGCCATATTCGTTTAAAGTTCTCAAACACTAAGGGAGTATCTTTCTTTTTTATATGAATGTAAATATGTATGTGTTATCTTAAAGACATTACTCACACACACTTTTGGTGAGTGAGTTGCGTCTCACCTTTTAAATCGTTTAAGGTTCAAGTTACCTTTTTTAAGCATGTGTTAGAATTGAACGCTTGGTAGTGTGCGTAGGAAAATTTGTGTTCAGCTTTGCCACCGGATTATCCATTTAAACCTTTTTAAAACTCTAAAAGAAGAATATCAGTCGATTTATTAGATCATCACGATTCAATTCATGCAAAATACCTGCTGGAAAAACCATCGGCTTAGCTAAATGGTGCTTTTGAAAAAGTGGCTGTGGTTTTTTCACTGCGCAGTTGTGTTGCGTACCCCAGCTCGGTGTGGTAGTGTGAAAAAAAATCACAGCCACTTTTTCAAAAGCACCATCCAGCTAAGCCGATGGTTTTTCCAGCAGGTATTTTGCATGAATTGAATCGTGATGATCTAATAAATCGACTGATATTCTTCTTTTAGAGTTTTAAAAAGGTTTAAATGGATAATCCGGTGGCAAAGCTGAACACAAATTTTCTTACGCATACTACCAAGCCTTGAGGTAACTTGAGCCTTAATTTTACCCGTTGGATTGTCAATCCAAAGATACTGATGAATGTGCTTTTTACATCTTTTGTTTTGGCTGCCGATGTTTTCTCCGAGCATGCGTTCTTTGTTCCTCTGAATTCATACACCTAAACGTAATAATACCGGTGCTACTAGAAAAGATTGTATAGAGTATATGAGAACTTTGCCATTGGGTTGTTCTTGTGGTGGTGGGTCTATTTTTGTTTATTTTCCTTTTGCGCAGTACTCGGTCGCTTTTACGCTTGTACGTTAGCTTTTTGCATGTATAGACTTATCCAGCTGCGTTAGTATTGTGCCGTTTTGATGTTTAAATTGGGAGGAAAACAAATCATTTGCACTGCGAATTGGGAGGAAAACAAACCGCTTGTGGGCTTAAGGGGAGGGAGGTAGTATAAAAATGCGAGACCTCACTGTGCGTATTTTAAACGTCAGATATCTCAATAGGGGTGCCGTGTGATCGAGGGAGTTGGTGAACGGGGAGAGCCTCTCATGCGTGGTTTGGGCGAGGAAGCCCGACGTGAGTTCTATGCAATTCATTGCACGCACACTACTTGAGTTTTTTTCCTCCGACTGTCCCGGACGCGCATTATTAAGATTTCTGACAGCTCATTTACAACCACAGATGCAAACTCAAGTCAAAGGAAATTGGTTTGTTTTCATCAGGAAATACCTAACCTCAATCGATTTTTGCACGGCAAAATATTTTGTTTTCATCACGAAATAATTCAGCGCCTTTTCTTTTTCAACGGGTATAGAAAGGTCAATATCGGTCTGACCCGCATTTGCGCGGGCAGAATTGTTGCCATTTCGTATAGTATTTTTTGATTAACGAATAATGGTATGATGTCATCTTGAAGATATTAATGCAATATTATTGAGGTCAGATTGATGTACTGGAACAGTTTTGTTAATAAACTGCTGACATATTGATGAAATTCCCGCCAACGCGCAAATCTTATCTTCGACAAATTTTCGGTTTTTCGTGGAAACGACCTCTGGTAGAAGGGAATAGTTGTAAGATGGGAAACGTCGGCATATGTTTATACTCGAAAACATAAAAAATAAACGTCGTGGTAAAAAATAACTCTTTACTATGCTTTTATCAGTTTTTCAATAAAAACCATTATTTTTGGTGTGAATTTCGATAATCCAAAAGGGCAACATTCAACATTACTTGGCAAAATTCAACATTATTTGGCAAATTTCACGTTTTTTGTAAATTTCTTACCAAAATACCAAACTGAAACATATTGCAGCGCAAACATCCAAATAATCGATTTAGATACATACCATCAATAATTTCAATAATTCTGTTGGAGAATTTTCAAATCTCCAAGCAATTTCTGAAAACCCTCATCATTTCTCAGTTTAATGCTTGCCAGCTTGACAGCGCAGTAATAACAAAAATGTTGGCTGGGGCGGTGGTCAGTTGTCTGCGTGTGCGTCCCTTATCTATTTTAGTGGTCATTCGTTAACACACTTATCCTTGAGAACGGTTCTCCTTGGCTATGTGACGAATTTTTATCGGATCTTGTTTTACGCAAATAAGCGGTAACTAGTATCACTTTAGTTTTTTTCGGACTTGCCCATTTTGGTCGTATGTCAGTTGATTTGATAGTGTTTTAAGAGATCACGTATCCGCTGCTCAATGCTGATAGAGCTGCAATTTCTTTTGACTTAGCGGGCTATTTTTTATTTCTGTAGTGTTTGCTTGGTAGACTAACGAACTGATCCAGGGGCATTTTGCGTGGAGAATGCGCATGGTCTTGTTCGAGTTGTAAAATTACTGTGTTTCGTGTATGACGATAGAGAGTTGACAGTTCGCGAGTGCGGTCGGGGGCCAGTTACCGATTGGCGGCTGTCATTATAACATCACGAAGAGCAATTGATTCGTTGTCATGTCTGTTGGTTTGCTCTTAGTCTATTAAACCATGTTTTTATATTATTTTCATTGTATTGATTACTCGCCTATACTCTGTATCATATCATCTTACGTATCGCATGCGCTGTATCATTCATTCCCATGTGTCTAGTAATATCATAGAGAACAGACATATAAGCTAGAGCAAACTTTCCCGCATAACCTGTGTAAGCGTTTGAATAAGGATACGTTGAAAATCACCATCGCATACAGGTTCGTATGCGTGAATCACCATTGTATCCAAGTTCGCACACAAGTCCAGTATAGCGATTGTTGGCCGATCGAAGCGCCAGTCAGTGGCAAGTGGCGCTACTTGCTGTTGTCATTTCAAAGCGATAGTTTTATTTCTTGTACAAGTTGAGGACTTTACTTGTATGTCAGTTCTCAGTGGTAATATTATAGCTTGATTACCATTTTGATTTCTTGCATTTTCTAGTTGTAACATTTAGTTATATGCATTTAGTAAATTAGTTTATTTTCATACTTGTTACCTCTAATCTTGATTCTTTTTACTAATTAGCATTTAAAACTCAAAACGCACGGTTCATGTTGTATGCCCGATATACAAAATCGCTCTACATAAGTATTACCATACCTATTTCGATAAAATCTCGACACTAAAAGTAATCGCTGTTGATTGAATGGTATTGTTCTTAGAATGTCGCGCTTCGCCGGAATAAAGAAAAAAGAAATAATAAAATCGTACAAATGCTGTTTGATTCAGTCAAACATAAGCAACACTCCCGGCAGTTGGAGTTTAAGTTGCATTTTTTCAATCTTCAATATTTCCAAATTAACTCAACAAACGATAAATCTATCATAAATTCTCGGCAGCCGGCTGCCCAGAGCAATAAACACATGATAACATTTATGAGAGTTGCATAGATCGCATCACTTATCAAGGTGAATCCAGATTTGTGTAACTCTTTACCCCATCCTACTAACAAAAACTCCTTCCCGTGGCAAACGTGGAGATGCAGAGGTATACACGGTTTCCATAACAACGTTTGTTACACTAACATTCCATTCCTTCCCCGATGACTGTAAGGACGTGGCCGGCGCCGTTATTGACATTTTAAAGTATAGAACTATCGAAACGTGTACATTGAGGATGGAAAGCTACTCCCAGGCTCCATTCGTTGATTCTCTGTGCAATTTCGCTTGTTCTAGTCAATCACGGAGTAGCAACTACGAATTGTACGGTCATCATGCTCATGCTCATGCTCATGCTCATGTTTTTAGGTTGACAGAAGTGTGCCTCAATGTCCCATATATTGTAATAACGAGTGAAACGTTTGTGTATTACTGTAGATTGTTTCTTATGTCGTGTTTTCGCAGGTGACATAAGGTGTATGGCACATTGTTCTAAGCGACTCACCCCTTGGTTCATTCCTTGTTTTGTTTTCGGGTCGAACAAACGTCAGCAGCAACAACCTACCGAAAATTGAACATAATTTTTTCACATAAAATACACAGTGAGACAGAGTGTCTGAAACATGCATTCTAATTTGTTAATTTTTTCCAGGTTCCGATCACGTCGTAGCGTGGAGTTAACCCTCAAGGTATTAGTGAGCAAGTGGATTGCTGAAGACTGATTATAACGATGACTGTAAATCTTAATCTGGGGCACAACGAAAACTTTAACAAGGAAAGGTTCCTACTAACTATAATACACTCAGGTTTTTTTTTAAGCGGGGGATACGAGCCGCGTAAATGAAAACCGCGTAAATGAAAACCGCGTAAATTTCAAAATCCGCGTAAATGAAAACCGCGTAAATTTCAAAATCCGCGTAAATGAAAACCGCGTAAATTTCAAAAACCGCGTAAATGAAAACCGCGTAAATTTCAAAATCCGCGTAAATGAAAACCGCGTAAATTTCAAAATCCGCGTAAAAAAAAACCGCGTAAAAAAATACCGCGCAAAAAAAAACCGCGTAAAAAAAAACTTGAGTGTATAACCATGTATCGGTAATTTTCAGGAAAATGTTCCTCGTTATATGTTATGTTTTGTTACAACTATGGTGTTTTTTTTATATTTCGTTTATTTGACGCGGCTCATAGCGGTAGCTAAACGGAGCCGTGGATCTTTCATATGTTAACAATATGTGAAAATTAAAAATAAAAGCAAATATTATTGATTACCCGTTGGATCTCGTGCGCGCAACTTTTTATTGCGAGCGGAGACCTTCTTTCGCGGCTCGCCTACTGCGTCATGGGGATCATTTGACTATGGTGTTATTTTTTATTTAATTCGTTCATTTAGCACGGCTCATGGCGTTAGCTTCACAGAGCCACAGTTCTTTCATTTGCATACAAGAAGAAAAATGACGAATAAAAATAAAAATAAACGATTAATAGTAACAGTTTCTCCGTGTTAAAAAAATTATTTGTGGGTATTCTGCAGTGTATGGGCGGAATGCGACGGACTTCTCCAAGACATCAAAGGGACTACGTGTATAAATAACGTTTCAATTTTGTTTAGTCTAAATGCTATAATCGAAATAGGATACGGTAATCAGTTTTGAATTTGACAAATATCTTCCAACCCGAAATCGTAAAAAAATGATATTTAAATAGTCAAACGCTAGCAACACATTAAGACTTAAATGAAAGTATGCATATTTTGAAAAATAAAGTTGCATAGAAAAACAAAAAAATGAAGAAAATATAAAATATGATTAAATTATTCCGATTCTATTAATTTCATTTGTATACAAAGCATTGTATATTGGAGAACATAAAAGAAACACCCTCAAGCTCCAACAACCTGCTTAATCGACGACTGATGAATAAACTTGGAGACTTGACCAAGCGTAAAATTCTATTTTTAGCTATAACGTCTTCTATTCGGTACATAAAAAATTTCCATGCATATTTTTTTACTTGTTTCGATCCCTTAAGGGAATTTTAATATACTGGAATGAAGAAACCTGTCCTAATAGAAAATATCCCGTTATTAATAAATTTGCATTAAATGATGTAATCTTTTATCAAACTTTGTATGGACATATCTACTCGACTACTAATTACTGTTAAAGTACTCATATATCGTCTTATTCCTTATGAAGCAGTGAAATGATTTTACATACATTGGAATAGTTATTACTAAAAATTGCATGACTTTGAACGCAATAACTAATGTTGGGGAGACTTGACCAAGTGGCAATAAGCTGAAGAAAGATGCAAAATTCCTGGTATTTATTATGCTTTGGTATCTGCTGTTAATGTTAATCACGCCACAGAAAAATCCCACCTCAAACATAAGTCTATATATTTTAGTATTAGTAAACAAAGTTAGCAGTAATATGACTTATTTCGTGACGTATGAACATGCATTGTAAGCAGTACAGTTAATCCTTAAAAAGAAATGCGTTAAAAAATTTAATTTATGAAATGCAACCCTTCTATATTTTTACTGCTTCCGACAATAAAAAATGGAAATGGAAAAAAATAATTACAGTATGTTTTATGTCATTATTTTTTGTACAGATTTTTCAAAATTCTCTTGGTCAAGTCTCCCCGGGCCTTGGTCAAGTCTCCCCGCAGTGGGGAGACTTGACCAAAAAAAAACGATCACAGAAAATCTTTAATAACTTTAGGAAAATTAAATTAAAAGTTCTGCAAAAAATCATGAACACGCACAATAACATTTTACACTATATCTCAATAACTTTTGAGAGATTGAAGGCTTCTTTAGAGATTTATGCACGTTTAGCTGAAAACCTGGTCAAGTCTCCCCATGTTCCCCAGTGCGCTTGAAATATCTTTTAAATCGAACTGAGAAAGCTGAGACTATGACAAATACGCTGAACCGTACGTGAAGTTTGAGTTTCTTCGTGGTAGCAGAAATTACCTTAAATTATATTGTTTAGTTTCAATCTTTAGGTATTGTTCGATAAGGTAAGTTTAGATAAATCACGTTTTTAAGTTGTTTCTATTTAACCCTTTCATGCCAAACTGGATGTAGGGTTTCGAAACTATTTTTCCTTGAAAACGATGGGGTCAAGAAACACGAAAAGTCTTCTTTTTTTTTTTAAAAGATAGGTGCTTCCCTCGCAGTGCTAGAAGCTGCTCAGTTTTTACCTTCCAATGCTCAATCCAATTCTCCTAGAATATTTACAATGGTCCAATTGCGTGGAAAATGAAGCCAATGACAGTCTAAATCGATCAGTTTTATCAGTTTTCAATAATATTGCAACGTAACGTAGATATATGAAAAATTCATTTTCCGTTGTCAACGTAAACTGTTCTTGGCAGCACTGCTCTATTGGAATCCAATCAGACTAATTGCAATAACTTCAGTTCTAGAGCTGGTCCGTGAAACTATTAGTACTCAAATGAAAGGCAATAGTCACATTTATTAGCCTTACTTGTTTTGTGAGAAAATTTTGCCTTAATCAAAAGTTATAGCTGTTTAAAAACGTTGTTGTCCACAAACAACATGGGCATAAATGGGTTAATCTCAAAGTCAGTTGTGAGCATATCTCAAACAACACACAAATTTCTTGTAGATATAATAATATACACAGATTTCTTCATCCCAACGATATTACAACCACGTGTTTTAGGTTGATATTCAAAAAAAAACATTCTGTTAGAGCTACCGTATAAAATGATATCAGCACTGAGTGGGGCAGGTGGTGAAACTTAATATTCCACTTCACGAAGTCAACGACCGCGGTATTGGGTTGGATCGGATGCTTTTTCGTCTAGCTTGCCAATTTGTGTAACTGACAGTATTTAAGCCATTTGCTTCGATTCAATTGTCGAAGCGGAATAGGATCATTTTTCGAATAACTTCCAGCTGACAACAAGACTAGCATTTCAATCGGACGATACGAGTTGTGATCGGAAGCTATTAAATAAGTTCCATAAGCGACTTTCGGCAGAGTCTGGCAGAATCTTCAACAAGTTGAATTTGATTCTCTCTGGTCATGGGACTTCATTGTTACCTGATATTTATCATTATCATTATAATAGAACAAGCGAGAACGCAAAAAGTGTTTTGTTCGCGGTATCGTGGAGGGAAGCGGTACGTCAGATCTTCTAGGCCGGGTCGAAATCCGTACAAATCTACTTGACGAAACCGAATATCCATCAGTTTGAATATTCCATGCTCTCGTTAGAACTGTTTTTGTTTCGCATACGTCGAACCGTGCTCCAAAGAGTACTGATCGATATTTCTCTCGTTGATTTGTTAACGATCCGGCGCCAGTAACTATGTTTCTTGGCTTTCATCAAACTCTTCATTCGCGATTCTAACATCACGAACGGTTAACCCGTTGTTCCGGAAGTTCTTGTACGCGGCAGCCTTCGTACACGTCTGAGCTCTCTTTGTCCCATCATTAGTTGGGAGATCATTCGCGAGAGTTCGCGACTGGTACGTGTTTAATCTTAAGGTGAAGATATGTGGAAGCCAGGAACGCCTGCTTGTTGCTAGGCACCGTTGCGCTTGAGAAAAATGTAATTTAAAGTGAAAATTCAAACGCACAAAAGGGAGTTTTTGGACATTTTCCTTCGGTTATCTACACAGTGGCAGAAAATTTGAAGTTTTGTTGGTAAACGATTTAAGTTTCGCGGGTGTTTTTACAGTGGTGTGTGATAAAAGTGCGTTTGAAAAAGTGCAATAGAAAGAGGAAGAAGAAAAATAAGAGTGTTTCGAAAAGAAACCCTAAGTGAAGAACTACAGATGAAATTCCGTCAAAAACTCGGGTTGATTGCATAGGAAGCTTCCTCAAGTAGCAGTTTCGTTGCACACGGGCAAGGTTAGTGTGTTGAAAAACGCATTTTTATATTTGCTCTTGTCAGATACATTGTTAGGCAGGAGAGAGCGGTGTGTGTGGCCTAGAAGCTGTGTTGTGGCTCGCTGTCCTTAAGCCAGCCAGGAACCCGTACTCGTGTAGAATAGGATTTTATGAGCTCCCAAAAGAACACTCCCATATCCTTTTTGCGTTGCTCTAGAAGACTTCCTTTCTGTTGGTAGGTAGGTTTGAACAGTTTCAGATGGGGTTCAATGTTTAGTCCTGGTGAAGATGGAGTATCAACCGGATATGAGAGATTTAGTTTTTAACCCTTTCATGCCCACCTTTTTTCTAGTGCAGGTAGGGTTTCAAAACTATTTTTCCTTGAAAACGGTTGAATCAAGAAACACGAAAAACCTTTTTCACAAAGATAGGTGCTACCCTCGCAGTGCTAGAAGCTGGTCAGTTTTTACCTTCCAATGGTCAATACAATTTTTCTAGAATATTTTCAATAGTCCACTTGCGTGGAAAATGTAGCCAAAGACAGTCAAAATTGATAGGTCTTATCAGTTGTCAATAATATTGTTACATAATGAAGATATATGAAAAATTCATTTTCCATCATCAACATAAGCTGTTCCTGGCAGCACTGCTCTATCGGAATCCAATTAGACTAATTGCAATAACTTTAGTTCTAGAGTTGATCCTTGTAACTTTAAATACTTAAATGAAAGGCAATAGTCACATTTATTAGCCTTATTTGTTTTTGTTGATGACGGAACGTACCGAGAAATAATAATAAATTACCTAAATCTCAATATAAACTAACCTAAGCCTAATAGAAATAAATAAATACCTAACATAGTCAACCGCTAAACACAAAATCCCGCAATGCAGCATAAACTGCGATAGCAAGACTATACCGATCGATCAGATACCACACCAGCACACAGAAAAAATGATCGCTGCTCCGTGTGAGACGGAATAGGCAAAGCAGCTGAAAAAGACAGTTAACAGCAATATCTCCATCAAGACGGTACGGTGCGTGTGTACTCCTGTAAGGGATCATCCATAAATGACGTAGCATTATATGGTGGAGAGGGACGTTTTGTATTATGTGATGATGTGTGATGACAGGAGGGTAGGGGGTCATGTCATGCTACATAGCTTTTTAAAGGGGAATAACTAACATCGTTTTTTATATTTTTAAATAATTTTACGGGTACAAGGGGGGAGAATTACCGTCAAGCTACGTAATTACCAGGGGGTATTTAAAGGTTTGTGACGAAATGCTACGATGGGGGAGGGGGGTGTTAAAAATCACTCAAAATGCTACGTCATTTATGGATCGTCCCTAAGGTTAGTCGTCGCGAGTGTACAATATAGCGAATATTTCACCGCCAAATTATACTCCCGGGAAACTGCAAGTGCAGTGGAAGGAGACAGAGGAAAATATTTCGAACCCGGAACCCCATGTAAGTTGCCCCAACAGTTTTTGTGAGCAAATCTTGCTTCAATCAAAAATTATAGCTGTTTAAAAACGTTGTTGTCCACAAACAACATGGGCATGAATGTGTTAAAGAACATGCCCTTTCACGGCAGGTGTTAGCAATTGCTTGACGCTTGAGTGAAGGCTGCTAATACCCCTTACTCATATTGTCGTCCGCCACCCTACCCGTTATAATACATTTACAAAATGATGAATGAAAAATAAATAAAAACAAACATTAATGTCGCATATAATTATCGCAACTTGCTAGTGAGCGTTGACATCTTCTTTCGCGGCGGGAAAACCTTTGTTTACTCTTCTACTGCGTCATAGAGCTCATTTGTTCTTTCTAGCCAGAGACCATTCATAAATTACTTAACGCGGAGTAGTAAAGAAATTTGTGACTATTTATTACATAGAGGGACGGGGGGGGGGTCAGTTTTGGGCAATTTTTGTGTTACGTAATTTATGAATGGTCCCCTAACGCTCACGTCAATATGCCAATATGTGTTGGCGATCAGATGTTCTTCCTTGTCTCTTGCACTTACGAAACACGAACCCACCTTCATCGGTATTATTTTCGTCGCTTGTGGGTTTGGCTACTGATTTAAGGCCTAAACAGTAGCCACAAATTTGATACACTGGAACCTCCAATTACGAACCAAACCGGGGGTTCGTAAATTGAATTAGTTCGTAAAAAGTTGTTCGTTATTTGGGATTTAGCTCGTAAAAAAAGTTTGCTTCACATTCTTATTAAAATTCGTTGGTTGAGCAATATTCTCGATAACCCTAACAGTATGAGTGTTTTTGACTTGATAGGTAGGTGATGAAAATAGACAATTGGAACCTTTCTGAAAACCAAGATGGCGACTTCCGGTTGAGCAATATTCTCAATAACTCGGCGATATAGGAATTCACGAGTACAGTGAAGACCCGTTTTTATCAGCACGTCAGTGTATTTTGGGCTGCCAAAATGGGGCATTGATAATATCGGGATATATCTTTCTTTCTTTCTAATAAACCGAAATTGCTAAAATATCTTTCTTTGGTCCCTAGACAGTCTTATAACCCTTTCTGATTTTTACAATGCATTTCAAAATGTGTTTATCATT
The DNA here is from genome assembly GCF_030247195.1 of Topomyia yanbarensis. NCBI lineage: Eukaryota > Metazoa > Arthropoda > Insecta > Diptera > Culicidae > Topomyia > Topomyia yanbarensis. The sequence continues at coordinate 434,359,071 of NC_080671.1, forward strand.
TAATTTTGCATTTTTTGCATCCTTAAAATAAGAAAAATATGCTTAACAAAGAAATTGATCGAATTTGGCTTGGTTCGTACGCTAGAGCCCATCGAATATTTCATTATGAGGCTGATAAAATCGGATTAAAAAGCAGAGATAATCGGAGCAGATCAAATCGGGGTATGATTAAATCGGGTCTTCACTCAACATGTAAGAATAGATTTTGAAATCCAACTATCGGTTGAGCGATAGTCTCGGTAAACTTAGCATCGGTATTTTTGGGTTGGGATTAACGAATGAATAGGGTAAATTGATGTTTGGAATCCTAACAATATTTTTGGAACGGGCTCGACAAGGAAATAACGCAAATCCATGAGTGACGTCATTTTGAAGGCCAAGGTCAGTTTCCGGTTTAGCAAAATTTTCTATGATCATATCAATACTAATCACTCTATTGTCTAATTATTCAATTTTGAAAACGCTCATGTTATTTAGGTGTTAGAGAATTTAGACCGGCATGCGCCATCTGGGTTTCAAAATAGCTTCAGACATCGATTTTCGTCAAGTATTCGACAACCCCATTTCGAAAATACCCACATTGTTGAGGTTTCAGAGAGTTTATCTAAACCGGAGGTCGCCATCTTAGATTTCAAAGTGGCTTCAGACATTGACTTCCGTCAGCCCACTTTCCAAAAATACCCAACTTTTATTAGCAACAGTTAGCTCAGAACGTGTTAAATTGGAGGGGAGAATGGGTACAGTTGATCCCATTTTTATTTTTTTCTCATAACTTTTCAACGAAATAAAAATTTTAATTGCAAAATTCGCCATTTTGTAGGTAATTTGAATAATTTTATTGAAGGCAGAAGTTGGCATCTTTCACATTTTAGAGTATAAGATAACTGCCTAATTTATGTCCGGTGCATTTTTTCTCCATAAATCCTCTCAGAACCAGCACAGAAACAAATTCATTTTGCAATTGAAGTTGAATTTGAACCGAAAATAACTGAATGACTATCCTGCACCGAACGAGTGAATGAAGAGCCAAACAAAGCATACCATTTAGTTCAGCTTAGGCTGACATTAATTGATTTATACTGTGAAAATAAAATTTGTAAAGGACCCATAGTTCCGTTAAGCTACCGCAATGAGCCTTACTAAACAATTATATAGAAAAAACTACAAGGGACAGCCCTATGGGGTTGTACGAATTGCAGACGTAGGACGTACGTGAAATATTTAATTTCTTATTACATTTAGATTAATAATTAATCAAACATTTCTTTCTACAGTTCACTTCATGAATCAAACCGTCTTGCTCATCAGGTCATTTTATTTACAATGAGCGATCGAATCCGATTAAAAAAAAACACAGACAGAAAACTGCGATGGAAAACCGAACTAATCTGGATGTTGGGGATCTAGCTGACCTTCGACTAACCTTTAGTTCCCTTCGATATAGTGGACGATAATGCATGGACCAGTTCCGTCCTGGTCATGCCCTTGGCAACCAATCTGCCTGGAGTTCCGGAACCTTCATCACACGGCGATTAAAACATGCATAGACGGATTTCACTTAAACACATTTATTGGCCTAACTTTAACATTTATTACGATCTAATTATAATTATTACACATTAAAAACTGGTAGAGGTTCAACCTCTGTGCAACCGACAGTAATCGTGGTTTGTGAGCGACTGACTCACTCGATCGCGGACGATCGAGATGATCTCCATCCCGATGATTCCCTCTTTCTCTCTCGTGCTAGACCGAGACGACTCGTGAGGTTATGTGGGTCATCAACTCCGACATCATTAGTCTCTTTCGCACCAGCGATCCATTGGCTGCGTACTTTAGCCGTGCTGTGGGTATTAGGGTAGTCTTACAATCCAACATCCTCACCCACCCTGAAGATGCCAAGCTTCTGAAAGAAAAAAGAGAAAGAAATCCCCTTCGACGCACTGGATGACACTATCACGCTGGAGTGATGACTGCTTGAGGTGTATCTTCCATCCTTTCTTCGATCCTTGGCAAAAGACAAAGTTTTTCTACTGGCCGAGTGAGACGTCCAGTTGCCGTTTTGACAGTGACAACTCGTACCACACCGTCTTGTCCTGGATGTAGCTCGTCGATTCGTCCTAGTTTCCATCGCATTGGTGGCTGATTTGCATCAACAATTACCACCAATCTGTCAACATCAATCTTTACGGATGGTCCCCAATTTTTGGTTCTACTCTGAAGCTCCGATAAGTATTCCATTTTCCAGCGCCTCCAGAAATCCTGTAACTGACGTTGGACAAGCTGCCATCGAGTAAGCCGATTCAACTGCACACACCCATAATCGGGTTCTGGAATAGCTTGTAATGATCCACCGATCAGGAAGTGAGCTGGAGTGAGTGGTTCCAAGTCTGTTGGGTCATCTGACATTGGTGTCAATGGCCTCGAATTCAGGCATGCCTCTACCTGTGCCAACAAGGTGATAAAATCTTCTGCAGATACCGGATTTCCACCAAGCACTCGCAACAAGTGATATTTCGCTGAACGCACTGCAGCTTCCCACAAACCACCGAAATGTGGGGCAGCCGGCGGATTGAAGTGCCATTGAATGCCATTAGTTGCACATTCTTTCGTAACTGCTTGTTGGTGACTGGAGTCTTTTAACAGTGTGAAGAGTTCCCGCAATTGATTTTTAGCTCCGACAAAATTTGTACCGTTATCGGAGTACATATCCGATGACCGCCCTCGCCTGGCAAAAAATCTTCGTAAAGCTTGTAGGAAACGTTCTGTGGATAAGTCTGTGACATGCTCCATATGCACTGCCTTCGTACACATGCACACGAAGATGGCCACGTATGATTTGGTAGCCGACAGATGCCGCCCTGCTCGAGTGTATACTGGCCCAAAATAATCCACTCCACATCGGGAGAACGGTCTGGATATTGTTACCCTGGGAGCTGGAAGTTCCCCCATTTGCTGTTTCAATAATGTGGGCTTGGCTCGGAAACAACGATGACACTGATGGACAACCTTCCTAGATAAATTGCGGCCACCCAGCGGCCAGAAACGTAACCTGATCGTGCTCAGTAGTAGCTGGGGTCCGGCATGCAATAATTGTTGGTGATAATGCCTTAGTATCATCTCCGTCAGCGTGTGTCTGGCCGACAAAACCATTGGGTGCTTCACATCGTTCGGTTGCTGTGAATGACCCAATCTTCCTCCTACACGTAATACACCATTTTCCGAAATAATTGGTTTGTACCACCTTAACGGCGAATTGCGAGGAACACCCTTACCGCTGGTTAGCCCTTTCAGCTCCTCCGAAAACATATCTTGTTGAACCTGTCTCACAATAACAAATTCTGCTTCCCTTAGTTCTGTGCTAGTTAGGAAACTCCGTGTCTCCTCTCCTTCCGTTTTTCGCAATATTCGAATCAACCGCAACCAATAAGCAGTTGTTCTGAGCAGATTTGTATAAGATGAGAAATTAGAAAGATATTTGTTCATGAAGTTCGATTTTTCAGTTGACACACATGCAACTGCATTTGGACGTCGTTCTGGAACTTCATCCATGACAGTGTCCAGTGACCGAGGCCATCGATCTGCTGATTCCTTTAACCAACTTGACCCTTCCCACCACATGCTGCTCCCATGAATTTGATCTGGCGGGACTCCGCGCGAAATTAGGTCCGCTGGGTTGCTGACCCCTGGTACGTGACGCCATATATAATTCTCTGTCAGAGTCTGAATTTTCGAGACTCGGTTCGCCACAAACGTCGTCCATGTATTGGATGGAGCCTTAATCCATTGAAGCACACATGTTGAATCCGTCCAAAAATGTACCTCGTGCGTTAATTCAATGGAGTTTGAAACCCATTCCCAAAGCTGTGCTGCAAGTAATGCACCGCAAAGCTCCAACCGTGGCAGTGACTGTGTCTTCAAAGGTGCCACCTTTGATTTGGACGTTAGAAGCCTAACCGTAATCTCTCCGTTGTCCCTAAAGGTTCTTAGGTACACACATGCCCCGTAAGCTCTTTCCGATGCGTCACAGAAGCAATGTATTTGAGTCGACACAGCTCTTGGTGCGATAACACATCGTTTTATGCGCAGATTGTTCAATGACGGCAGCTGCTGATGAAACTTCCGCCATTCCTCACCCACCGTTTCGGGTATCGGGGAATCCCAATTCAGTGCGTTACCCTGAGCATCTCGCATACTCCATAACCGCTGCATAAATATCTTTGCTATCGTGACGGTCGCTCCGATAAGTCCTAACGGGTCAAAGAGCGATGCTATAATTGCAAGAATCTTTCGCTTTGTTAGCAATTGATCTGGGAGTAGCGCCGGAATGTCGAAGTTGAATCTCAACGTATCCATGTTTGGTAACCAAGTCAGACCCAAAGTCTTTACCATTTGGTCTTGATCCCAACTAATACCATCCACCATCGGGAGTGCTAAGTCAGCTTGAGGAATACCGTCCAGTACGGTTTGATTATTTGAGGCCCATTTCCTCAATCTGAATCCGCCGCTGGCCATTATAGCATCCAATTGCTTCCTCAATTCTATGGCTACATTGACGTCATCGGTTCCAGTAATCACGTCGTCCATATAGACATCTTCTTCCATCGCCTTCGCTGCAAGCGGAAAACTGCTTCCTTCATCCAGAGCTAGCTGTTTTAAGGTCCTCGTTGCTAGGAATGGCGCAGGTTTCGTACCGTAAGTCACGGTGGTTAGCTCATATGTCTCTACTTCTGCCTCCATATCAAACCGCCATAGTATACTTTGAAAAGTCGTATCATTTTGGGCCATTTTAACCTGCCGGAACATTTTCTCCACGTCCGCAACGATCATTACTTGTCTTGTTCTGCAGCGCAACATGATTGACCGAAGATCTTGTTGAATAACTGGCCCTGCCAAAAGAGCATCATTTACGGAAATCCCTGTAGAGGTCTTACATGAAGCGTCAAACACCACTCTGACCTTAGTGGTTGTGCTGGCCTCCTTTACAACCGGATGATGTGGTAAAAAGTATCGTTTAACGCACGTATCGTCAGCCACCTTCCGCATATGACCTAATTCCAAATACTCGGCCATGAATGCTTTATATTGCTTGCGTAGATCTTGATCTCTGCCCAGTCTTCTTTCCAAACCCTGGAAACGTCGCAATGCGATATCCTTAGAATCCCCCAATTTCGATATGAATTCACCATTTTTCGGAAGGGTAACTGTGTATCGGCCATCCAATCCTCGTTGAACTGTGCGCCCAAACTGCTCCTCGCAGCGCGCTTCTTCCGGGGAGTAATTACAGCTGTCTCCCACTTCCTCGCAGGACCAAAACCGCTCCATCAACTCCTCCAAGTTGTCCGATACCACCATGTTGCAAGAAATTTGCGACGATTGAGTAGGAGATGATACTTCTCCGGAAACAACCCAACCGAAAACCGATTCGGTAAGCAAAGGTAACCCATCACCTAATGGAATAGCCTTGCCTGTCCGGAAAAAGCCGAAGAAAGATTGAATTCCGAATATGAGGTCTACACTATTCGTTTGATGAAATGCTGGATCTGCTAGTATGATTCCTTCGGGGATATCCCATCCCCTTGTTGAAACCGTTGTAGTTGGTAGGTTGGCCGTAACCCTCGGTAACACCAGCAATGTCATGCTACAAGCGAACGATGAGCTTCGCGATCGTATTGTGGTATGGATCTGATGTCGTACTCTCGTAGACGCCTGCCCGATTCCAACCACAGAAATATCAACCCCATCCTTAGAGATATTCATGAGCTTGCACAACCTTTCAGAAACAAAGTTACATTCTGATCCTGAATCCAGTAGGGCACGTGCCGGGTGACGTTTCCCATCATCATCTTCGACGAGAACTACAGCTGTTGCGAGGAGAAGCTTAGAGGCACGTTGATGTGCCATGTTAGATGTTACTACATCTGTAGCAACTACATTTGCAACCTTTCCATCTTGTGTACTTGTAGAGGATTTCCCTTCTACCGAAGAAGCCTTGTTACCGTTCTCGCCATCCGGTTTAAAACAAACCATCGTATGGTGTCGACCTTTGCATCTTCTACAAGAAAACCTTGAAGAGCAATCCTTTGCCTGGTGGCCCTTCCTGAAGCAATTCCGACAAAGAGAGTGTGAGCGTAGGAAGGACTCCTTGCTAGCAACTGACATTCGTTGGAACGATGGACATACGTGCAACCAATGGCTATCCGAGCAAGCAATGCATTTCCCGGCTGATGATTGTGAGGCACTATGGCTGGTGCGGACCGCAAAAGGTTTTTTCCTCTGTGCCATTACGAAGTCTGATCGACCTTCCGATGGCTTTGCCGGGAGTGATTCTAAAATCCGAATTCTCCGCTGAAGAAATTCTGTTAGATCCCTTAACGTGTCTTGGTCCTTGTCAGAAGAAAACTCCTCCCATCCTCGTCTTGTATATGGATCTAATCTAGAGCTGAGGACATCAACCAACAGAAGGTCCTTATAATCTACTGGCTGCACTACCTGATCCAGCGTTTGAATTATCCTGTCGAAACCTTCCAGTAATTTGTGTAGCTCGGTCGACGATTCCTTAGCCAATACAGGTAGTTTAAACAGTGCTTGCACCTGCCGTTTTTTTAGAAGCTTGCTATTGTTGTAGCGTTTGACCAACAAATCCCAGGCAATTTGGTAATTGCCTTTTGTTATCTTCAAGGGATCGATTAACGCCTTAGCTTCTCCTTCGAGGCACCCCTTGAGATAATGAAATTTCTCAACCTCTGGTAATTCAGTCTTCCAGTGAATCAATGATGTGAACAGATCCCGGAAGCTGAGCCATTCATCGATGTTACCATCAAAAGTCTGCAGCTGTATTTGCGGGAGCCGAACGTGATCCATGGATGCATGCTGATTCGTGTCGGTTTGCCTAACCGACTGCTCCAAGACGGGAGCATCTTGCAACTCCCTTGCCTTATCCATCAGGGCAGATTTTACATCGTAGTAGCGATCTTCGAAGTTCACGCGTTCCTTGGAAAAAGCCTCTTCACCTGCTTCGAAGTCATCATGGGATTCGATTTCATATATCGTTTCCCCGATTTTCTCCCATAGTTCATCTAACCGTTCAAGACGAACTGATACCTGGCTGGCAGTCGTATTTTCATCACAGCATTGAACGAACTTGACGATGTTGTTCAACGATGTTTGCAGTCCCTTAAGTTTCGTATGTAGCGCCCTCAGGGATGGAGCCTTTTTCACCGACGTTGCTGAACCCGTTGGCGGCATGGTTGTAGATATTCGCGTACACAGAACAGGGATTAACAGGTGTAGTATTCCAAAAAACTGACCTAGCCTTGGCTAGACATACACTGTGTCAGCTTACCTGGAAAACTGACAACGGCGACTGCAGATTATTTTTAAATGAGTGTCTACACCCTTGTATGCACACGCAATTCCAGTGGTATTGGGTCCAGTATTCAACGGGATCTTGACGTCACTCAGTAGTATATACAATCGTGTGAGAAAATAATATGTAGTATCGATATTTTCCTACTTCGGCTAGACATATACTGTCGCCTTACCTGGACAACATTTACCGGCACTGTGACCAGGTAAGCGAACATCAGCAACGCATAAACCACATACAACAATCTCCAAAGTACAGATATCAGCCAGCGCATTACGAAGGGAAAATTGCAATGTAGTATCCCAAAACACTAGACTTCGGCAGAACATATACTCTTGCCTCACCTGGACAAAAGAGTGTAGTAGCAATCGAAAATATCAACCGTGAAAATAGTTTTTACGGCGAATAACCAGGGCTCCAATCCAAAGAAGAATCACTCCACAATGTGTCGAAAGAGATAATTTATTTTAAATGCGCAGCATCAAAGGTCCAGCGAGGGCCGGGCATATATCTAAAAGTAAATTTACCTGGGTAAACTGATTGAAGCACGGGCCCAGTTATCACGTCGCTTATCGTCGTTACAATATAGTCCAACTCCTTTAATATAAAACAGCGTAACCACGTCCAACGCTGACCTCGCATGCATTCAGTACTGGTCATCAGCAAACATGCAGTTGCCTTTCGTGTCGAATAACCAATCACCAGCACGGCTCACGTGGCTCACGAACGTAGCAGAAAGTTACAACGATTGGTGTTAGAATCACAAAAGAAAATGTCCAGCGGCTGGACGTATACTAATGTTCCACTCACCTAACTGGCTGTAGAAAGACACTCCAGTGATTCTACCAATGTTGCAACTCCAAAACGTGTCGATGGTTCCACATGTCCATTGTCCAGCACTAGCGTCGGTGCTATGGTGAATTCACAATGGCGCGCAACTATCGTTTCCCTCAGGATGAATTGATGGCGGTGTTATAGAACAATGGGTCTCGTAGTTTAGAGATGGCTGCCTTCCAAGCGTGGTTCCCTCAAATCAAAACTTCGTCATGCAGTGTAACTCCAGTATCTGTCCTTTAAATCCTCCCGTGGTCTGTATCCGGTTCGAAGGACCAGCAATGTTGGGGATCTAGCTGACCTTCGACTAACCTTTAGTTCCCTTCGATATAGTGGACGATAATGCATGGACCAGTTCCGTCCTGGTCATGCCCTTGGCAACCAATCTGCCTGGAGTTCCGGAACCTTCATCACACGGCGATTAAAACATGCATAGACGGATTTCACTTAAACACATTTATTGGCCTAACTTTAACATTTATTACGATCTAATTATAATTATTACACATTAAAAACTGGTAGAGGTTCAACCTCTGTGCAACCGACAGTAATCGTGGTTTGTGAGCGACTGACTCACTCGATCGCGGACGATCGAGATGATCTCCATCCCGATGATTCCCTCTTTCTCTCTCGTGCTAGACCGAGACGACCCGTGAGGTTATGTGGGTCATCAACTCCGACATCATTAGTCTCTTTCGCACCAGCGATCCATTGGCTGCGTACTTTAACCGTGCTGTGGGTATTAGGGTAGTCTTACAATCCAACACTGGAACTGCTTTAAAATTTTAAAAAGTTTTCTATTGTGTGCGGTAAACAACCAGACCGATGCTTAAAAATAATGTTTTAGACAATACAGTCACAGTTTTTGTATAGCTTTATAGTTTTATTTTGCTGTTATTGTAATTTTCCTAAAGTACACATAAATGTAGCGAATGCAGTGGTCTTAATTATATATCGAAGCAAAACATATACAAGAATCGAAAATAGTTTTATGGATAGACTTTTGCATTTTTTGCATCGATTTTTTGAGTAACAGTGCATCCATTCATAAATAAGCTTTGTATTGGTAGAATCAAAGTGGGATAGGATGAGTGGAAATGAATCTCGTGGAATCAATAAATTGATGAAACGTAAATAATAAACCTTCGTTGCACTTTCTTCTATCCATTCGCGTGAATTTGTTGCTAAGAAAGTTTTCGTCTCCTTAGCCTGTCATGGAGACGACAACGCAAAGAAAAACCTAAAGCTTTCGCTTCGCGCAACGAAAGCTCAGATTTCTATCATATACGCAACACTTGGATATACCTACCCATTCGCCTCAAACAATAAACCCAAGCGAACGGTGTACCGTGCTTGAATCAAAAAGCTGTGCCAGTACATCGTGTCCGTACACGAATGGAAGATACGCACCAAGCAAAATGAGTCAACGCTGGTGATGATGGGTGGTGCGAAAGAAACAACTAGTACCAGCCTCTGCTACACTGGCTGTGGGAGCATGCAGCGCAATGCTCTGCTCTGCCTGCTGTCCAAGAGGCAACTGAGCTTGCCCGACCAAATCTGCTCTTAGTAGGGGTGGGCGTAGCGTAGTTGGTAAATCGATTGCCTTGTACGCAGCGCACCTGGGTTCGAGTCCCGACCCCGCACATAGGGTTAGAAATTTTTCATAAGAGATTTTCCTAACCCGAAGAGGCGAATGACCTTAAGGTTAAAACCTCTATAATGGAAATAAAAAAAAAAAAAAAAAAAAAAAATCTGCTCTTTAAATAGTCGATGATGACGTCATTCATAGAAGCGTTGCGCGTTAGGTACATAAATCTGTCGTGCCAGACTAGGGAAGCGCAGCCTTCTGTGTGCAAATGCGTGGTATTTTAACTATGTTGAACATTATTTAAAATTTTAATGCCATGATATCAAAAATCTTTGGGTTTATCTATTGGAATCTATTCTTAGAAGTATTTCTGAGCGATATGCGCAAAAAAAAGAAATTTTACCGTAAGATGGCTGAATTATAAGCGTTTAAAATTGGACCACTTTTCGTTACATACCATTTTTGTTGAATTTGCAACGTGCACCTCCATATCGAAAACAAAGACGTAGTCCTACGTCAAAAACATCGATGTCGCTTCCGCACATGACGGGAAGGGATTTGGATATCTGACATTGGCCTTTTTTATACCTACATGAAATTCGATGAACTCTCCAACAACAAAAATAACGAAATTGTGAACATGGAAGTAGTTGAATTGCAGAATATTGTAGGACAGATTTTGCCATACTTTTTGTTTTCTAGTGCCAAATTTAGATTTCAAATATTTTTGCGCTGCTTAGAATAATCTTTTACTAGGCATAAACTGCCAATGTTCGCTTATTTGTCCCATTTTCTAGGGGATGTCCTATCTTTGTGGACTGATTTGCGACCATAGGCAGCTTCATCAACCACCAAATCCTAGATGTATACGTTTCTGATTTATTCTCTTTAGGGAGAAATATAGAAAAGTGCATATTGCATTGGCTTGCTATGCAAAACCTAGTTTCGATTTCACTATTTCTCATCAGCTCAATCAAAGCTTCTTTTCTTGCCCCAGCTCGTTTCGTTTCACTGAATCATGCACCGCCTTGAAATCTACAACCAGATGATGAGTCTGCAAGCTGTATTCTCGGAGTTTGCCCAGGATTCGGTACCACTCATTGAAGGGAGAATTCTTCAAGTTAAAGAACACAGCTCAATATCTAAAAACAGGATCAAAGTTGACCGAAACGAGTACCTCTGACAGAAACGTTCAACAGACTTGTCGTCTGTTGAGCGTTTTTGTCCGAGGTGGTGACAAAATCAATATTGTGAAGTTTGTTCACAGTCCATTGAAGTAATTGTTTTGATCTGATATAATGTTTACTTTAATGATTTATGCACCATTTGTTCCATTAGGTGTCATCAAATAATTAGCATCTGTCTTAAACAAACATTTCGCTCACAGTCGTGTGTACATACAGGGAACATTTGATATTTATGTATGCAAAGAGTAAACATTTCTTATCGTTGGTCAGTCCAGTGTAGATCAAGCAGATTATTCAGACGGATAAAACACGTCGTCAATTCAGCTATTAAATTATGTCATTAATAAAAGAGTTACCGTCGAAGGGACATATTTAACTGGAACCTATTATAGGAGTTCCATACGAGAATCTAAAGAATTTGTTTGAATATGTTTCATCACCGGAAAATTCGATGATTTTAGATAAATACCCAAAGAACTGTTTTAATACTATCTTTCAGAAGATTAGTAGTAAAAACTGCTGTATTCAAATTAACAGTCTAAAGTGTATTCTACTTCACTTCGGTTCTGCCTTTGATATTACCCACCAATATTTTCTGTGTATAGTTAAAACCACACATCGAATCTCATACAAACTAGTTAAAAAAAATTTCACCGTGAGTGGGTGAAAACATCCGAAAATAGTGAGAATTTATTTAACCGAAAAATGTTCTATTGAATATATGCAACCAATGCGACCAAATAAAAAACTGGGTTTACTAAGCTCAAAGCGTATAACCCCTTAAAATATGGGCCAGGAAAATAAACTAACCAATATTTTTTGGAATTTCGAGCGTACCTCACTTACCGCACAATGTTACGGGAAAGGCATTTTACACACATTTACGATTTAGAATTCCATAGTTCTTCCTTCCACATAGCGAATTAAAGCTACAGATATACAGCAAAATAACCATTTGGCAACAGAATGGCATGCCTGGCAACTGCTTATGCAGTTTCTAAAGAGCAAAGTTTAACCTCACCATTTCTGCTGACTTCCGGTGCAGCCGACTGTATACGGACAGACAGCCAAGTGTAACAACTTTTTACGGTGCTTTCCACCACGCTCCACTTTAGCTAAAGTGTCATCATCTCGTTTTCCGACGGTTTCGCGTCCTTTTCGCAACCAGTTTCCGAACGAGCCACTGAAAACCTGTTTTTCTTCTACGTTGCTTCAGCTCAGCTTAACCCAGCGGAGATATGATTGCCATCGTGCGGATGGCGGCACCGACCGGAAGCAATAGAATCAATCGTTTCAACAGGTTTCAATCTGAAACCGGAGAACTGTTATGCAAATGTGAGTCTGCTTGGTATCGTCGGTTAAGGCATTTAAATATTTTTTGCTGCCAATGAAAAGGAATTTGAACTCTAGTATGGTATATGATAATAAAATCGTTGACACATTGGATTCTTGGAATGGCTTTTCAATAGCTGAGTTTAATTTGGAACCGTCAACCATCTTCGAAGCGGACCGTGGAACGAAATATCAACAACAGTAACAAATAAAAACGAAGTAGTAGATTCAGGAGCGGATCCAGAAAATAATTTCGGGAGTGGTCCGAAATTTTGATTTTGGAATGAACATTGTACAATACGTTATGCGTCAAAACCTGATTGAATGAAAATCAGTTATGGTGCTCAAATTTAGTTTGAAATGATTTTAAGTTTGAAACTAATATAAACTTGAAACTAATTTCTTAGCAAGTTGAGAATTTTCGGAGGGGGTCCGGACCCTCAGGACCCTCCCCCTGAATCCGCCACTGAGTAGATTGGTAAATAATTGTCACTATTTCCTGAGAATGGACCTGAAACGTATCCTGCTGAATGAAATTTTTATTCAATAATTATTTCGTAGAACTTATTGAATTAAATATTATGCAATTATATTAATTTGAAATACTGGAAAACAGCCAGCACAAACATGTTTAGCGCTTATATTGTGTTAGGGTGTACTTTGGTTAATTTTGCTTCGGTTTGGTGCAACAATCAGAAACATGACCGTCGTTATATATGGGCAGCATGAGCTAGGGGTAGGATCATCACGGTGTCTTTGTAGAACAACTTTATTCAAAAAAATTCGGCATCTGTCAAACTTTGGGATATGAAAGAATTCCCTTTCATTTGAAAGTAAAATTAAAATATTCTGTCGGGGGGTCTAGAACAACTTTTTATTATAAAGTTTTTTGATTGAAAACTTAAGTTTTTTAATGAAATTCATTCACATTTTTGCTACTAATTGGTACTATAGACATTCAAAAAATACTAAAAGTGAGAATCTGATGAACAATCTCATTGTTTACAACTTTGTGGAATGCTATAAATCGATATAAAATCACCCGAGAAAGTTATTAAAATTTTATCAGTTTTTAGATGTGCGCGGGGCTTATGGATTAACAAGGACTTACAAAAAAATGTTGGGTTTAAATGAACAGTAAATTCAGATAAATTTAAATGTATACAAAGTCCCATTCTCAGCAAAATATATTTTCAGATTTCTCTGGGTCTTGGGCGAAAATGACACTTTATGAACAAGGAGGTGTGGAAAGGTGTTGACCAAATTTATTCGATAATCTTGTACCTTTTCAAGATGTTGATTAATGTAGTAACGGATTTTATCATGCCTTTTTCATTTCTTTTCTCGCTCTAGGGCAGTGATTCTCAACCTGGGGTCCGCGGACCCCTAGGGGGTCGTGAAGTCGTCGCTGGGGGTCCGCGAAGAAAAATATATTTTCCGAGTGCAGATTGAAATTTCAAGTCTTGTTTCATAACAAACTGAAAATAACATCTTGATTGCATACAAAATCGAAGTTTATCCGCGGGGGTCCACAGCAACTCAGGGCAGTGGCGTAGCCAGGGGGGGGGTTTGGGGGTTAAAACCCCTCCCAAACCAAAATTAATTGGATTGAAAAAAAAATTGATGCTGACGAATTTAATTTAATATTCCACAAAATATTTTTGGAAAAATATTCTCTGATCACTACATTGAGAACTGTGTTTAAAGTGTCATGAGAACTTTTGGAAAATTGTGGGAAGGGGATCTTGTAACTTATCTCTTAGCCAAAATCCCATAGTTGTCAAATTACTTCAATGTAAATAACTGTCTGAATTATTATGAGCTCATTTTTGGAAAGATGCTTCAAAATGTGGATTAGAGACAATTTTTCGAATGGGAATCTAAATTTGAATAGGTTGATTGCATATAAAACATAAGCTTGTTTACCGAAAATTTGCATACATTTCAACATTTGCTGAAAATGTATTTTTTTAGATTGTGTAGAGTTTAGACAACAATTCAATGTGGTTAACAACAAGAATAACATTTCAGAAACTAGTTGAAAGCTGATGTAATTTTGTCTCTAGCAGGTCAGGATCGGTTTTATGAGCATTGGATTTTTGTTGTATTATCAACTATATGAATAGCCTCTTAGCAGGATGCAATGAATGGCGTACTAAAATGTTGTGTGCTACGTATTAGTACTGCAAGTTGTGAGGTTGACTAATGAAGAAAAGAAAAATTAATGCTCGATAAATTTTTAACGGTCACGATCACATTCATTCGAAACTGCCAAATTTCGATGTTAAGTAACATTGAAGAATTTCAAAACGTAAAACTGTTCATCTGCTGATAGAATAATTTTGACGGTTAATCCTCCTAGAAGTAATTATAGACAAGAATTACTCTTCAACCAAATTTGGGTCGAGACTTAATGTCTCCAGCAAAGTTTTCGAAAGTGCTATTTCAAACAACTTTGTCAAAGACATAAATATCCCACATATTCAGAGTATCGAAATATAGTAGTAGAAAACCTTTACAACAAGCTATTCTGAAATTACTGTATTTGATAAATCTCTTCTGCGGTAATTAAATAATAAATTCACATTGCGTTCAAGGTGCCTTTGAAGCTTACAAAAAAATAAGGGAACTGGATTTAAAACAAATGATTCCCAGATATTAAAAGGATTCAAAAACACAATGAGTGATTCCATTTTCAGGAGCTAGCATCAATTCAGCGCAAGCTTAGTCCGCCCGCTAAGTTAGTGTCGGATTCTGATGAGATGAAGTCGAAACGCAAGTTTCAGTTCCATCCATCCATAATTTAGTTATAGGTTTTGTGTTCTCAACTCGCAATGATTGTTTCAAACAATTTTATCCGTAGCGCAGAAAAAAATAGTTTTCACCTAAATTTTTCTTCACTAAGAAGAAATATAGCAGGCCCAGTCCATTTAAATCCCTATATGTTGAATTCATGTAGCCTTCATATTTTCAACAAAATTGTTTGAAATGACATTATCAAAAACTTTGCTGAAGGCACCATGTCTCTTAATATTTTTGAAAAATTAATTCACCATAATTACCTCTATGAGAGTTAATCACTAACATTTCTATATCAAAGCAGGCGCTGTTTTATGTTGATAACTTCCCGAAGTTGTCAAACCTTCAAAGTCTAGGATTATTATATTAGGTGATCTTGAACGTTGAAATTTTTTTAGATCATTTATCCCACTTTAAAAGATCGCAATTTTTGACTTCATTGACATATTATACAAGAAAATAATCTATAGAGGTTTGAAAACTGTTCCATGTTGATCCTTCTTGTTTGTAGACTGGAATGACATCTGTTAGACTACTTATGTTTTTGAGTTTTCAATAATTTATCAAACTCATATTAAATTTTAGCATTTTTTCAAAAAATTTGCGATATTCATCAAAACCCCCTCCAAACCAAATTTCTGGCTACGCCACTGACTCAGGGTGATTTCAAAGGGGTCCGTGGTACGAAAAAGGTTGAGAACTGCTGCTCTAGGGGATAGCTAATGTAAACTAGAATGACCCTTCTTCCTGATCCTATCCTGCCTGGTAAAATACAATTGTTTTAAATTCAAAGCTTTATATTTGAATGAACTAAAGTAGACAGTTCGAGTCATTGTAATAAAAGACAGATTTTATTGCAATTTTGGATTGAGAATAATAGTTGTCTTTATCAACATTAAAAGAACGATGATTGAAAAAGATAAAAAGCTCTTCGAGTTTTGGATACATGATTGTTATCTTTTGGGGTAGATTCATTTCATCAGAATTTATAGATGCAGATTTTTGCTTGTTCTGATATTTTATTTCCAAATCGAGCAAACTTCACATAATCTTAGAAAAAAGAACAAAATGTTTCATAATTTCCTTTAAGAAGAAATTCCATACATTCAGTAAATTCTCAAAGTAAAACAAGTCTGTTTATTAAAGATTTCCCTCATAATATGGGATAAGAGCAAAGACAACATATCAAGAAGACAGAGTTGCCAGTTCAGTTCTGGGTCTGGAGACATTAACAGCAACATGTCTTTCGGGTAAAGGGGATACTTTTTATATCTACTTTTATATTGAGATCGCTATCTTCGTACAATAGACAAAACCTTTATTTCTCATTTAGTATTGCGATTTCTGTTCAATGTATAGCGATTCCCAAAAGTTAACAAACTTGAACATAAATCTCATCGAATTATTTTTCTATCTTTCATGAAACTGTCAATCAGTATTCTCAATGGAAATCAAATCAAATGACTGAATCTAATCGAGTTTGATCAAATATAAAGTTAAAATTTAGACCAAATATATCCCACAAGATGCTAACGAGCAAAAAGGTTGATTCAAGATTACATCAAGCATACTCCAGAATGAGTGAAGAAAAAAAAAGAAGGAACAAATATATCTGTGACAGAAAAAAACTATTTCATTTTGCTGCATTACCCAGCACCTTTCAAAAGAGTCTTAATTTCGTTTAAATTTTATCTACTCTGCTCTATATCTCCATGCCTAAAATATCATTGGTGCGCATGAAACGGTGGAATCTGAAGTTATGTTTTTTACGCTTCAAGGTGGGACTTTGCTAGCATTCGGGTTCTTCTGAGCACACTGTTAAAATAAGGCAATCCATTTTTTTACAAATAAAAATGTTTTTGGAATAAAGCTTCTTAACCAATAGACCCCGTGCGAATCTAGTAAATTTGATAAAAATTTAATAGCTTTCTCTGGCGATGTAGTTTTCTACAAAGTTGTACACAATGAAATTGTCCATCAGATTCTCACTTTTGGTAATATTTGAATGTCTAAAATACTACCTAGGGGCAATAATGTGAACCAGTTTCACAGAAAAACCTAAGTTTTCAAACAAAAAAACTTTAAAATAAAAAGTTGTTCTGGAGGCCGCGACAGAATATTTTAATTTTACTTTCAAGGAAAAGGGAAAAGCCCATTCTATCACATGCTGAAGTTTTAGCGATGCCGATTTTTTTCGAATAAAATGGTTCTACCAAACACACCGTGTCGTATTACCCGAGCAGAAGAAAATAACTGCGGAATACTAAATTTAGGTATCAATACCAACGACTGTTTACCACAATATGGTATGAATGAGCTCTACATAAGAGGTAAAATACCAAAAAAAAAAAAAAATAACACGGATATGTTCTACAAATAACTATTTGATAATAAAACAAGTTATTATAATACCTGAATGATAATAAAACATTTTTCAACCTTCCAGTAACAAAATTCACACTATGGAGGTATTCAATAAGGTATTGATTTGGTATTTGAAAAAATCACTGGAATACATAAATAATACTAAAATAAAGTATTATACCTCATTGAGGTATTAAGCAGGTGTTGAAAAATATTTCTTCAATACCTGCTTAATACCTCAATGAGGTATAATAATCAATTAATACCAAGTTTTGGTATGAATACCAAAAAATAGTATGCTCGGGTTATTGCCCAGTTATTTTCTCCTGGTCGGGTAGTAGGCGGCGCCCTGATAATTACAAAAGGAAACGTCCATATTCTTTTTATTACGAAACAGGTTTTCGTAAGAATATTTGAAATTCATATTTAAAACATGTCCACATGTTTTAAATATGAATTTCAAATATTCTTACAAGCAGATCAGTTTACAATCAAATAGTAGAATTCAATTTACTCACGTTGTTTTCGAAAAACCGACATCCACTATCATACTGTTTTTAGTGTCGCTAATCAAATTGCAGTATCGTTGATTGGCCTCAAAAGTTCGCAATTTTGATATTCTCCTGGCTATAAACAGAAAACCAATGGTAGTACAGCGAAGACCCGTTTTATCAGCCTCCTTTGTTTATGTTAGGTTGACGAAATGGGGACAATGGCAAAACAAATTTGTTTATTTATTTTTAATAAACCGAAGCTCTACAAATATTCTTCTTTAATCCCTAGACATAGTCTCATAATACTGGTTGGTCGATAAAATCGGGTCAAAAAACTGATAAAACAGGTTTTCAATGTACTTCTCTTCTCGCTGTACAGTACAATTCTCTACTAGCACTATTTCGATTTAATTTTATTTCAGGAAGACACTGATCCTACTGCGACGGAAATAAATTCGGTACACCAAAACTAGGGGAATTGTGGGAAAAACCGACACCCCACAACATTTCCTAGAAATCAAATTTTTATTCATTTCATAATGATACATTATTATTACTACGTTTGTTTAGATTATTTGAAGAAAAAATGGATTTACGTTAGTACGCCGAATGTCATAAAAATAAACAAAACATACGACAGCAGCGTTCATACTCGTCTGGATGTTAAATTTCGTTGGTAGATTTTAAGGTTTTAACCGAACAAAAGCTTTTCAAATCACCACATTTTTCAGTACCTATTATTATCGGTCTGTCCTATGATCAACTAGGTGTATTGAAGACGAGTTTGAGAAATTCAATATTTTTAATTGCTTTTATAAAAAAATGTGCGCTGTTGGGGTAAAACCGACACCCTGTGGTTAGGGTAAAACCGACACGCTGTTAAGATGGTTGTGTATACTTGCGATTCATTTCAAAATACTGGGGATCTTTGTGACACTTCAATTAGCCTATTCGAACACTATAAAATTAGCAGAAATACACAGAAATACTTTTATTGTGTTTATTTTTTGTAAGTCCCTTTAAAAAACAAAAATTGGAATTTTTGCTTATCCGATTCTATCGAAGCTTTTGCTATTTCTGAAAAAAGCTCCTTAAACCGAACTTCTAGTGTTCTCTTGGTTTGTCATAGACGAACTTTATCACAATGAGACAATGATCTTATGTATACCCCAATAGATCGTTGATGATCAGAGTCCGGAAAATCAAATCTAAAACAGATAGTCTTACTAAGAAGTGTGTGTGTCACTTATAAGTGAATGAATCCAATTAGCAGAACGTAGAACGCTTGCAAATCTTCTTTTACGAAATAAAATGACACTGGTGGTTGCAATGATGTGCGCAAGGATTATTTGGAAATACTCATATCAATAAATAATCCTATAGCAGAGGTGGGAAAAAACCGGTTTAGTACCGGTACGGTAAACCAAATTTTCACACGATTTTGTGTTTCCTTTACATCGTGTGCGGTCTTACCGCTGGGTGTGTTTCAACGAGACACGAAAACCAAACCGAGTTTCGTTTACACAGCACCGTGGTTTGGTTTTGATTTTCGTTTACCGGTGCACGAGTATGGAACGAAACACGAGAATACCGAAACCAAACTTCGGCTGTGTTGCGGTTGTGTATTCGGGTTGATGTTTATCGGCTATGCTAGTGCTGCCAGCATTTTTATTAGAAATTCAGTGCATATTTATTTTAGATATAATGTCAGGTATTTTTTCGGTAATTGAAAAATTGTTCTGAGACATCTTCCATGTACAACAAAAATGTTCCTCGTCATTTTGGAAGAAAATAAATGACTTACCTTAACTCAATATTACGGCATTTTCATGATGATTTATCATCAGGAACATTGCAATATGGCTATGTTTGGTATGAGGAACTGCCCAAAATTGAAAGAAAAAGGAAGTTGATTAGCCTTCGTTATTTTTATATGAGAGACTGAGAGCAAGAGTGGATTAAAATTTTGTTCAGAGCAAAAGTGGGTTAAAATATTCCCTTAGATCCGAAATGGTATATTTATCAAAACTTCAGGCAAAAGCGGGTCAAATATCATTTAGCGCAAAAATTGTTCGACAAAATTTTCAGAGCAAGAATGGTATAGAATATTAACCCATTTTTGCGGTACGAAAATAATACATAGGTTCATAACAGGTGTTCAGAATATTTCTTATTCGGACTTGTGAACAGAAATCGTAAGATTTTGGATCCGTATAGGTCAGCAGACACCGAAAATTGACCATTAGCGCCATTTGGAAATCCAAGATGGCGACTTCCGGTTACCACAAAATAGTGAGAACCACCATCAATATGGGTGTCAATTGAAAGGATAGTCAGCAGACACCGAAAATTGACCACTGGCGCCATTTGGAATCCAAGATGGCGACTTCCGGTTACCACAAAATAGTGAGAACCACCATCAATATGGGTGTCATTTGAAAGGATATGGTCTGCAGACACCGAAAATTGACCATTAGCGCCATTTTAAAATCCAAGATGGCGACTTCCGGCTACCACAAAAGAGTGAGAACCACCATCAATATGGGTGCCATTTTAAAAGATATGGTCAGCAGACACCGAAAATTGACCATTAGCGCTGTTTTGAAATCCAAGATGGCGACTTCCGGTTACCACAAAATAGTGAGAACCACCATCAATATGGGTGTCATTTGAAAGAATATGGTCAGCAGACATCGAAAACTTGTGAGAACTACCATCAATATGGATGTCATTTGAAAGGATGTGGTCAGCAGACACATTACCGCCATTTTTAAATCCAAGATGGCGACTTCCGGTTACCACAAATAGTGAGAACCACCATCAATATGGATGTCATTTGAAAAAGGTGGTCATTTGAAAGAGGTTTTATATCTTAAGGTTATTTGAATTACTATATGATACCGCGAGAATTGTTGCTTTTTCTCTTCTTTCAATAACATTTAGATACGATATATAATTTGTTACTGATTTATGGAAGGTTTCAAAAAATGTTTAAAGATATCTACAGAAGTTACAGCCAGGTCATCTGTCAAAATGTTTTTGTCTATACCTAGGATGATAAGTTTATATCGCTTTTCTGTTTTATTGGCAGACACGTTCCATATATCGAATGTTTTTATCACTAAGACATCTGACAACATGCTTCTATAGGTATTTTCAAAGAACGAGCAGATCCCACTGGGTTTGCGCCAACTGAACGGCGGGGGTTAGTTGGATATTTTGGTTTGATTTGATTGATTTGATTGATTTGATTGATTTGATTGATTTGATTGATTTGATTGATTTGATTGATTTGATTGATTTGATTGATTTGATTGATTTGATTGATTTGATTGATTTGATTGATTTGATTGATTTGATTGATTTGATTGATTTGATTGATTTGATTGATTTGATTGATTTGATTGATTTGATTGATTTGATTGATTTGATTGATTTGATTGATTTGATTGATTTGATTGATTTGATTGATTTGATTGATTTGATTGATTTGATTGATTTGATTGATTTGATTGATTTGATTGATTTGATTGATTTGATTGATTTGATTGATTTGATTGATTTGATTGATTTGATTGATTTGATTGATTTGATTGATTTGATTGATTTGATTGATTTGATTGATTTGATTGATTTGATTGATTTGATTGATTTGATTGATTTGATTGATTTGATTGATTTGATTGATTTGATTGATTTGATTGATTTGATTGATTTGATTGATTTGATTGATTTGATTGATTTGATTGATTTGATTGATTTGATTGATTTGATTGATTTGATTGATTTGATTGATTGTTTTCAATTTGATTGATTTCATAGATTTCATTGTTTTCATTGATTTAATTGATTGTATTGATTGCATTAATTTCAATGATTTGATTGATTTGAATGATCGCATTGATTGCATTGATCGCATTGATTTCATTGTTTTTATTGATTTCTTTGAAGTCATTAATTTCAATTTCAACATTGTTACATTAACATCAACGACTTTCCCGAATCAATACATTTATCGGTTTCATGCGATTATTCGCCAAGAAAGATAGCCATTTTGAATTTCGTGTCCGTTTAATATGGTAAAGAACATCAATTGTGAAACGTTAACAATCGCCCAGAACCTAACATTTCGATATTGCCCCATCGACTCTCAACAACTAACTTTATTCAATTCAGTTGTTTATTCGGCAGCACTGCACATGAATTTACTGCCTCTTCTTTCAACCGAAGCACCGCGTACAGAAAAAAAACCAGGTTCGGTTTTCTAAAGCCGAACCGATACCGCTGTTTATAATACATTAACACGAGTTGAAAATCGTGCACACATGTAAACGGTGCTGAGTGACTCGGTTTGGTTTTCAAAACCGACACTCGGTCAAGGTTGTCATTTCGTTTACCGTGTGAACGAAATCAAAACCGCACACGATGTGGATCGCTCGTTTACACGTGTTGAGACTTTGAGCACCATACCAGTGACTGTACGTACCGGTTGGTTTTCTTACCCACCTCTGTCCTATAGCATAAAATACTCTTATTTATAGTACTACGCTTTCGAACTTTCTTCCCCTCACTACACGATGAAGCAATAAAAAGCATATATTTGCATCATACATACTCACACTTTATTAATCACGCATCTGATTTTTAATAAAGATAAAAAATTTAATAAAGTGGAGAGAAAATAAATTAAAGGGGGTGTCGACCTTACCCCTATGGGGTGTCGGTTTTACCCGCAGTGCCTACAAAAAGTCACTTTGTTTTCCAAGTTTTACAACCAATTATTTTTAATGAAATTAATTTTTTGAAGCGCTGAAAAAATTAAGTCTTGTTAAGAATTTTCTGAAGAAGAATTCTGCATACAAACTATAATTTTATTGGTTTTGTGGCAACTTAGAAAAAATTTTAATCTTAAGGTGTCGGTTTTAACCATAATTCCCCTACACTTTTAATTTAGATTGCCAGAACCGGCACAATGTCTGCCGAAATTGGAGCACGCAAAAAAAATCTGACGGAATAGAAAAGTGCACTGTCGATGCATTCTACGATCGTTTTTCGCTTTTTTAAGGACTTTATACACAATGAGGTATATATAGTAGAGTGGGACATGGTTATATCAGAGGCTAATCGAGACTACCAACGCTCGAAGAAATCTCTGAAAAGTTATGGTTCGCGGTGTAGTAGAATGAGTAACCTTGGTCCCTCGGTATGTCGTTTCACTCACATCACTCATTCCTTTACACAAGATGCTTTAAAATTTTTCAATCTAGTTCTCGATGATATTTGATTTTTTTGTTCTTAGGCCCGATTGTTTACTATTCATACATTAGATTCACGAATGCAGCAGTTGAAATACTGGATGTCCTCCGTTCCTTCCATTGAATTAAATATTATTAGTGGCAATTTCGCTCCGTAATCACTCTCAACTTCTATGGTCTCACGACGAATAAAATTAAGAAGATCCAGATATTTTTAAGACATTTCCAGCCTTTTTCCACATTCCGCAGGAATAAATAGGTTTCGAAAGAATGTGGTTGGATGGGTTGGATGAAATTCGAAACTCACGTTTGATTGTTCTGTCGTTGTTGAGAATGTAGACAAAGGCCATTTGTTTTTATGAAAACTATTATGGTTTTGTTTTAAATGAAACTGAGCCAGGTTTTAATTTCAACTAATGTCATAAAATGTATGAATAGATAACGATGAGGGGAGATGCTGATTCACTTTTTAGGTCTATCTAAAACGGCAGAATGCTAATTGTGTATTAGGGCATTGCAAAAAAAAGTTTTTTTTTTAATTCTCAAAGACCCCCCCCCCCCTCTCATATTGTGACAAATGTCAAAGTAAGCTCAGATGCCAAATTTCACATCGCTTGGACAATTCTAGACCCCCGCCCACCTCGCTTGAAATTTTTTAAATTGATACTTTGGGAAAAAATGGAAGGCAAAATATATTAAATGCTATAACTTTTGAAGTAGCACTCAGAAAATTACAATTCATACCTCTTTTTAAAGGAAATAACCATAGTATTTGAATGGAGATGTATCTGTTTATCAGAAAATACGGGAAAGTTAGGTACTGGGTCATTTTGTCCCCAAAATCCCTAATTTTTAATATTTTTTCTGTTCCGTGATGCAATTCATAAATATTTTGTAGTTTTTCTAATGTGAAAAAATCGCAGGGATCGAACGGAGCCTTTTTGACCGTTATCCGAATACGAGAAGCTGGGGTTATAGAGCCTTTTGTCATTCGTATTAAATTTGATAATTTTCTCGTTCATATATCTCCAGCATTTTTCTATCAATTTTCATAAAATGTATCTTGTTGAACGTAGAAAATTCTAAGGAATAAATCAAAAATAGATTTGCTACCGGTAATATTCAGAAACATACAATTTTTTGACATTACCTCTACAAATCACATTTTTTCATTTTTTGTCCTAATACCTCAACTTTCCCTATTTTTCCAGGAATGAAACTATTTTCATGTGATTCCTAAGAATATTTCACACTAAAAGTAGTAAATTAAATAATAATTTATTGTTAAATGAAGTTGATATGAGCGATATAATGATAAAAATGTGAAATCGAGACTGTCAGATAATTTGATGTTTATGAGTTTTACCGGTAACGAATTTATTTTTATTTAAGATTTTTCTACGTTCAACAAGGTACAGCTCATTAAAATTGAGTAAAAAATAATAGAGATATATGCAATAGAAAATGATAAAATTTAATATGAATGGCAAAAGGCCCTATAACCCCAACTTCCCGTATTCGGACAAAGGTCAAAAAGGTACCGTTCGATTTCTGAGATTTTCTCACATTAGAAAAACTGCAAAATATGTATGAGTTGCATCACGGAGCAGAAAAATTATTGAAAATAGTGGATTTTGGGGATAAAATGGCCGAGTACCCCATTTTCCAAAAACAAAAATATCTCCATTCAAATAATATGGTTATTCCCTTTAAAAAAAGGCATGAATTGTAATTTTCCGAGTGCTATTTCAAAAGTTATAGTATTTAATATACTTTTCCTCCATTTTTTCCCATAGCATCAATTTTAAAAATTTCAAGCAGAGTTGGCGGGGGTCTAGAATTGTCCAAATGATGTGAAATTTGGCATCTGCGCTTACTTTGACATTTGTCACAATATGAGAGGGGGGCCTTTGAGAATTCAAAAAAAAAACTTTTTTTTTGCAATGCCCTATTGTGTATGTGTGTTTTGAGACTGAATCGCTAGTATCTAATATAAAAAGTATGTATAGAGATAAATGAGCAAATGTAAAGCAATTTACAATGAGTCTAGCTTAAACATGGAGATATAAAAATCAACTTAATATAGATTAAATTTTTATTATAAAATTTCCTTGAAAAAAAAATGTATTTTGAGCTATAATAAAATTCAATTTAAATTTTTTATGAACAAACATATTCTTTAAGAAATAATAATAATGAAACATGATGTGAACAGTGAAACAGTGCAAAAAATATGTGCATCGAGCCTCTATTTAGCACTGGATCAGTTGCCGAAATCGTTTTGAAATTCTGCTTCGGTAAAATAACATAATCTATGTTTTGGTTTTTTGGAGTTGTTATATTTCATATGTAAGACATCGGCTGAAATTAAACTCAAACGTAGTATTAATACGTAAGTTTGAAATAACTAATAATAGTGAAAAATCCTGTGAGTATGTAAAGTAGTTGAGTAAAAAAAATACGCTTTGAAGTTTTTGACGTAGGACTACGTCTTTGTTTTTGATATGGGGGTGCACTTTGCAAACTCTACAAAAATGGTATTCAGCCATCTCACGACAAATTTTAAGTTTTTTTGCACAAATCGCCCCGAAATACTTCTAAGAATAGATTCCAATAGATAAACCCAAAGATTGTTGATATCATGGTATTCAAAATTTTTTATATTATATAACCTTGTCAAAATATCGCGCATTTACACACAGAAGATAGCGCTTCCCAAGCCCGGTACGACAGATTTGAGTACCTAGTGCGCTACGCTTCTATGAATGACGTGATCATCGACTATTTAAAGAATGAATTTGGACGGAGAAGCTCAGTTGACTGTCACAGCCAGTGTAGCTGAGTGAGAAGTCCGTTACACTGCTTGTGGAGGTACGCTAGCCAGTGCTATGCTTTCTTTTGTGTTGTGCTCCAGCACACTTTTATGTACAATCTCGAACACAGTTATTCCTACACAAAATCGCCTGTACGCTTCGTGGTACTAGTTGTCTCTTTCGTTCTACCCAACATCATCATCATCAGCGTTGACTCATTTTGCTTTGTTCGCTTGGGTTCAATGTTTGAGGCGAATGTACGTATATCTAATTTGTTCACAATTTTTGATCACAGATTCTTTTTCACAGATGGTCGATTTTTGGCATTTTGATGAAAATTTGATAGATTTTTGTAAATATTGTGATTTTTCACAGATTTTTCGGAAATTTGTCACATGTTTTCGTGCTTCAGTTATCACAGATGGTAAAATGATATTTTTTGACCGAAACACAGGTTTGAATTTGGTATCCCTGTTTGTTAACGGATGCTTGCGTAACCTGCATGATAGCAATCTGTGGTTTCATTGCGCAAAGACGAAAACTTTTTTAGCAACAAATTTACGCGGATCGATGGAAAGCACAGATATATGATTAAGACCACTGCATTCGCTACATTTGTATACGTACTTTAGCAAAGTTAAAATGATGGAAAAATAAAATTAGAAAGCTTGGTCTACACATGAAATGTGATTATATTGTCTAAAATTTGATTGTACTTCACCAGTCCGGGTTTTTTACAACACCCACACAATCAAAAAGTTTTTACAATTTTTGAAAGCTTATCTTGTGCTATAAAGATTTAGTTTCAGATATTAGTTCGGTCTCGGTTTCCTGTCTTCTTTCTTAAGATCTGAAATATTTGAATATTTTGATAATATTTGAAAAATACTTCACCTTCCAGTCCCTTGCTAATTATATGTCGTTACAATATAAACAAGAAGGTTTGGATCGTAACATTCGATGAATATTGGTTGTGCTTAAACTATTCGTAAGAAATATATTTGATTTATTATTACTCTAAATGTACTACGAAAATAAATATTTTACATTAAGTAGTATAGTCCTACGTCTACAGTTCGTGCAACCCCATAGGGCTGCTCCTTGTAGTTGTTATTATTGTTTGCCATCACTATAGACACGCGATACCGATTACTTACATCCTAAACATACTATGTGCGCATATGGAAATGAGTGCTGAGTACCGAACTTTCTTTGACAGTTCAAGGTACCATGCTAGTACTACTTGAACCATGGAAAATCTTTGAGTCCTTCGTCTCAATTAGTCTCTGGTTATATGAAAAAAAAATAAAGTTTTGCTCCGAGTAACTTTTTGGGTCCCATTTGGCACCCAGAACAACTGCAAATTTTTAGTTCGATCGGTGAAACCATATTTTTGCGCCCACGGTTTAAAGTTTACATGGGATTTCGTATGGGGAAACCGTCTTTTGCAAAATAATTCTTCCAAAAGTCGCCCGTTACCTCCTAAAAATAAATAGATGTCTGATTTTTATAGAAAATTTGTCTAGAAAACAAAGTCTAGAAGACCGCGAAACGATTTGATGCTTGTGCAAAAAGGTATTAAGTAAAAACCGATTGATGCCCTGAAGATTGAAGAAAATTTCACTTTTCATAGCATCACTGCTGCTGACGGTCGAATTATATACTTTTTCTTATTATGTACAAAAGAAGCCTCAATTTATCCCTCAAAACTATTGCGGAGTGGCCAACCGGTATAGCTATATGATTTAGACACATTAAGAGAAGATTAAAACAAAATTTCGTATAATTGGACAACCAACAGCAGTGGTGCTAGAAAAAATGAATATTTTATCAATCGTCAGAGCATCAATCGGTTTCTGCTTAATAACTTTCGTCTCAAGCGTTAGATAGTTTCGTGGTTTTCTAGAATTTGTTTCTTTGTTAAATTTCCTTTAAAAGCCGCACAACGATTTATTTTTAGGAAACAATGACCGACTCCTGGAGGAATTAATTTGTGAAAGTTAATTTTCCCATACAAATTCCCTTGTAAACTTTAAACAGTGGGCGCAAAAATATAGTTTCAGGGATCGAGCTAAGAATTTGAACAGTTGTTCTAGGACCCAAATGGTACCTAAAAAGTTGCTCGGAGCTGGAATCTAATTTTTGTACCACCCTAACATATAGGTGTGGCAGAACACACGGTTTACTAGTGTCGGCAACCAAAAATATGATAACAATCCAGAAGCACAACGGGTCGACGTCATAGCAATCACACGATTCAATGGGAGCGGAACGAACGGTATGACGAAAACAAGTCTATTTATTCTGTGATCACTCACACCACTCATGAAAGATTCATCTTACGAATACCAAAGTGCCATCTTCGCCATACCTGTATATACTACATTGCATTATACAAGGAAGCAAGGTTACCCAAATTCTTCCCTCCTTGCTCTGCCTAACTATAGCGGACCCTACACGAGACAAGAATATTGTCAATAAAAATGTTGTCAAGACTGCTTCAATACGTCAATACTATTTGAATTCTACAGAATTAATATTTTCAAAATGTACTTACACGGTCAATATATTGATCAATAATTGGTTTATTGTCAATATTTCTGCTCGTGTAGGGTCCTCTTATGGATCGGGTATTAACAAAAGTAAAAATGCATTTTTCAATACACTTACCCTGTCAGATTGTTATCAAACGACTACTCAAGAGAGATAATAATATAATAATAATAGATAATAATAATAATTCCCTACCGATTGCAATCGAATTTTTGGTAGAAAAATCACTGTACCACTGTAGCACAAATGTTCTCCAACTGTTCACTGTTCGGGTCAATAAATACCAACGAAACTTTGATCGAATATACACGAAACTTGTAATTACCTGCCACTGTGAAAATGACCGAAGGAAAACTGCGAAAAACTCGAGTGTGTTGAAATTTTCGTTTGGATCTTTCATTTCCCACAACGTAAACACTGGCGACGGTAACTAGTATAGGTAAAACAAAAACCAACCCAACTGTTTGGACAGTGGTGCTAAAACTGATTAAAAGAAACAGCTTAAAATTTCATTTATGCATTTTTCAGACATTGCATTTATCGCTCATATGAGTCAATGCGTCCGGATGATTTGCTACTGCGACAATAAAAACTGACATTTTCGCACGAAAAGCTATTGGCACTCACACAACTTCTCCAGATAAATACAACGTGTTATTTCTCAGCATAAATAAAACAGCTGAAGAATGAGCGAATGAGTTTATCACGGTATCCTTTTTGTGCTCACTGCCTTGCTGTCGCTATTCCAAAACACGATAAAACAAGTCTATCGTACTTCTTCGCCGTTTTTCTTTGAAATTAACTGTATATTTTGACGCTTTTGTTGATTTATGCGAAATTAAAATTCTCCGGTGAGAAGAAAAAAATCAAATAAATTTCATCCGGAAAATTATTCTCACGCTATTTGTGGAAACGGAGAATTTTGCGACTCATCTTATCTCGGAAAAGTTGGACGTTGGATTAGCTTCTTCTCGCGTGAGTGAGAGAGAATTACAATGCCTGACGTTTTTACTTTGACGCATCAATCAACCAAATGTATTTTTGTGCTAAAACAATAACAAAAATTTTTGACAACATTAACCCTCAAGTGCTCACATTTGTATTTATTTTGAAAAAATCTTTTGTACATGGTCTTCGTGATAAGAACAAAGAAAATTATGTTGATAATTATTGTAGGTAATGAATTTTTCGTTGAAGTCTTAAAATAAGTAAGCAGCCTAGAGGCGGTATTGGGGAGCTAAGCGAATAAAAATCAATTTTTTTTTTCTTCTAGTTATGTCAATATAGGTGTTTGCTGATATTTTAGACTCCATTAGACCGCAAATTTCCTAAAGGAATATTGCTTTAGTGCTTTGGTTGTTTAGTTATAGAATTCTAATTTATAGTAGGGAAGTCGGTGGTATGGTCACTTATCTTTTTTTGTCTTTTTAGTTTAGGAAGTTCTTGTAAAAGAAAAAATCGAAAATCGTTTATTTTTCGAAAATGCTTCAATATAATAAAAATTTGATACAATATTGAAAGTTCAGAAACAAAAACAGTTCATCGGTTACCATTCTAGGCGACAAATGAGAAAAAATAAAAAAGAATACCTTTCATATCTTCATAGATAACTTTCTTTAATTAACTGTTATAAAATCTGTTACTTCCCGGACCTGAGGGGTCGCGGCTTTATATAAGCCCCGGGGACCGTTTGGTGTGGGCTCCGAAGGCCTCTTTTCTTGGATAGGCTTTTGGCGATTATAGGGCTGCTATCGATGACGGGCCGTTGAAGGGATACGACGTTCGGACCTTATACCACTCCGATAGCTTTAGGAACAAATATAATGCGTCATGCAAGGGGATAATATTGACGAGTGAGGGACATTTTATGGACTGGGACTGCTTTAATTTTCGTTTCATACCTGATTCCTTTTCGGTATTTATTTAATTCACTTTCTATCACTCCTCTATTTGCTTCACTATAACTTTACGTTTAAATGTTTCCAACTGTCTACCTTCTTATACTTTTAATTTTGATATCTGCCTTTCTTGAAGTCTTTAGCAAAAGTGATTTGCATTCATTCTATCCTAACCCAGTAGTTTCCCTCTCACTCGCAATTTTCCTCTCCCGTTTGGCTTTATTTCCTGCTTTCTTATAGTTTCCCAGTCCCGAGCGTTTCCTGTTTTCCTAACGTGCGTGTAATTTGATGTTTTGTGTTCATGTGTTACATATTAAAGCTTAAGTATTTATTTAGACCGTTTAAATATAATTTACGTTTGCTTTATTTTAATGTTCCTCCTAATCACATTAAACATTATATGAAATAATTAGATACAAAAATAGGCGTCATATATTATTATTATTATTATTATTATTGAAGACACATATCTAATACTTTTGATAGTACATACTTCCGAACTGTTATACGCAGTATTATAGCGTATCTATTACTGCCTACGTTCGTGCCGAACAGCAGTATGGCAAATTCTCTTGCTCGCGTTTTGCTCTCATCTTTACAACTGGTCAATGGGGTAAAGGGCCCAAATGGTCAGGGCCGGCGAAACACTTTTTGCCGAGTGGGTAGTAGGATTCGGAATGACGAAAGTTCAAACATGATGTATGTAATGAAAGTGAAAATTTACAAATAATACCCGGTGGCTATTTGAAAATACCCTTTGTTAACGGGCTGTATGGCCGACGGCTGAGCGAAAATGTATTTATTGATTACTGACACTACAAATGTTCCACAGCTAAGTACCAATTATTCTATTCTTATAAGTTTGGTTGCATTAATTTTCTGTTTCCTTCAACCATCTTTGCGCGGGTACTGAAGCCCGCATGATAGTGTTGACTAATGGGAAGGTATCTCCGACAAGAGACAGCTTCTCTGGCGCAATGGAGGTCGTTCTGAATATTTATTTTTGAATATGAATCCATGGCAAAATAATGCCGTTAAATCTTCTTTTCGATATAAATTATATTCATCTAATACTGGAAGGTCTACTTCCGGACCGAATATAACTCATTTAACATCATCGATATATCGCGTAAACTAACTAAACAACACTCGACCGTGTACGAAGAGGTATCTTGTCTACATACCTGTCTGGGAAGTGGAGATTGATGATGTAGTCTTTGACAGGGGTCTTAATAGCGAATTAATAATCCTTCCAGAACCCTTTGCTTCAGTCAGTGAAAATTCTGGTTTGTAAGCAAATGCATTCAGCATAAATCGAGTAGTATAAGAACTTATTTTCAATCAGTCTCATGTCAAGAGTTTCGCCAGATCTATTCTTCCAAACTTTTGAACGGGGTTCGTCTACCTGTTCAACGAAGATTTTCAATTTTAGGCAACCGAGTGGGTTCCAAGGCTCATTTAAGAATTATACAATCACTCGAATCTAAAGTAGCACCATACGCGTCCAGTTATTTCTACCTATGCCAAAACGAATTGCTGGCAAGAGGAATTCGCATTTATATTTACTATTATTGAACGTCGAATTTGTAATGTCCTGAGAAACTTACAAATTATTGATATTGTAACCTGAAAGGAGGATAAATCGGCGGCTAACGCATGGGGAAACAAAAGGCGTAATATATGAATGGGTTTTTTGGCTATGCGGTCTATGGTAGCAGCAAAAACGATGTATCGCTTCAACTCCGACGTTTCGGCGATTTTTTCCACTTTTTTCAAGGAATCTTAAAACAATTTCATTTTTTGTAATTTTCGGTTTATCCACCGAAAATAGCGTAAACAAACGAACCGACACACATGGACTAAGTACCATATACGCAGGAATTATACACACATTAAAAAACTCAAATCAACACAAACACAATCCCGATAGACAAGAAAACGACAACCCGAGAAATGTCATAGTTGCTATAAAAACTTGATATACAAACACCAATGTGACAAAACTAGCAGAAAGAGAATAGACAAACCGATTTACAGGAAATGTTTAAAACCGTACCAGCAGAATAGCGATTGGATGCAGAAGATAAATTACAGTCGACCCCAAAAATATCGACAAACTTGCACATTTTTCAGACGCCATTACAATTTTATCAAGACCATTTGATGTTAGATATACGCAAACACTTAACAACAAAACGAAAAAGCCTCTGTAAGTCAAACACACAGTGAACTCTCCCTAGCGCAAAATGGAAACAAAAACCGAAGATAATAAAAAATGTTTTTTTAGATTCCTTGGAAAAGGTGGAGTAAACCACCGAAACGTCGGATTTGAAGCGATACATCGTTCTTGCTACTTCTATACACTGCATAGCGGAAAAATCCCATTCATATATTCAGTCCTTACAGTCGAAAAGTTCACATTTACTACAAAAGGCGTAGTGATGACAGATTCAATCAACCTTACCCGTCGTACTTAACCAAAATTTCTTTTTTTTATCGAAAATCATTCAGTGTAGTTTTGTATAATTTATTACACCTATTAAATTAAGCTATGTCAATTGCCAATTCGTATTCGACAGTTTACACGACGTCACCCGCATTACTGCTTGGTACGATCAAACTTGTGTCAAAGGGTGTCAATCAAGGTTCTCTAACGCGTTCTTGATGTTACATCAGTAGCTAGTACGGTATGCACGCCAGTAGAGATGTTTCGACATCTCCAAAGGAGTTCTCGGAACGACTCCAAACTTCTACAAATCCGCTAATGGATTGAACAGAACACACAATATTTTATGATCAACTCTTCCGTGGAAATTCATGTATTTTTATGAAGAAATCCGGATCATGCAACGACCCAGCTCGAGGACAATCTGCCAGAATATGCTTGTTTCATATGTGTACCACTGATTTGATAGTGGCGATAGTATACCATACCATGTTGTGGATAGACGTAAAAAGCGTCAAGAAATGGTAGGGTGTAATCCGTTCAAAATTCGAAAAACCCGAACCCGACCCGATCCCAAAAGTTTAAAATTTTAAAAAACCCGGACCCGAGCCGAACTCGAGAAATTCAAATTTGAAAATCCGGAACCCGACCCGAACCCGAGAAGTTAAAATTTACGGAACCCGAGCACGACCCGAAACCTGTCAGGGTCGGGTCCGGGTTTCGGGTCCAAAAACCCGAATCTGACCATCTCTAATGCTCTCCATTCGATGGAGCAAGGAATGCACTCTTTGCAGTTTTCTAGGGAAAACATGGGAATTTCTTAGTTCTTTATCTGATAATTCATATCAGATTTCCTTAGATTGAATTCTTTTGCATTGCTCCATTCTGGGTAATGAGAAAGCGGACACTTAGATTCGAATGGTAAAGAGAAAAGGCGTAAAGTTAGGCATTAGAAGATAATATTCATGAAAGATCACGTAGTTTCAACGAGTTTTTCAGTATTTATTGTCACAGGACCCTCGAAAATTCGGGGAACAATGGAAGGTTAGAAATCCTACAAACAAGCCTTGGTTCAAGGGGATGAATAAGGCTCGTGACTTCATTCGGATGATATCTCGGGTCATGTCCAGTCATTATACGTTGGATGAGCATCTCCGGTGTAGTGGAGTCGTAGCGAGCGGTCTCTGCGCTTATGATGACGTTTATCGCAACATTAAACATGTTGACTGGTCGTGCGCCTAGTGCCCTAGCGCTAGATATCCGTTAAACGAATCCCTCCGGCCTCCTTCGGCTATCCTCAATCTCCCCATATGTCTCTCATACACAGATTTTAATCACGATAGATAGAAACAATTTAGTTATCTCTTCTCATTTGGTTGATATGCTATCTGCTACAGAGTTCCCAGCGGATCCAAGGAGGGCAATCGGCGATCTGGTTCATGATGTCCTGGAGTATTCTTCCGTTTGCCAAAAAGCTGCAAGCTTAATTTCTTATTTTACCTTACATTGTTGTCCGGACTCTCTTCACTTTCCCTGATACGGTCTCTCCTACTCTGATGTTGAAATCAATTCTTTTGTGTAGGGGACGGTGGGGTGTTGTGAACATAGTTTTGTTTTCCGGCATAACTACCATAAATATTGGTCGATTTTCAATGTTAGACCTGGTATTTGTTAAGGACACCTTAATACATCCACAGGCTGAAGCAATTCAAAAAATCATTGTCTTGTTTGAGATATGACAGAATGCGTGAAATGAGTAAAATCGGCATTTTTTAGTTTAGTGGGGAGTTGTGAACCATCGCAACAAGTAGTAGAGATAGAATATTTTTGTGATTTATTTTTATTAGGGCTATAGAAGATAAATTTTAAGATATTTCTAAACTAAAGATGAGATAGAAAAGTGATCTGATTCGCAATGAGTCCGTAACAGCATGATTCGCGCCAAGTCACTTGAATTCGCGGTTGTGGCACAGAGAAATTAAAATTGAGACAGAATCCTGTTCTTCGCATAAAATTGAACAATTTTATATCATAATATGTATGATTCATCCCTGATTTTCGAGTTATGATACTGATACTGTTAAAAAAATACTATAACCCACTGAAATGAACGGTTCACAACTCCCCACTTTACATATCTTTGAAAAAAACGTATCTTCATCGACACACTAGAGGTTCATCTAAAAATTTTTTGTCAATGAAAACCAATTGGCCAAGGAATGGTTGGCACTAATTTACTTTGAAATCAGCTACATAGCGGGAATCCAATTCAATTGAGTAAAAAAACTTGTTTGGTATATTTAGTGGCCAGTTACCTGAACATGAAGAACATGAGTTAATGCAACATTTGTTAATGAGAAAGTTACGTCATGACAGTAGAAACATTTAACAGTAGTTACCACATTTTTATCATCTATAGCTTAACAGGAATTCACGGTGTTCACAACTCCCCATGGTTCACAACTCCCCACCGTCCCCTATATATTTTGCCTTCCTAATAATAAGCCTAATAGTGTTTCTCCTTGTTTCAATTGTTAATCAAATAATAGTTCGTGCTAAAGAATAACAAATTGTATATCTAATTTTTGAAAATATTTCAAACTGCATCCTTTAGTCTGAATAAAAATGCACTAATGTTTTTTTTTCTACATATGGATCTGAATTCCTTGTTTTAAGATGTAGATGTGTCAAAATATATTCGCCTTAGTAAAATTAAACAAATCCTTATTATTATACCATATTTTCAAGAAATTTAAATTGTAAGCCAAAAGACATTTGTATCTCAATAAAAATAAAATTAATGTGCATCGAGAATTTCAGACTCATGCGTTTTGTGCGCAAGACATTTTGTATGCGGTTAATTTCAGGGTTTAGTTTGTTCTAAACTTTCGAGTGGGTATTTCCTCTCTCGATTAATTTCGAGTGGGTAGTACTACCCATACTACCCACGCTATCCGCCGGCCCTGCAAATGGTAACAAATCAAAGAATATACACTTTTAAAGTGGAATATATGCTATCGTTTTTGAATTGATGTTTTTCGGTGATAATATTAAAAACTCTTACTGTTGACGTTTCAGCTTACTGATTTTTAATTTCAGCCATCTTCAGAACTTTTTACAATACAAATACAAAAAAATACAATAAATTTAATTCACCTGTTTCCTTATCGTATTCTCTTGCGATTCTTGACACGAAAAACATGTCATCCTTTTTCTTGATCAAGCGATTTAATGTTTTCTGTTTTTAATATAATCACCGAAAAACATCAATCCAAAAACGATAGCATTTACCAACGGTGACCAAAAACAGAAAACAAAAAAAAACAAATGGAATATATATTCTACAACTTTTCTTACGGTCACATAATTTCTAAACCATCAACTTCGAAGGTTGGTAGTCAAATGGTGAATATTTCCCAGTGTTCACAAGCTCCTATCTCATGCTTCCCTGTGCGTCTATTGACGACATTTAATCTGTAGGCCGGCATCGACTGGGTACTACCGTCTTCTGCAGTAGAAGCGAAATGAGACGGTGCGAGTGGGCATGGGCGCTATAACCCTACCGTAGACAGAACTGAATACGTGAGGTGGCAAAGAAACTTACATGGCTGTCCTTCGACGAGACAGGAGGTTGGATCAAACCCAACGGATCGGAACAATCGCTCAAAGCTTACGTAACGAAAAAAGGACTATGATTAAAAACTTGGCACATTGAACTGCAAGTCACTTTGCTTCGCTGGGTTCGAACGAATCCTAGACGATGAGCTGAAAACTCGCAACTTGAAAGCCGTAGCATTGTAGGAACTTTGCACATCGGTCATGTCGCAGTTTGGTCAGAAAAAAAACACTCAAGACAATATATGATATAAATTAAAATAAAAATAAAACCACCGATGAAATTACCCCTGGAGACAGCCAGTCTCATTTTAATGAGGATCAATATAAAATTGAATTGTTATAAATTATTATTTATCAATCGAGCACTAAATCATTCCTGTCCATATTCCATGTTCTAACAAACAACAGATCATTTCGGCAAACATATGTGGTTTTGTCCATATTGAAATGATCACCCTTTTCACAAATCGGAAATGCTAGTCGAACCACGAGCGTCGTTGTTTCCCACAGAAATTTATTCGTCGATTGTGTATATAGTTTGATGTGACTCACAAAAGCTTTTTTGTTCATCTAGTTATAGGGACATTGCACCACTGCTGCGTCACAGAGTGACCGAACATTTCAATTGAAAATATGTAGGTAGGTGTGTTCAGCTCGTTCAGCTAAACGCAGTACTGCACTGGTTCGGTGGATCGGAAGCACGAACAGATGAGGAACTGTTCTGCGAAACATGGCTAAATGAATTGTTTGCTCTGTCAATATGTTTAGTTTTCTATTTGACCAGTACCTAGAGTTTCATGTTTCCCCTTTTCGAACCCGGACGCTGCTCGATTGCGTATTCCGATTGGAATTCACTTTTTGGTTTAGTTGGACAAACAGCTCTGATGATTTTATTCGAACGTGAATAAGGTTGAATGATATCATGGATTGGTGAGATTTTTTTGTGCCAATTTCACCAGTCAACCGATCTATTTGGGAAAGAACAGGTGACTGATATTCAATTGCATTAAATTTGCAATAATCGTTCAGCTACATATATGAACTTGGATCTGCTCGTTGAGTGAATAATATTAAACACCTTACCGTTGAACCGTTACCTATGCTAATATACCTCTATCGATAGTTTCATTTATCACCTATACATTTCAGTTGCTTTCAGACTTTCCTACACAATTCTATAATCGGAACGATAGTATCGGGCATCAGGATGGAGGTTGGTGCTCTGCTAATGACACATCAATTAAACAATCAACTATTGCGGAGCCGCCCATACGGCTTTGGCTTAAAGCGAATTCGAACTACGCATGAAGAGTTATCGTGAACACGCGGAGAACAAATATCCATCTCTGGTGTATGAGTAATGAAAAATTTACTAGTTATTAAAATATAGTTCAGTACTAGTCATCAGGTGCATTATTCATTCATTCGGTGACTCTTGGACCGATCAGTCGATCTTTCCACTCCGTGCAGTACAAAATTATAAAGAATAGTGCTAATCCGCTGTCGAGGGTCTCTTGCGTATTCTCCGCCTCGTCGAGGTTACAGTGTTTTTCTCCTTCTTTTGTGTTTATGCGCGTTTACCGTTATTGGACCCTCTTCTAGTAAGCAGAGTTATGTACACAAGTTAAGCATCGATTTAACATTACATTCTCAACTCTTGTCGATAATACAAGCCTGCACTGGACAATAGACCCGTGCAAAAAGGACGTCCCCTGATAATGATTTTCCTCAAGGCGATATGGATGTCGAAATAAAATCGCCTCCCCGACAGAAATTGTACCCACTCTCTGCATCCGGGCAATTTGTAATGTTTTTCCAGACCAAAGACATAATATATTTGATTGTATTGCAGATTTCTCGAGTTCAAATGGAACGATAATCGGCCGTGACAGAAATGTCGAAAGTTCACCCTGATAAGCATCGGGTGGTGGTAAATAGTTTGGACCAAATAAATGATATGGCTGGTTAGGGGCCCCTCTACGAAGGAGTACAGAGTGTATGTATCAACTAATCGTGTGGAAATCTGTCGAGTCGTCTCCAATTCGAGTTTGAATTAAACGGATCTGCTGACACATAGGGCTAGATGTTTCAAAGACCCTATGCTTCCGCCAGTGAAGATACTGGACTGCAAATGTGTTTATTCAGTATAAATCGCAGCTGACGGGAAGATGACATACGTCAACTCAGACTCTTATCAGGTGAGCTTCACCGGTTTCGCTCTACTTAACTACTATAAACCCTTTGTGCGGGTAAACAAATCAATTCTATATCTTTCGGCGCGGGTAAAAATATCAATTCTACATCGGTTTAGACCGGATATCTTTATGTCGGATTTTCCCATGACCTGACGTTGCTAGATCTCTTTTATTATTATTTTTTATATACGACCTTCGTGGGCGGTATTTGTGCCTCGTCGAGATCGCCTACATACACAAATGCTTTATTATATTTGCAACCGTCTGAGAGTTGTATTACTATCGTTCCTTCTGGACGATAATTGCTTTCTTCGCATTTCCTCATGGTCCTTGCCAAGTAATTTACTATCATAAATTTCACCAGTTTACCTGGAGTCTCGGCCCTGGTGGAAGCTTAGACCACCGTATGAATGGTGCAATTAATGCAGCTTGGGACACGAGTGTCGATAAGTACCCGAGCACTCGAGAAACTAGCCACCCATCAAAGAGATCAGTATTGCGTGGAAATCGATCATCCCCACCAGACGATCAACGCCGAGAATTTATCTTTCCAGCAAACCCCACCTGCAGTAGATTCGTCACCGCCGGCCGGCCATACGCACACACACACACGCTAAGACATTGTAGGTAGGGGAACTGTGGGTAAGACGGACAGGTTGGGTAAGACGGACACATGGTTATTTTAGGCATATAACATATAAAGTTCAATTGCATTATATGAGTACTCTCTCTTTAGGGATATCCTTGAATTATGAAGCACTTAGTAGGCCTTGAATATTGTTAAAAGCGAAAAATTTAAGTAAACATTGATAATCATTAGTGCATCTTCGTGCGGATGTAATTTTTACGTCTTTGATTTTAAGGTTTATCGAGGAAAAAATCATTTTTTTCGCGGATTTTTTCTTTTATTTCGATAATGTAACTCTTAAATGATATCTTCGTGGAAAATAACAGGTAAGTTCTTATACGAGTAAATAAGTGCAAGCGTTTAAAAAATATGTGTACTGGTGGGGCAAGACGGCCAGTCTTGATTAATTCTATTGATTCATCCTTATAATGTCTTGCGTGTAGAAACGAAATTCTAGCAGTCAAACGTGGAGAACCATCCATTTATCTGAAGTCTCACATGTAGTAGACCGCAAGATGTACGTTAATGTGACCAAGGCTGAATACGGAATTCCTAGGACCTGGAAAAGATAGAAGACTTTTTGCAGGTCCCATATTCTGGCTATGTGTAATCGAGGAACTGATGTTACCAATTGCGTATTGAATATGTAACTTTCCAGTTTTGTATAAATGATTTGACTGATCCTTGGAATTTGTATAGCTCTCTTTATGACAACGGAAAAAAACGATACTAGAAAATACATCATTTGCTTCAACTTTAAATTGAACCCCAAAACGTTATTTTTCACCTCGAATTGAACATATATATTAAGAAGAACCCCAAACTATCCAAAACATTCGTTAAAAACAGTAAATTTTAATATTTTGTATTGTGATCCTCCTTTCGGCGGCTTGTCCGTCTTACCCCCACCATATGTCCATTTCACCCGCAGTCTGGAAAAAGTGCAGATATTTCTTTGTTTTCTATTTCTTTCAAAAAAGATACTTGTTGATTTTTGTAACATATTCCCTCTGGGCACTCGAAAGCCAACATATGGAGCTACAACATAGAGTATTTCATGTTGACAAAAACATGCTTTTACTATGTTTTATTTGAGTATAACCTTAACATGTCCGTCTTACCCCCAGTTCCCCTATGAATATATGTAGTTTGAAGATTAAAACAGACAGAAGTGCCTTGGATTTCTGGTTGGTGTCACTGAGCCGACCTTGAGAGTACAATCTCTCAAGCTCGAACTAGCCTAGATAAAAGAGGCGTTTGATGCCCTCCCCAGACGGTCTCCGTGGCTTAACCTAGGCTTATTGACTAGGCGTTTAGTCAAGGTCCTTCTGACTGCGAAGTAACAGATTCCTGTGGAAGAGATGTTGAAAAGTGTTTCTGTTAAACAGCGCGAGAAACATAACCGTTCCCTTCAGGGACATGCGATCTTTTGTAGAAATGCTAAAGTTAGCAACGCCACCAAACTCCGCGAGTATTGAAATTCACACGAACTCTCGCAGAT
Organism: Topomyia yanbarensis; assembly: GCF_030247195.1. Taxonomy (NCBI): domain Eukaryota; kingdom Metazoa; phylum Arthropoda; class Insecta; order Diptera; family Culicidae; genus Topomyia; species Topomyia yanbarensis. Next base: position 434,399,945 of record NC_080671.1, read on the forward strand.
GGTCTCGCAACCCATGCTGATACAAAGAGTGCTCAAACGTGTACGCGGAGAAGGCTTCCGCGTATTATACCTTCCAGGATGACGGGCTACCATCTAGCTACTGACAGTAAAACGTAGCTACTGGCGCCAGTTTGTCGACGGGCTAACGAGAGAAACATCGATGAGCCCGGCCTATACAAAACCGAAACAGTACTAACGAGAGCGTGGAATATTCAAGCCGTTGAACATTCGATTTCGCCAAGAAGGTTTGTCCGGATTCCACAGAAGATCTACCGCGCTGTGTTTCCTCGCTATACCGCAAATGAAACACCTTGCTCTTTGATCATGTAACAATAAAGTTGCAGAGCCCGATAGAATCAAATTCATCTTGCTGAAGAATCGATTTTGGGTTCTCTTATGTCGATTGCTCTTCCGAAGCGATATCTTGAACCCGGTAATGATTGCAAATTTCGAAAGCCTTGTCAAGCTTAATTCTCAGACCAGATTTTTTATCCCTGTACTACACTAACTACACTACTACTACACTTTGTACTACTACACGGCACAAAATATAAATTCTTCTTCGCATTATCTCAGCCGTATCAATCTGTCTTATGCTTCTGATTGAACTGTATTCTTCGACACATCCATAAAAGTTAAGTTTCGTGGAATCCCGCATCACTTACACCCGCTTGTGATCCCCCACGGGTCAAATTTCGACAGCTTCACTGGCTTTGGTATATTCAATGAAAACCTCTTCGCCTCATTCCAACTCAATGGTACTGCTTCAGTTTACAGCTCAAAACATGCTTCTAAGCAGTATTCCCTTGGAATTATTGATACTTCGCCCTCCGATCGTTACTTCATTTTTTTCAGAGAGCCTCGGCACAATAGAGTCTCTCTATTCGATGAAACATACGAAGCATATTCCGTGTTTCCTGGAGAAAATATGGGAAAATATGCATGCTTTATATGAAAGATCATAGAAGATACCCTTAATGTGATGAAGAAGCTGACTCTTTACCTAAGGCGGCGCTTTAAAACTACAATGAATTTTTCAATATCTCTCGTCAGAGTACGTTAGAAAGTTGGTAGACATCTTGGAGCAGTCGACAGTTAGAGATGGTAGCTACATTCTATTATCCCGAAGGTATCAACGAAACCTAGGTTCAGAGGAATGGATGTGGGTCAGGATTCCATTCGTGTGATGTCTCGGCTCATATCCAATCACTATACGCTAGACGCTCATCTCTGACGTATTGGGCTCGCGAATAGCGGTATCAGCGCTTCTGGCGACGGTTATCACGATATCGAACATATTGTCTGGGCATGCGCCGTGTACTGTTCTGCCAAATCTCAACTATTAGATTCCCTTCGGACCCGAGAAAGATCACTCAATGTCTCGGTTCCAAATGTACTAGCAAGCCGCGTCCCTCGTATACACTTTTCAAAAACCATCAATATACAGATTTTAAAGCCTCTTATTTTTCATATCATTCTCAGAAGTGCCCTCTTCCACCTGTACCGTACACCAACGATGGTTTGATGCAACTTCAAGGTGACATGAAACATTTCTGTCGAGCTAACAAACATGATACCTATAGCACAAACATCACACGCGTAATTCAGTGTGTTGCCGATCCACATCTGAGCCGCGCCATCATTTGAATGAACCAGTGCACAGTGGTCGCAATGGTACCAAAACGTGCGTTTAATTAATGGTGCTCTAGGAGTTGATTTTAGCGATTTGGTGTGTTAGAAACACTTTTTCAGAATGGAAGCCCCCTTCTTTTGATGTATACTGAATTGTGATTAATCCACCTAAAAGTGAGATAGAAAATTTATTTCCACTAACTTTTAAGATAGAGGCACGATGTCAATGACAAAGTTATAGTAAATTTTACTGCGAGAAAACTTGTTGAACATGCGAACTCTCCAAAATGTAATGGTGTTGAGATAAAGCACGTTGTTTGTGGGAGGCACCCAAAAAACCATTTTTTTATTATAACTTTTTTCTGAGATTTTTGCGATTCTTCAAATGTTCTATGAAGTTGTTGAAATTAAGAAATTGCAGATATTTGTCGAAGACGTCAACATTTTTTATTTCAAAACTTAAGAGTTATTAAATAAAGTCGCTTTAAAATACCGCCATTTTGAATGACAATTACTAAGAGATGTGGAAATATGTGGAAGACATTTCGTTTCTATGAGAAAGACAATGAAAAGTACTATAAGCAAAAATACTACTCACAACGGGCATCCACCGGCCTGTATATAAAAAATACTTGCCGGCAATGCATGTTTTTCATTTTGTAACAAAATAATTACGACATTTTAAGCATAACTTTTTATAGCAATTGTTTCTATGTGTTATTCTATTCTACGAATATTCTAAAAAATCTTTGGAAATGTCAAAGTACACATATGAATCCAAAACTCTCAGCTCTGTAGTCTCCAACTTACGAATTATTCCTAAACTAGCACAACAACAAAAGTGATCAACTAAAAAATGCGCAAAAATGTTTGTCTGTCTTTACAAGAATAAAAACCATTACAAACAGTATTAGGGTTACCGCGCCCTAATTCATCTTAGCTCCTCTATTCATCCCACCCATTGGAACTCATTAGTTAGAGAAGTATTTGCTATCTCTATTCAACGCATTAGCTCAAAAAGTCTAACTGTACTGTTTCTTAGGAACGAAGGAAAGATAGTGATACTTACTTAAGCGCAATCCAGTCTATGTCGAGTTATCAACGAAATATTGTGACATCCCGACTAATGAGATGGATAAGGGCTCGTCTACCCTATATGCCGTTTTCATGAAACGATTACGTGGCCGGAATTGTCAATAATTCTTTTGCAAGCACGCATTGAATGATTAAATATTTGAAATTAACCCTCAAAAAGGCAAGCGAAAATTGTGACTTCATAAAGCATCGCTTTAAGGACCCAATGAAACCAAGAGCCGTCGTTTTACCAGTGAGAGAATCGAAAGCCCGAAAACGCTCGGTCATTTGTATTTCGAATTACAAATTCATTGAAACTAGGGAACTGTAACTAGCCGAGTCTCTGAGACCCCTTGCCTTTTTGAGGGTTAAAATTTGACAGAGATGTAATATATAGGTGAAAATATTTTTCTAAAGATTTTCTGGCATGTCGGATCCTAAGTAGCAACTCTGACTACACAGTCATTTCGTGAAAATGATATCTAATACTCTTTGCTATGGTTCATACTCATGCAAATACAGTAAACCTTTTTAGACGTCTCTAGTGTTCACTTTCCAAATCCTGTTAATTTATGAATAGTTTCAGATAACAGAAACTCAAAGTTCACGATTTATATGTGTATTTATTACTCTCAATGATTTTTTAGAATATTCGACACATAGAAAAAAAAAATCGCTAAAAAATTTATACTGAAAAAGTCGTACTTATTTTGTTACAAAATGCAAAACATACATTGCCGGAAAGTATTTTTTGTATACAGGCCGGTGGATGCCCGTTGTAAGTAGTATTTTTTCTTATAGTACTTGTCACTGTCTTTCTCATAGAATCGAAATGTCTTCCACATATTTCCACATCTCTTAGTAATTGTCATTCAAAATGGCGGTATTTTAAAGCGACTTTATTTAATAACTCTTAAGTTTTGAAATAAAAAATGTTGACGTCTTCGACAAATATCTGAAATTTCTTAATTTCAACAACTTCATAGAACATCTGAAGAATAGCAAAAATCTCCGAAAAAAGTTATAATGAAAAAATGATTTTTTGGGTGCCTCCCACAAACAACGTGCTTTATCTCAACACCATTACATTTTGGAAAGTTTGCATGTTCAACAAGTTTTCTTGCAGTAGAATTTACTATAACTTTGTCATTGACATCGTGCCTCTATCTTAAAAGTTAGTGGAAATAAATTTTCTATCTCACTTTTAGGTGGATTAATCACAATTCAGTATACATCAAAAGAAGGGGGCTTCCATTCCGAAAAAGTGTTTCTAACACACCAAATCGCTAAAATCAACTCCTAGAGCACCATTAATTAAACGCACGTTTTGGTACCATTGCGACCACTGTGCAGTGGCGGCGCGAGGTGTTTTGCCGCGCGGGGCCAAAAATTAAATTTGCCGCCTTTTCAATAATGAATTTTTAAGAGTTCGATTATTTTCCACCTATTCATATGAAACAAATATGATAAAAGTATTAGAAAACGTCTGCATAAAAATCTTCACACTTCTTCACATTTTATTGTCAATATTTTGTTATTAATATTCATTGTGAAGCCATCACTTGTTTATATATTATTAAATTTTTAAATCGTATCTTTCTTACTTTCGCTTCATGCAAAAGTTTTACCTTTTTTGTCAATGATTGTTGAAAAATTGAGTTTGTTACCGTTTCTCAGTTGATATTTTTCGCTGATAAATATTGGTTTTTAGCTGACTACGCAAACCATGCTCGCAGCAATAACGTGCCTTTTTCCTTTGTGGCTAAAATCGTTATCATATGTAACTAGTATTTGAAGAAGCAGCAGAGGACGAAGGCGATATGGCAACGGCTCTTGGAGAATGCGCAGAAGACGATAGGATGCCGGCCCCTGATCTCCAAGAAGTCAAAGGGAAGATCGGTCGGCTGAAAAACAACAAACCTGCCGGTATAGATCAACTACCCAGCGAGCTATTAAAATACGGTGGTGAAATACCTGCTAGAGCGCTGCACTGGGTAATCGCCAATATTTAGAAGGAGGAGATTCTTCCGGAGGAGTGGATGCAGGATGTTGTTTGCCCAATCTGCAAAAAGGGTGACAAGTTGGATTGCTGCAACTGCCGCGCGATCACACTACTTAGCGCCATCTACAAGGTCCTGTCCCAAATTCTTTGCCGTCGGTTGTCACAATTTGCAAGGGAGTTCGTGGTGCACCCCCAAGTGGAATTCATGGGTTCCCGTGCCACCACGGACCAAATATTCGCAATTCGGCAGACTCTGCAGAAGTGCCGCGAATACAACGTGCCCACTCATCATTTGTTCATTGATTTTAAATCGGCGTATGACACCATCGATCGAGATCAACTATGTCAGATAATGCACGAGTACGGTTTTCCGGATAAGCTAACAGGATTAGTCAAAGCGACGATGGATCGGGTCATGTGCGTTGTTCGAGTATCAGGGACACTCTCGAGTCCCTTTGAATCTCGAAGAGGGTTAAGGCAAGGTGATGGTCTATCGTGTCTGCTGTTCAACGTTGTGTTAGAAGATGTAATGAGAAGAGCGGGGATAGACACGAGTGGTACGATATTCAGGAAGCCCGTCCAGCATCTTGGCTTCGCCAACGACATTGACATAATGGCACGGAAATTTGAAGCGATGTCGGAAACGTACATCAGACTGAAAGCTGAAACCAGCAGGATTGGACTTGACGGTGACGGATTCGAGATGGTCGACGAATTCGTGTATTTGGGCTAACTGATAACCACCAACAATGATACCAGCAGAGAAATTCAGAGATAGATCTTGGCGGGAAATCGTGCCTACTTTGGACTCTGGAGGACACTCCGGTCGAACACAATCTACAAGACGCTGATTAGATCGGTGGTCCTCTACGGCCACGAGACCTGGACTATGCTCGTGGAGGACCCACGCGCCCTTGGAGTTTTCGAACGAAAGGTGTTGCGTACCATCTATGGTGGCGTGCAGATGGAAGACGGAACGTAACGCAGGCGAATGAGTTGCATCAGCTGCTGGAAGAACCATCCATCGCGCATACTGCAAAAATAGGACGATTGTGGTGGGCTGAACACATCGTAAGAATGTCGGACGACGATCCGGTGAAGATAGTTCTTGAAGACGACGCTACAAGAACAAGAAGACGGTGGATCGACCAGATAGAGGACGATCTGCGGACCCTTCGAAGACTGTGAGGCTGGCGACAAGCTGCAATGGGCCGAGTGAAGTGGAGACGGCTTCTGCATACAGCAAGAGACAACAAGGCCTGAACGGTAAGGTAAGTATTTGAAAATATGTATATGAATTCGTTGTACCGTGCCCCACCGATTGCCACCTCGAAACCAAAACTACTACGTTCTCTATTAGCTACCATGTACCTTGTCTTGTCAGAGTTTATCGTCAGTCCGATTCTTGCAGCTGCCATTTTAAAAGGTAACAATGTTTCTTGCAATGCTCTACGATCAATACCAATGATGTCGAAATCGTTCGCGAAGTCAAGAAGCACGTGAGATCTCGTGATGACGGTTCCGTTCCTATGCACATCAGATCTTCGTAACGCTTGATTTTATCCTATCCAGCATCATACGAATCAGCTTAATCAGTTTTGTCGGGATACCACGCTCAAGCATTATCTGCCACAGTTCGTTTTGTTTTACTGTGTCGTATGCCGCCTTGAATACATAGATGATGAGTCCGCAAATTGTTTTCCCGGAATATATCCAGATTTTGTCGCTGGGTAAACATTTGGTCCGTCGTTAACTGTCTTTCTCGAAACCCGCTTTGATATTCGTCGACAAAGCATTCAGCCAACGGGCGCAGTCTACCCAACAGAACACGAGAAACTACCTTGTAGGCAGCATTGAGGATCATTATGCCTCGGAAGTTTACAACCCTTCTCCAAGATTGAGCATATAAGGCCATTCAACCTATCCGAAAGCATTTTTTCTTCCACGCATATCATCCCAATCACGCAGTGGATTGCTTCGCACAGCCAGTCACTCCTAATTTTTAGAAGTTCAGCCGGGATTCTGCCCTTCCCAACGACCTTATCGTTTTTACGCTTTCGCATAACCTCCCGTCTAGAAATCACCGAACAAAATGAAATTGCAGATTTGTTTACCCCTCGCTAATCGCCGGGTCTATTTACTCAAAAAAAAAATCTTCGGTCGAACAACGTTCGCTACCGCACGAAGCTAAACTTCTATAGAACACTTATTAGACCGTTTGTCTTATCTACTATGCTGGTACCGTACTCGCAATTTAACAGGAAAGAAAACACCTCTCCAATGGAATTAAAAGATTGAAAATACAATATATTCTTTATGAGTTAGAGGCATTAAAAGTAAAACAAATAATTCACTGAAAAGTTCAATAATTCCGTAACAATTGAAATTTGATTATTCGTGTAGAATGAGAGATTGACCAAGCCACCTGTATATGATAAAGCTCCCTGGTTTAATCCCAACAAATTAGTCTCCATACTCCCACTACTACCTTGCAATATGTATATAGTTCTGTTCTATCGCATCCATCATCCCGATCCCCAACCTTTTTAATCGTCAATAGTTGCCAAAATGAAATAAATTGTTTTTTTTTGGTGATTAATGAAACTTGAACAATTACTAAAAACACTATAGAAATTTATTGAGTAGGAAATGCCGCATACCTTCCTCTGTTTATCTAGTGTTGATTGCTAAATTTAATAATCGTGGTAAAATGCCCTACTGTACTAGTACTCATAAAGATATCTCTAATTGACCTCCTTAATCTTTACACAATTCAATAACCACCCTCCCTCCTAAGTATATTGAACGGCATTCCTAGTAGTATTTTAGATGGTAGTAAAATTGTCAGGCCCGTAGCCAGGAGTTTATTTCGGGAGGGGCTTAAAAAATTATTGTATAAAGCTTTTTTATTTCGATTATACAGGTTTTAACCTTATGGTTATTCGCCTCTTTTTGGGTTAGAAAATTTCTTTAGAAAAATTTCTAACCCTACATGTGCGGGATTGATGAACGCACCGTGATGAGCTGCGTAAAAGGTAATCAATTTACCAACTACGCTTTACCCGCCCCTGCATAAAGCTTTTAGTTCTAATTACTTCATATTGTCACTAGAAACTAAACGAAATTTTGAAAAGTTCTTAATGAAAACAAAGCCAAACCTAAGACAATCCATGTTCTTTGTCACAAGAAAGGCTATAGTACATCAACGAATTATTGATGTTTAATTTGATTTTTATTATTTATTTTTATTTACAAGTTACAATTTACTCTCGTTGCAACAATGGATATTCTAGAGTTCTCAGTATTTATGCGCTAACCGAATATGACAATCCTTGACGGTGCTGGAAAACGCAAGGTGTTCTAAGCTACACGTTTAAAAGGTGTAGATGACGCTAAATCGAAATGAGTAGAAAAATATCCATAAAATGTTCGATCGAAGAGAATGTCGAAATTTGCACAAAATCTTCTGATTTAGCAAACGAATTGTAGATGGTTCAACTTCTATTTTCTTGATCTGGCGTCCTGTAACTATTACCAGTTCTAATGCATCATGCTAACATAATTTTTTGGCATACCCCAGTTAGGAAGGAGGATCTTTGGTGATCAATAGGATCAAAATATATGGGTCATTCCACGTCTGATTTACACTCAAAATTTGAATTCCTTCCAATTTTTTTTCTTGCATTCATTAGTTAAAGTAATTGACACGTATTTTTTATTTTGGCTGAATATGATTTTTTTCAAGTTATTAGTTTTTGAACTTTTGAAGTTTATAACATTGAATATTTTTCAATCACTTATAACTTAAAAAATATTAAATGAAAAAGTTGTGTACTCAATGAGCTTACTGAAAAAATTGCAATTTCTTTTTGTTATATAACTTATGAAATTTGCAATTGTTTGAAACAAATTGAATTTTTTAAAGTTGGACCAATTTTTTACTTATTATTTTCTTTAAATATTAAAAATCATGTTAAAATGATTGTGCAAAAATTTGGGAGTGGATATCAAAATACTTTGCGAGATATTACAATTATAAACTTAAAACAAGGCAATTTTACACCAAACGCCTAGTGATAGGCCTATTGTAATTGAAATATCTCGTAAAATACTTCGAATTTCTTTCTGAAATTTGTACACAATCTTCTCGATATAATTATAAATTATTTGAAAAAGCTAAAAAGATTTTTTTGGCTTCACCCTGAAAAAAAATTTGTTACTAATATTTGCATAATACATAAATTATTTAACAAAAACAAATATTACAAAAAAAAATCCGCCGAGATCTTCCGAAAACGCAGCTTTTATTATTTAATGCTTTCTTCCAGAAATCTAATAGTTTCTCAGTTATGAGGGAATGAAAAATGCCCAATCTATTAAATTTATAAAACTTTAAAAAATCACTATATTATTAAAAGTCGATATTTGTATGTATGTGATTTATGGACTCCCAAATGGCTTAACCAATTGCCGTAAAAATTTATGCATAGTAGGAATTTGTTATGGAGCGTGTTTGTGTGCTATTGGTGGGGATTATCTGCCTACAAGAAGGCGCTTCGGAACAAATTATGGTTTCCTCCTATTTCGTTGAAAGTCGCATCAACGTGCGATGGGTATTAGCTAGTACTTTATAAAGTTCAAAAACTCATAACTTGAAAAAAAAAAGTCAAATTCAGCCAAAGTAAAAAAATCGTGTCTATAATTTTCAGCTAAAGAGTGCAAAAAAATTGAAGGGAACTAAAATTATAGTTGTAAATCGTGGAATGACTCGCATTCTGCAAATTTAAGACTTTTTTGGGGGTATTCTCATGTTAAAAGCAAATATTTTCTATAGTCCCCCGAAATCAAATTTATTTTGATTACATAACTATATTAAGAAGATTATGTGAAAAATTCAGAATGAAACTCGAAGTGTTACGAGACATTTCAGTTATAACAGGCCTTTCGCTGGGCGTTTAGTGTAAAATTGCCATGTTTTATGTTTATAATTGTAATATCTCGCAAAGAATTCCACTGCCAAATTTTCACACAATCTTTTTAACACGATTTTAATACTTAAAGAAAATAATAAATAAAAAATTTGGTCCAGCCTTAAAAAAATTCAATTTGTTTCAAGTAATTGCAAATTTCATAAGTTATATACCAAAAAAATTGTGATTTTTTTTGGTAAGCTTATTTGAAAACGCAACTTTTTTATTTAATATTTTTTTCCATATATCGAGTCGTTTCCGAGTTATCAGTGATTGAAAAATGTTCAATTTTATAGACTTCAAAAGTTCAAAAGCGAATAACTTGAAAAAAATATAATATTTAGCCAAACCAAAAAATACGTGTCAATTATTTTTAGCTAAAGAATGTAAGAAAATAGTTTGGAAGATGCTTGACGTTTATATTAAGCGCACATTGCTCTAATCTATTACAGAAATTCAATTTGCGTATGATTTAACTAACTTTCTTTATTCAGGCCAATATCTAGCATAAAATGAGTTTTGTTAGATACCATTACTAGCGATAAATGTTAATTTTGGGACAGTTTTTGTACTCAGTTTTCTATGAAACTTCAAATTTTTTATTATACAATTCGTTTACTTGAGTCGGTTCAATGCATTAGCTAAATGAAGCCTTGAGTCTTTAATATATTTCCACGATATAAACAATGAAAATGATAAAACGCTAATGGTTGTCCAACAGATCTCGTGCGATTGACCTGTTTACTGATTGAGAAATATTTTTCATAACCAACCGCGTCTTGGTGGTCGTTCATATCTATCTTGTACACTTCCGTATTATTATCGTGGTAACTGCCATGGACATGGCAGTTCGCGAATATCTGATTTCATTTTTGTTTTGTCCCCTTACGGGCCACCAGTGTCGACTTCCTCAATGATGATGCTGACTGTTAATTTTGAGATACTAGACGCAGTTTTTGCCGTCAATATTATATGAACAGCAGCCACAAATTTGGAGACTATGGATGTGCAAAGATGTAACGTGTATGATGATATTATCGCATTGCGTTTTGTGCGTGCAGGGTCAGCTAGGACGAAATCCTAGCTGACCCTACCCGTCTAATTCCTAGATGTGTCCTTTATAATAAATTACATTTTTTCCAAATGTGACAGGAATCTTTTAATGGCCACGGTTCAAAGAAGTTAAGTTTGTTTATTGGGGCTTTAACCTCCTGGTCGTTCGCCGGCGGTTCAAGTAAGAGGTATCAGATCTTGTAGACGAACATTGATTTTCTCATCATCCATATATATGAGAATCAACCACGTATTACAAATTGCAAAATGACTGGTTTCGCCTAGGCTAATTTGTTGAGTAACATAAGTACTGAATGCCTGACAAGGTAGAACTCGTTAAAGGCGATGTTCGTAAGCATAACCTCTATTTTCACCTTCAGCAAATATTTCCCATCATGAAGTTCGGTTATGCAAAAATTCCAGAAGCCAATAGCCTCCACGTTTGGCTGGAGCACCACTTCTTGCTTCTACGATTCAATCATCCGACGGATCACCCCAGCAAGAATTAAAGTAACAGTTTCTTTTGTTCTTCCGACGAGTCACACAATATGAAAGGAAGTGTGTTATCAGACTCGGCATACTGAGTAGATATCGTGACCGATGTCTTCGGTGGCTCGAAATAGCAATCTTCCTCACCATTCTCCCATTAATTTGTTGAAACCAAACAAGATACAATTTTTTTACGAGTTACCGAAAAACATGTTGCTTCTTAAATTTATTTTTCAAAAGTTTCGGGGGGGGCTTTAGCCCCGTAGCCCCCCCTCTGGCTACGTGCCTGAAAATTGTTCCCCTTATTTAACTAAATTAATACTTCAAATAACCTTTCTTGCTAAAAATGCCAAACAGAATTACTAGATACTCATGAAAATAGCTCTACATGACCCTCTAATCTTATTAAAATTATATTGTCTCCTCTTGTATATTAATTTGTACCCCTAGCTTTAAGATAGCTATAAAATTCTCATAGTTCCATTAAATAAAAATATATACTTCAATGCGTATTACTCTAGATTTAAAAAAATTCAAATGTAAAACAAAGGACTTGGCGCCTTCAAGCTAACGTAAATGTGTTTTGTCAAATAAAAGAGCTGAATTTAAAAAATCCACATTTTCACTATGTCGCAATTACACCATTTGCTCAAACAAAATCCTTTGCTTGACAGAGCTTATAGCATTAGTGTTTATGGCTGGGACATCTGCGAATTAAAGTTGCAATTGCTCACCCACAACATGGACATTCCACGTAGGGTTCATTGTATTTCATTCATGTGCGGATTATTTTTGGTTAGAACAAAACTTGGGTCACAATGAAATAAAAAATCCCGGGAACGAAATATTCCCCGCAGAAAACGTATCACTTCCCTGACAAGAAATGATAACAAACATATTGCTAATGCAAATTTTTGCAATCTCCTGTGACCCACAGGGAGAAACTAGCATGCTATCATACCTTCCACAGAAGTATGCGAAACTTCACTGTTGCGGTGCAAAGGTGTTCCGTGTTGATGACAACGATTTTTCGAACCAGCTCTGTACGAATAAATCACATTAAAATGTGAAGCATGCGACAAAACATCCTGCGGCTGGGAGGGGAAGTTGGTTTGGCAGCTTCCGGGACTTTTCAAACTGAAACATTCGGAGCTACGTGACCGATGCGTAGTGAAATAATAATTGGACTGGGATTCGTGCATCGTGCGTGCTGTGGAATGAACTTTAATTGCAAATATCATCAGCCAATTATCCGGTGCGTGTCGCGTGCTGTATTGATATAACGAAATCGCACACACATCATTTAAAATTCATAACAATTCTTCAATAATATATAAATGTAATTATATTCACGTCGACCTTAATTACCGAAATTTCATTAAAATGAAAGCTTACGTTTCAATCCATTATGAGGATGAGTTTACGTGAAATATGGACAGTATTGGGGTGGACATTCGTTTAACCGCAACGTAGAATTTCAGATAACAATTAATGTCAAGCGGAAAATTTCGAAATGCATTCATAGAAAGTATTTTGTATCGCCAATTAAATTTTGGATCATCTCAGAAAATACTATTCTACGTCGAGTCAGATCACTTTTGAAGTACTGAAATATTTTTATTGATCTAAAATCATTCTTTTCTTTGGATTTGGGCCAGGGCCAGTCTTTCAGGTTCCCGTTGAAGACAAGCAATTCCTTGAGGCATTGAGGTGGTGGCACAGTCTAGTCATTTTCACACTGTGAAGTTGAGGGTCGCAAATTTCGTTTCAAATTTCAATTTATTTTGAGCAGAAAAAAAGCATATGTTTGGACTACACGTATACAAAGTTCGTGTGTGTGGTAAGCGTTTTTTTGTTTATTGTATATTTGATTGGTACATTCATAGGACAATTTTTGTCTTAATAATATAATCTATCTAGCTGTTCTAGTACGATGAAAATTGAAAACTTGGTGACAAAAATCGTTGATTGGAACGTTAAAATCGAATAATTCGAACACTTCGTTGATCCGAACGCAGATCGATAGAATTGGTTTATGCATTCCGTATGCTCGCTGACGTTGATTCAGGTACAGGAAATTGCGTTGTCGAAGCGTCCTGTCGGGGGCATACATATTTAGTTGAGCGAGGATCGCGGGACTAAAGATTTTACCAACGAGGAGTTTCGCTGTAAAAACGGTTTGTGCGACCAGGCAACTCTGCTCGACAGTTAGGTGGCAGTAAAAAAGCGACATCGTTAATGGAGATTGAAAGCAGAAGCGGTCCCAAGTTGCTACCTTGTGGAACTTCAAACAGATTCGAAAAAGGCTGCGATGTGGATGATCCAATTTTCACGTAGATAGTGCGGTTCGTTTTGTATGACACGAACCATGCCGATTGCCGAAAACAAGCTTAAACTGTAACTTTGAAAGAAGAATCCCGTGGTGCACACTATCGAAAGCAGGTCCAAGTAGATGGAATCGATTTGAGTATCGGCAGCCGTGTTACCTAAACAGAGAGGTGTGAATAGCATTAGATTTGTTGCGAGTGATCGTTTCAGGAAGAATTTTTGTTGTTCGGTGTCGATGTAATTTTTACAACAGGCAAAAAGTGTTCATTATGATCTCGAACAATTTCAAGCAGGACGTGATTGGTCGTGTTCTACCAAGCGAGGAGTTTTAATATCGAAAACATCACGAGCCAATTCGCAAGTAGCAGCACTAACCTGCTGAGGAGAAGCCGAAATGTCGTTAAACACTTGCTCGAACTGCTGTGCGAAAAAGTTGTACTTGTCACGTTCGTTGACCTCATTCAGGAACACGGATGACGGTAAACCCCATTCGTTTTCTTGGCATTACTGAGTGACTAAAATTGCTTTGGCTTTCGACGAAGATTTTTCTGTGTGCGTCGCACGTGCTGATTGTAAAGAAAACGGCTCTATCAACGATAGACAGAAAAAAAACTGTTTCCAAAACCGTGAATAAACTGCCTTGAATTCTGGAACAATCACGTTTTTACCTTACGAAAATAGGACCATGAGCAAAAATCATGCGTTTTATAATGATGTTAAGTTTCTCTTCAGTAACACCAGCATAACGCTTTTATTAGTGGAAGCTTCAGTACGTGAACTAGTTCACAAGTTTACAAACATTATTCATAAAACTAATGGTTGACTCATAATGTTACTCATATGTTTAGGACCATTAGTTTACAAAATCAAAACATTCTGGATATTTTCTCGTGAACTATTTCACGAAACTCGGAATTTCATTCATGAATCCATTCAACCCTCGTGAACTAAGTCTAGATTTCATATATATTAGCTACGATCAACTCAACGTAGATGGCCACGCTCATGCAGGTCAATTTGGGGATGGGAAGGAATGTTAGTTCAACACTTGTGACTATTATGACCGAGGAATTCTCTGCATCAACCACAAGTGTCGCAGGATAGGATTGGTGTTAGTAGGTAGGGAAATGAGTCAGGATATATCTTGGTAGATATTGTGATTTAGCTAGGGACTCACGCGCTTTGTCTTTTCATTTTAGATCAAAATTTTCAGGAGTGCGACCACCAGTAGAAATATGAATGTCGAATAGGCATTTTAAGATTTATTATTCCGCGGGGGGTTACATAACAGGATAAAGCCGTGTAGAATATAAAAGAGGTATCTATTCATCTATAGACAACATGATTTTAGCAGTAAGTACGAAAGTCGCTCGCCGAAAGCCGATAATTCGAAACGAGCAATTTAAATTCCGAACTGTCGGCCATTGGGAGTAGATATCCCAAATGAATGTGAATAAATT
The DNA here is from genome assembly GCF_030247195.1 of Topomyia yanbarensis. Classification (NCBI taxonomy): domain Eukaryota; kingdom Metazoa; phylum Arthropoda; class Insecta; order Diptera; family Culicidae; genus Topomyia; species Topomyia yanbarensis. The sequence continues at coordinate 434,414,953 of NC_080671.1, forward strand.
CATTGCGAAATGTTAATGACAAGTTGGCATCTTCACTCTTCCTATCGAACACGTTTTCATAATTGGGTTGAATGCCAAATTGCAAAATAAATATAATATAATAAATACAACGATGAGGGCTTTTGATCTATGGGCGGTCCAGAAAAAGAATGGATGGGAGAAAAGCAATACTAGCAAAGACCGACTGCCATATGAACGGCTCAAGCTCGAAAGAGTGACGCAGAGTACTGCACTGGACGATTTTGAAGAAAGGACCGATGGCCCTACATTTTCTGACAGAGTGAAGTTCTGGAGTGTTCAAATGTTTATCACTGTTAAGGAAAGCAAAAGTAGTACATAGCTAGTGTCAGACCTTCATGAGACCTCAAGAAGTCTTTTGGAGGTATTCGTCAATGTTGATGTGTGGGTGGACGGTTCCAGATTTAATAAAAAAACTGGCTTATTTTGACACATCTACAGATCGCTTGCCACACAAAAAACTTGTTGTGTAATTCGACAGTTTCATCTTAATTCAAAAAAATACCTACTTGAAAATTTGCTTTTTAAATACGGTTTTTAAACCAAAGCTTTGGAAGTATCAGAAAAAAATATAGTGTATTGGTGTCGTCGGGCAATTCTAATCGACGAGAGGGAAGCGTCACAGGTAGACCCATTTGCTCTATTTGTCTACCGCAGAAGTGGTACGACGAATAAGGAAAACAAGTGGCACCGAAAAGTGCCGCATCGACAGTGGGATTTTCGCAGCAAGCCACAGGTAGCCACATTTGTCTACCGAGGTGGTGGAAACGGAGAGAGCGCGCTTGTGGTGGTGATACCGACGAGCAGCTTAATCGGAGAGAGTTTTGAAGTGTTGCAGGTAGGACTATTTCTCTACTGAAGAAGCAACGCGACGAAGAAGGACAGCAAGTGTCACATTGTCAAACAACGGGCACCGAGTTTACAACGTAACACATGAGGTGTGTTCTACCGGTGTCTTCGTCACCTAATAGATAGTAGATAACAGGTATATTTTTCATTCCTTTTTGTGATAGTTTTTCTTACTAGGTAAAATGGATGAAGAGATGGGAGAACGAGTAACAGACCCTCCCCCTAAGCCTTATGCTGAAAATGTAAATCCGACTAGAATTAAAATTTACCCAGAGTCGTCAACGGGACCATGGATTGTATTTATTAGGCGTAAAGCAAAGGCGCTAAATATCATTCAAATTTCTAAAGATTTGACTTCGCGATTCTCGGATGTAAAAGAGATCGTCAAAGTTAATAAAGATAAAATACGCATTGTCGTTGGTAGTCTCAAACAAGCCAATGCAATTGCTTCTTGCGAGCTTTTTACACGTGAATATAGAGCGTATATTCCTTCAAAGGAAATTGAAATTGATGGGGTCATCACAGAATCGAGTTTGACTGTTGATGACTTAGTTAAGCATGGAGTTGGTCGTTTCAAAGACACCATACTTAAAGACGTAAAAATACTTGAATGCAAGCAATTGCATTCAGTATCACACGAAGGAGATAAAAAAGTTTATCGACTGTCTGACTCATTTCGAGTGACTTTCGCTGGGTCTGCGCTGCCCAACTATGTCATTATCGATAAGATTCGTCTCCCTGTTCGCCTTTTTATCCCTCGTGTAATGAATTGCCTTAATTGCAAACAGCTTGGCCACACAGCCACTTACTGTTCCAATAAGGCACGGTGTGGCAAATGTGGGGGTTCTCATCAAGAGGATACATGTAATGAAAATTCAGAAAAATGTTTAATGTGCGGAGAAAACTCACATGAGGTCCCTGCATGCCCCATTTATAAATTGCGTGAGGATAAAATTAAACGATCCTTGAAGGAGAGGTCTAAGCGCTCCTATGCAGAAATGTTGAAAAATGCTACCCCTAAACCCATCTTCTTAGAAAACACTTACACATCTCTATTTTCGGAACATTCTGACTCTGACGGAGCGTGCGAAGGTACATCATTTGTTTTACCCGGAAATTCCAGAAAAAGAAAACAGTCTTCTTTTCCCAAGCTGCCAAGCAAGGGCCTTAAAATTTCTCCACCAATAGATAAACTGCGCCCAAAACCGAAAAATTCCGATTCAAAACCGAAATCAATTCCGCCCGGTTTTGGGAACGTACAACCCAAACAGAACACCATTACTGGAAATAATAAAATTTCGACTTCCTCTGAGCCTCAACCAGGGATAGGTTTATTGAAATTTTCTGAAATTGTTGATTGGATTTTTAAAGCATTCAATATTTCTGAACCACTAAAGAGTATACTTTCAGCTTTCCTCCCAACAATTAGAACATTTTTAGAGCAGCTGATTGCTCAATGGCCCATCCTTGCAGCGATTGTATCTTTCAATGGGTAATTCACCTCCTCCAATGAAAGATTCCATCACTGTTTTACAGTGGAATTGCAGAAGTATCATACCTAAAATTGATTCCTTAAAAATTTTACTGCATAATTTAAAATGCGATGCTTTTGCTCTATGTGAAACATGGCTTACCTCAAACATTAATTTCAACTTAAATGATTTCAACATTATTCGCCTAGACCGAGACACCCCGTATGGCGGAGTGCTTCTAGGAATTAAAAAGTGCTATTCTTTCTATAGAATTAACATCCCCTTGTTTGCGGGCATTGAGGCTGTAGCTGTCCAAACGAACATTAAAGGCAAAGACATGTCTATCGCTTCTATATATATACCTCCCAAAGCTCAAATTGGACAACGTCAAATTTTTGAGGTAGTGGAATCCATGGCTGCTCCGCGTCTGATACTGGGAGACTTCAACTCGCACGGAGTATTGTGGGGTTCCCTCTACAATGATAATCGATCCTCTTTGATATACAATGTTTGTGACGAATTTAATATGACAGTTTTAAATACTGGCGAATCAGCACGCATCCCCAGACCTCCTGCACGTCCAAGTGCATTAGATCTATCTCTGTGCTCGACATCACTTCGGTTAGATTGCACGTGGAAGGTTGTACCTGATCCTCACGGTAGCGATCATTTGCCAATCGTTGTTTCAATTAACAGTGAATTAGGCCTCACGAATTCAATCAATGTTCCTTATGACTTAACACGAAATATTGATTGGAAAACATACGAAACATTAATCTCCACTTCTCTTGCTTCGACAGAAGAGCTACCCCCTACCGAAGAATATGAATTCCTAGCGGGTTTAATTATTGAAGCAGCAGAACAAGCCCAAACGAAATGCAATCCTGGAATGACAATAAATAGACGACCCCCTAATCCTTGGTGGGACAAAGAGTGCTCTGATGCATATGAAGCTAAACAAGTTGCCTACAAAGAAATTATGAAACAGAAATGGGGGTATACGTGAGAACTTTGAAAATTATTTCATTTTGCAAAACAAATTTGACAGTCTCCGTCGTGCCAAAAAGTCTAGTTATTGGAGACGCTTCGTTGATGGCTTGTCAAGAGAAACATCAATGAGTACTCTTTGGAACACAGCCAGAAGAATGAGGAATCGAAACGTGACTAATGAAAGCGAAGATTTTTCGAATCGCTGGATATTTAATTTTGCCAAGAAAATTTGTCCCGATTCTGCTCCTGCGCAGAAAATCACTCGCGATGCTCCCACAAGTAACGATTTCATAGATTCGCCTTTGACAATGATGGAATTCTCAATTGCACTTCTCTCATGCAACAATAATGCTCCGGGACTAGACAGAATTAAATTCAACTTGGTGAAGAATCTGCCTGACCTAGCAAGAAGGCGCTTGTTGAATTTATTCAATAAGCTTCTTGAGCAGAACATTGTCCCGCACGACTGGAGACAAGTGAGAGTTATCGCAATTCCAAAACCGGGAAAACCAGCCTCCGATCATAACTCGTAGCGACCGATTGCAATGCTATCCTGCATCAGGAAATTGTTGGAAAAAAATATCCTACGACGTCTCGACAATTGGGTTGAGGCGAACGGCTTGCTATCAGATACCCAGTTTGGTTTTCGGAGGGGAAAGGGAACGAATGATTGTCAGGCGCTACTTTCGTCAGAAATCCAACTCGCTTACGCAAAAAAAGAACAAATGGCGTCTGTGTTCTTAGACATAAAAGGAGCATTCGACTCAGTCTCCATTGATGTTCTCTCGGAGAAGCTACATCAATGTGGTCTTTCACCGATATTAAATAATTATTTATACAATTTATTGTCAGAAAAGCACATGCATTTTTCATATGGCGCTTTGGCGACACTCAGAATAAGTTACATGGGCCTCCCACAAGGTTCTTGTTTAAGCCCCCTTCTCTACAATTTTTACGTGAATGATATTGATAATTGTATTGTCAGCCCTTGCACTCTAAGGCAACTTGCAGATGATGGCGTGGTTTCTATTACAGGACCAAAAGCCTTAAATTTACAACAACCACTGCAAGATAGTTTGGATAATTTATCAATTTGGGCTTTAAAGCTGGGCATCGATTTCTCTACGGAGAAAACAGAGTTGGTCGTTTTCTCAAGGAAGCGTGATCCAGCTCAGCTTCAGCTTCAGTTGGTTGGTAGAACGATAGCCCAAGTCATGACCTTTAAATATCTCGGAATTTGGTTCGATTCTAAAGGTACATGGGGAGGCCACATTAGGTATCTGATAAAGAAGTGCCAACAAAGGATAAATTTTCTGCGAACAATAACTGGATCATGGTGGGGTTCTCATCCAAGTGACATGATAAGATTGTATCAAACAACAATACTTTCAGTAATGGAATATGGGTGCATCTGTTTCCGTTCAGCTGCGAACACTCACATTATTAAACTGGAACGGATACAGTATCGTTGTTTACGAATCGCCTTAGGTTGCATGCAGTCGACCCATACGATGAGTCTTGAAGTACTAGCGGGAGTTCTTCCTTTAAAAGACCGATTCTGGGATCTCTCCTCTCGTTTACTTATTCGATGTGAGGTTATGAACCCACTGGTAATTGAAAATTTTGAAAGACTTGTCGAGCTTCAACCCCAAACCAGATTCATGACAGTGTATTTCAATCACATGTCACAAGAAATAACGCCTGCTAGGTATGTTCCCACATACGTCAATATACTAGATATTCCTGAATCCACTTTATTCTTCGACACGTCCATGCAAGCAGAGATTCGTGGAATTCCGGATCATCTACGCTCGCGGGAGATCCCTAAAATATTCACAAATAAATATCAACACATAGACTGCCTTAAAATGTTTTACACTGATGGGTCACGAATCAGTGAGGCCACTGGTTTCGGTATTTTCAACAATAATTTTTCAATTTCTCTCAAACTTGCAGAACCCGCCTCTGTTTATATAGCGGAACTAGCAGCAGTTCACTATAGTTTTCAAATAATTAATACTTTACCCCCGAACCATTACTTTATCCTCACTGATAGTCTCAGCACAATTGCAGCTCTACGCTCAAAGAGGATTGATAATCATGATCTATTGTTTTTGGGGAAGATACGAGAATCTCTGAGTAACCTAACAAGAAAATGTTATAAATTTACCCTAGTGTGGCTCCCCGCCCATTGCTCTATTGCGGGCAATGAGAAAGCTGATAATTTAGCCAAGATTGGTGCACTAGATGGTGAAATATATGAAAGACCCATCGCTTACAATGAATTTTATAGCGCTTCTCGACAGAGGACACTTGCTAGTTGGCAAACATCTTGGGACAATGGAGATATGGGACGATGGCTACACTCAATTATCCCTAAAGTATCAACGAAGGCATGGTTCAAAGGATTGGATGTAAGTCGGGACTTCATCCGTGTGATGTCTAGGCTCATGTCCAATCATTATACTTTAGATGCGCATCTCCGTCGTATTGGGCTCGCTGAGGGTAATCATTGTGCTTGTGGAGAAGGTTACCATGACATTGAGCATGTTGTTTGGTCCTGCACTGAATATCGTGAAGCCAGATCACAATTAGTAGATTCTTTACAAGTCCGAGGAAGACCAATCCATGTTCCTGTTAGAGACATCCTGGCGTATCGCGATCCTCTATACATGGAACTTATCTATCATTTTCTAAAAACAGCGTCTGTCAAAATTTAATTAAATTCATCTCCTCATACTCTCATCCAAGGCTAATCATTCACCAATTAAAGTGTCCTAGAATATTTAGTTTTTAAATTTAGACAATAACAGAAAAAAAGTAAATAAATACACCCGAAAATACTAGATCAGTATGAAATACAACAATGTAAGGAAAAAAGCAAACAATAAAGTGATTTCAGTGTTAGTTTTAGACAAAGTACTAGTATAATTAAAATTAGTCTTAAGGATTTTTGTAACGTGCTATGTAAAAAAAGAAACTGGCGTAAAAAGCTTTTGCAAATGCCGTGTCAAATAAACGTATGAAAAAAAAAAGCTTTGGAAGTTATATCTTGGCGTGGAAGAGCCGGTATATTAATACATGCTGTTACTTAGTGTAGAATTAAACTTCATCCCTTATGGCTATTGTACAACCGCCAGAAGAAACCGTTGGTACACAATCGGGAATAGCGAATCAGAAAAGGTGCCTATATGTCAGTGATTTACTCAACATAGAATGAATAAAGGCTATAATGCACAAACTTAAGATCCGTCCAGGTTAAGTCTTCGATACGGATCAATGCTTTGACCTAGGAACTCCTAGCATGTTGTTAGTCACCCCTTACTACATCGGAGCAGCTTCCCAGTGGTTCTATTCTTGGCTGAAAGAGAGCAAAAAAAATTTAGGCCCTCCGCCGGACACCTCACGGCTTTTTCAAGAAATTTAAATTGTAAAGCAAAGAAATTTGTATCTAAATAAATATATGAAATTGTTGTACATCGAGAATTGCAGACACATGAATTTTGTGCGCGAGACACGTACATACATGGTCTCAAGTTTTGGTTTGTTCCAAACTTTCAAGTGGGTAATTCTCCCCTCGGTGATTTTCGAGTGGATCGTATTAACCCCACTACCCACGTGTTCCGCCAGCTCTGTTTGTTTGAAGATCCGCCACTGTGCAGCGGCGTGGTGCGAGCTATAGTACGAGCAAACAAAAGCAGAGCAGTAACAATAACAGCATACAACAACAGCGAATGAATGTCGCACTCTTCGAAACAAAATCTAAAAGAACTCTTCAGGACGGCGCGTAACCGCTAATACTTTAATGTCAGCATATTGGACGTGTCACAGACCAAACGGGTAGTCGATTACAAACGACGAAAATGCTAAATAAAAACGGGGATCAAAAACTGAATTAAAATAACAGCGTTGACATAACACTCGAAATATAATTTACAGATGAGGCAAAATTAATTAATTCTACATCGAATTTGGGACAGTTAACGGATAAATCTACAAAACCACAAAACAAAACACACAAATTCTGCTTGAAGTCACGTGAAAACCTGACATTGCTTAGACCTAATTGGCGTCTTCCACTGGAACGAAACCAATAATGATGTTTATCGAACTAAAAGAGGTCAACTGTATCGATTTTGTTGGCTATTTTCGGCAAATTTGAGACTAAGAGAAACGAAAGCAATGAAATTGAAAGACGGATAGGTATTCTAGAGCGAATCAGTTATAAACTTAGGACGGAAAACTAGAACTAGGCAGGCTCATATGGGCATGATCGAAAGGAAATGTGAAGAATTTTTTGCCTTCTGCATAGTAGGAGTTGGGCGTTCCACCCAAGTCTACCGCATGGTCTATGGTAGAACATAACTCATCATCATGTTTTACCGCCGACGCCGGCAAAAAATTCATCACAAATCCTCGCCTAGAACGACCATGCGATCATTCTTCTCCCTTTCTGCTAGCATCAAGCCGTGACGTATGCATTCAATCGACACCAAGCTATCGGTGTCGCACCGATCCTATTATGATTGAACTACTTATTTATTTTTTTCGTTCCGCACACACGGATGGCTGATAGCAATTAATGACACAGCTCAGCTAGCAGAAATCGAATTTTCATCTACTTTTTTACCAACTAGTTTATATGTTACTATGTTTTAATTGCCGCAAGGTTCTACTGTATCGATTTTGTTGGCTATTTTCGGCAAATTTGAGACTAAGAGAAACGAAAGCAATGAAATTGAAAGACAGATAGGTATTCTAGAGCGAATCAGTTATAAACTTAGGACGGAAAACTAGAACTAGGCAGGCTCATATGGGCATGATCGAAAGGAAATGTGAAGTAGATGAAAATTCGATTTCTGCTAGCTGAGCTGTGTCATTAATTGCTATCAGCCATCCGTGTGTGCGGAACGAAAAAAATAAATAAGTAGTTCAATCATAATAGGATCGGTGCGACACCGATAGCTTGGTGTCGATTGAATGCATACGTCACGGCTTGATGCTAGCAGAAAGGGAGAAGAATGATCGCATGGTCGTTCTAGGCGAGGATTTGTGATGAATTTTTTGCCGGCGTCGGCGGTAAAACATGATGATGAGTTATGTTCTACCATAGACCATGCGGTAGACTTGGGTGGAACGCCCAACTCCTACTATGCAGAAGGCAAAAAATTCTTCACATTTCCTTTCGATCATGCCCATATGAGCCTGCCTAGTTCTAGTTTTCCGTCCTAAGTTTATAACTGATTCGCTCTAGAATACCTATCCGTCTTTCAATTTCATTGCTTTCGTTTCTCTTAGTCTCAAATTTGCCGAAAATAGCCAACAAAATCGATACAGTAGAACCTTGCGGCAATTAAAACATAGTAACATAAAAGAGGTCAACCTTCAAACGTTTCAGTTAGCCCAAAATGTTGAACAATCCCCTTCTTTGACACATTGGCGGACCCCCTGTGCACCGAGAATGTCCAAACCAATTGGTTTTCATCTATTTCGAATATCAATTTTTTACTAGCTAACAAGCCCTACACCTGCTTAAGAATTTTATTAAAAACATCTTTCTAAATGATAATTTTTTGGGATATTTTATCATCTACCATGTATTGAAAGCTTATACGCTTACTAGCGCCGCATAGTTATAGTATCCCAAACTAATCTGTCACCATCGGGTACTCCTTAACATCGCGAGCAACTTTGCTGAAGACATCACCCTTCTATATTGTCGTCATTTGGAGATATTGAAATAAAAATATGTATGCTCACTAGCACCGCCTAGCGGGTGATATCCAATTTAATCCTTACATTATCAAACAGCCCTTGTCGTCCTCGAAAACTTTACAGAAAACATCACTTTCCCAAATTATTATTCATTCGTTACAAAACATCACCTACCATGTACTGAATTCTGATATTATCTATTCGTCTTCGGGCAGCACTCGACCCGTTGATGAGTATTGCCGAAGACACTACACTTCTAATTTATCATGATCTAGAGATATGGAATTTGAAAAATATTACATGCTCACTAGCGCCGCCTGGCGGATCAATTTCAATTTAATTTGTCCATAATCGCGTAGACCTTGACCTCCTCTAGAACTTTGCCAAAAACTTCATCTTTCTAAGTTATTAGACTTTTGAGATTGATCATAGTCGATAATGTACTGAAAGGTGGTACGCTCACTAGCGCCACATAGTGAGAGTATCCCAAACTAACCTGTCACCATCTGGTAGTCTTTGATTTTTCGAGCAACTTTACTGAAGACAGTAGCCCACTAGATATTCTCGTTATTAAGATAAAGAATGATTTTGACATTAGTTTATCATTTGCATTCGCACTAGCACCACCTGGTGGCACAATTCTGAGTTATTATTTCCACCATCTAGAAGCTCTTGACTTTCTGGACAAATCTTTCTAAGACATCATTGTAGCGTACTGCGTTTTAATCGATATTTATATGACGCGTTCGGTAAAAAGGTTAAACCCTCTCATTATACGGTCAAACGACCGATCGAAGATACGATCGAAGACACGATCGAATAAATAAAACCAGCAGCAGTTTATCCTGTGATCTGGTAGAAGTCACACGTAAAATTGTTTTGTGCTTTAATTAAAGAAAATTCCTTGATAGTACTTAAAAGCTGGCGACGAGGATAAAAAGTCTCATACGAAATAATTCCTGTGGCAAGGAAATTTCAGAGTGAGCTGAGTAAGTATATAGCAGAGTTTTTGTAGAGTGTTAAGCTCGAGAAAACTTGTGCCAAGACAACGTGCTTGTGTTAAATTTGAAGAGGCCATAAAACACCTTGAGCAGAGCCGTTGTTGAAAAAGAAAAATAAGCTATCGTCTCTAGTGAAGTGAAATTTCAAAAAAAGGAACATTTATAAGAATATATAAAACCTGTGAAACAAAAGTTTCGTGTTGTTCAGCGTTTCGCTAATTGGCAACGGCCATTTTATTACTTTCTACTATTCGTAGATCTTCCCGCCATTTTTAATTCTGCCGCGCAACTTTTGTTCGATCGTCCAGAGAGTCGGCATATCATCAACCCGCTCACAACAGCGGGTGAGACATCATCTTCTAGTGATCGATAGTGAGAGTCTGAACGATCGTGTAGTCGAGCAGTACGTGAGAGTGAGTTTCACTTTTGTTGGGAGCAACCGTTCGGGTAGAGAAAGAGTTCTCGTCGTGAGTTGTGAGAAAGGTTTATCTCACAAACACAGTCAACGGAAGGTTGAACATGTTACTAGTGTTGCACTATCGGTGAGGAAGAAGTGCGTCAAGTAAGTGGAATAAATTCCTGTTTCTTTTCTTGATTGTTGCTATAGCACCATGCATTAGTTTGGAACGTTATACCATTACGTGAAAGACACTTCTTTCGCGAACCATATGGAACGTTTGGAGCATCTTAGCTCTTTCAATGGTTGGACTGAAGAGAACAAGAAATCAGTGCTAATCGCTCTTACAGGCCCGGTTGTTTATGATGAGTTGAAACATAAGTTGAACTGGTTACATTAAAATATGCGGATATGGTTAAAAAATTGAAGGAACGTTTCGACAAAGTTGATCCCGATATGATGCAACGTTTCTATTTCTACAATCGTTTTCAAAAAGCAGACGAATCTGCAGAAAGCTTCATTTTGTCGGTAAAGTTGCAAGCTGAACTTTGCAATTTTCAGCATTTTAAAGAAACTGCAATTAGGGATCGACTGATAATGGGACTGTACGATCGTGAGTTGCAAAAGGGTTTACTGATGTCAGAGACTCCTACACTGGAGGCAATAGAAAAAAAAGTGCTTAGTAGTGAGGTAGCCAATAAACAGACTAAGGCAATCGGTAATGAACTTAGAAGAGACTTAGACGTGCATTCAATAAAGAGTAGGTTAGGAGAAAAATTTGGTGAAAGTAGTCGAGACTATGGGCGTGATAAACCCCACAGAGGCAGAAGTGCGAATAGAAATGATAGGCGAGTTAGTTTCCGTCTGATGTTAGATATCGTGGTGCATATTCTAATGCAATTTGTAATTATTGCAAGAAATGTGGTCATCTGAGAAGAGACTGTTACAGTTTGAGGAATCCAAATTCGGTGCATCATGTAGAGAAGGATGATAAGGACACTAGCTACGATTTTAAAAGGTGAGGAAACAGATGGAATGGAGTGCTTAATGATTTCTGCTGTTAAGAAGCTGAATGAACCGTGCATGATTAAGGAAAAGGTGCAAAACTGTTTGTTGAAGATGGAAATTGATTCAGGGTCAGCTGTTTCTGTGATCAGCGAGGCCGATTTTAGAAAATTTTTCTATGCGATTCCAATATGTTGTTCCACTAGACAGTTTATTGTTGTTGACGGTGCACGATTGAGGGTTCTGGGGGAAATTTATGTGAAAGTTGAATTAAATGGCTTAGTAGCACAACAGAAACTTGTGGTCTTAAAATGCAGCAATAGTTTTGTTCCTTTCCTCGGAAGATCATGGCTTGACTGTTTCTTCTCTGGTTGGAGATCTGGGTTTACCAATGCTGCCTTGGTGAATAACCTAAACGAGAAGAAAGGTATCGATGACATAATTGATAGTATGAAACTGAAGTACAGGAAAATTTTTGCCAAAGATTTTTCAGAACCTATCCTAGGCTATGAGGGTAGGGTTGCCACCCCTCAGGGTTTGACCCGGAGACTTCGGTTTTCGGGAGCGGTCTCCGGGTTTTACATCAATTTTTCCGGGTTTGGTGGGAAGAAGCATAGGTTCATTTTTTTTGGAATTAATTGATTCTTTACAAAATATTTAAAAAGTCTAAATAAACTATTACTCTGGTTCAGATTTATTTTCCCCTACTAACCCTTCGTTTCAAGGTGGCGAAGAGTTCACCAAATATTGCTAATTTCTTTCACAAAGCAATGAAAATGAAAAATCAAATAAAATTTACTACAAATTAACCTTCCGGAAGTCGCGCTAGTGCACTGAGTGCACGCTGCTCTGAAAATCTAGCGAAATCGTCTTAGGGGACCAGCGGCTGCTCGTTCGGTAAGCCATATGCGAAATTAAAATTTTTTGGTGACGAATAACCGACACCACATAGTGTGATGTCGCAGCTCTGCCTCCTTTGCTCTCCTTCTTCTGTTAGTTGCGGAGAGCAATGCTCGTTCGACCTCCACAGTGAGAGTAGCTGGTGCTTTTGTATTCTTGGCACTTAGTCAGGTAAGTGAAATACTACACCACATTAAACCGATAAAACCGTCCTCAAGCGTGAAAAATTTACAGTTTTACTTTAACGTGCTAATAAAAAGCGATTAAAGTGCTCTAAAATGCCTAGCAATCGCTTTGATTCCAATTTCTGTCTCGTTCCGCTCAAAATCCACCACACCCCAGATCAGTGAAAATCTCCGGGTTAAAGCCTCTCCAGAGGTGGCAACCCTATATGAGGGGGAACTTCTCCTGAAGCATGAGCAGCCCATTTTTAAGAAGGCGTATACGGTACCTTACAAGTTGAAGGACAAACTGGCGGAGCATTTGGAGATGCTGGAACAACAAAAGGTAATTACACCCATAAAGGCTAGCGAATGGGCGTCACCTGTGATAGTGGTAGTGAAAAGAGACCAGGATATACGTTTGGTGATAGACTGTAAGGTCTCTATCAATAAAGCAATAGTACCTAATACGTATCCACTACCACTAGCACAGCACATATTTGCTTCTCTGGCAGGCTGTAGGGTATTCTGTTGTCTAGATTTAGCTGCGGCGTATACGCAAGTTCCTCTGTCTGACCGATCCAAAAAGTTCACTGTCATCAACACTATGAGAGGACTATTCACATACAATCGACTTCCGCAAGGGGCTTCAAGTTCTGCGGCAATTTTTCAGCAAATCATGGACCAGGTCTTGCACGGGCTAGAAGGTGTTAGCTGCTGTTTAGATGATGTCCTTATAGCGGCTGAAATATTAGAAAAATGTGCAAAATTTCTAGAACGACTTTATCAAGCAAATATCAAAGTAAATTTAAAAAAATGCAAGTTTTTCGTTACACAATCGCCATATTTAGGGCATCTTGTTACAGACAAGGGATTTTCGCCATCTCCTGAAAAAGTATCGACGATAAGCCAAGCTAAAGCGCCTACAAATGTAACAGAACTTAGACCGTTTCTTGGATTGATAAATTTTTACAATAAATTTGTTCCTAACCTGTCTTCTCAGCTAAGAAGTTTGTATGCCCTGCTAACCAATGATGCAACTTTTAATTGCGAGAAAGCTTTTCAGTTCAATAAGAATGCCTTAATTTTACAAAATACAGATTTATTGGAGTTCAACGATCCAAAAAAACCGCTAATTGTCGTCTCGGATGCTAGTTCATACGGATTGGGTGGTGTTCTAGCCCATGAGATCGATGGGTTAAAAAGACCCATATGCTTTACATCGTTTTCGCTGAATTCTGCACAAAAACGATACCCAATGCTTCATTTAGAAGCATTGGCGTTAGTTTGCACCATGAAGAAATTCCACAAATTTCTTTTTGGCCAAAGGTTTAAAGTCTACACAGACCACAAACCTTTGGTGGGAATATTCGGCAAATCCGGTAACAATTCGTTGTTTGTAACTAGAATCCATAGATATACCATGGAGTTATCTATCTACGATTTTGAAATTGCATACAGAACATCGAGCAACATTTGCTCGAGATTTCCGCTGGAGCAGTCTATCCCCAAGAGCCTTGACATAGGTATCATAAACAGCTTAAACTTCTCGGAAGCCTTTCCTTTGGATTATACCTTGATCGCTAGAGAATCTGAAAAAGATTCTTGTTTGGCAGAGGTGATGCGATTTGTAGAAGGTGAATGGCCTGACAACATGCAAGGTTTGTATAAAGATTTATATTCAGTACGGACGGATCTGGAGGTGATCCAAAAATGCCTTCTTTACCAGGACAGAATCATCATACAGGCCCGTAGCCAGGAGTTTATTTCGGGAGGGGCTTAAAAATTATTGTATAAAGCTTTTTTATTTCGATTATACAGGTTTTAACCTTATGGTTATTCGCCTCTTTTTGGGTTAGAAAATTTCTTTAGAAAAATTTCTAACCCTACATGTGCGGGATTGATGAACGAACCGTGATGAGCAGCGTAAAAGGTAATCAATTTACCAACTACGCTTTACCCGCCCCTGCATAAAGCTTTTAGTTCTAATTACTTCATATTGTCACTAGAAACTAAACGAAATTTTGAAAAGTTCTTAATGAAAACAAAGCCAAATCTAAGACAATCCATGTTCTTTGTCACAAGAAAGGCTATAGTACATCAACGAATTATTGATGTTTAATTTGATTTTTATTATTTATTTTTACTTACAAGTTACAATTTAGTCTCGTTGCAACAATGGATATTCTAGAGTTCTCAATATTTATGCGCTAACCGAATATGACAATCCTTGACGGTGCTGGAAAACGCAAGGTGTTCTAAGCTACACGTTTAAAAGGTGTAGATGACGCTAAATCGAAATGAGTAGAAAAATATCCATAAAATGTTCGATCGAAGAGAATGTCGAAATTTGCACAAAATCTTCTGATTTCTATTTTCTTGATCTGGCGTCCTGTAACTATTACCAGTTCTAATGCATCATGCTAACATAATTTTTTGGCATACCCCAGTTAGGAAGGAGGATCTTTGGTGATCAATAGGATCAAAATATATGGGTCATTCCACGTCTGATTTACACTCAAAATTTGAATTCCTTCCAATTTTTTTTCTTGCATTCATTAGTTAAAGTAATTGACACGTATTTTTTATTTTGGCTGAATATGATTTTTTTCAAGTTATTAGTTTTTGAACTTTTGAAGTTTATAACATTGAATATTTTTCAATCACTAAATCACTAAAAAATATTAAATGAAAAAGTTGTGTACTCAATGAGCTTACTGAAAAAATTGCAATTTCTTTTTGTTATATAACTTATGAAATTTGCAATTGTTTGAAACAAATTGAATTTTTTAAAGTTGGACCAATTTTTTACTTATTATTTTCTTTAAATATTAAAAATCATGTTAAAATAATTGTGCAAAAATTTGGGAGTGGATATCAAAATACTTTGCGAGATATTACAATTATGAACTTAAAACAAGGCAATTTTACACCAAACGCCTAGTGATAGGCCTATTGTAATTGAAATATCTCGTAAAATACTCGAATTTCTTTCTGAAATTTGTACACAATCTTCTCGATATAATTATAAATTATTTGAAAAAGCTAAAAAGATTTTTTTGGCTCCACCCTGAAAAAAAATTTGTTACTAATATTTGCATAATACATAAATTATTTAACAAAAACAAATATTACAAAAAAAATCTGCCGAGATCTTCGAAAACGCAGCTTTTATTATATAATGCTTTTTTCCAGAATTCTAATAGTTTCTCAGTTAGGAGGGAATGAAAAATGTCCAATTCTATTAAATTTATAAAACTTTAAAAAATCACTATATTATTAAAAGTCGATATTTGTATGTATGTGATTTATGGACTCCCAAACGGCTTAACCAATTGCCGTAAAAATTTATGCATAGTAGGAATTTGTTATGGAGCGTGTTTGTGTGCTATTGGTGGGGATTATCTGCCTACAAGAAGGCGCTTCGGAACAAATTATGGTTTCCTTTTATTTCGTTGAAAGTCGCATCAACGTGCGATGGGTATTAGCTAGTACTTTATAAAGTTCAAAAACTCATAACTTGAAAAAAAAAAAGTCAAATTCAGCCAAAGTAAACAAATCGTGTCTATAATTTACAGCTAAAGAGTGCAAAAAAATTGAAGGGAACTAAAATTATAGTTGTAAATCGTGGAATGACTCGCATTCTGCAAATTTAAGACTTTTTTGGGGGTATTCTCATGTTAAAAGCAAATATTTTCTAAAGTCCCCCGAAATCAAAATTATTTTGATTACATAACTATATTAAGAAGATTATGTGAAAAAATCAGAATGGAACTCGAAGTGTTACGAGACATTTCAGTTATAACAGGCCTTTCGCTGGGCGTTTAGTGTAAAATTGCCATGTTTTATGTTTATAATTGTAATATCTCGCAAAGAATTCCACTGCCAAATTTTTACACAATCTTTTTAACACGATTTTAATACTTAAAGAAAATAATAAATAAAAAATTTGGTCCAGCCTTAAAAAAATTCAATTTGTTTCAAGTAATTGCAAATTTCATAAGTTATATAACAAAAAAATTGTGATTTTTTTTGGTAAGCTTATTTGAAAACGCAACTTTTTTATTTTATATTTTTAATATTAAAGCGCACATTGCTCTAATCTATTACAGAAATTCAATTTGCGTATGATTTAACTAACTTTCTTTATTCAGGCCAATATCTAGCATAAAATGAGTTTTGTTAGATACCATTACTAGCGATAAATGTTAATTTTGGGACAGTTTTTGTACTCAGTTTTCTATGAAACTTCTAATTTTTTATTATACAATTCGTTTACTTGAGTCGGTTCAATGCATTAGCTAAATGAAGCCTTGAGTCTTTAATATATTTCCACGATGTAAACAATGAAAATGATAAAACGCTAATGGTTGTCCAACAGATCTCGTGCGATTGACCTGTTTACTGATTGAGAAATATTTTTCATAACCAACCGCGTCTTGGTGGTCGTTCATATCTATCTTGTACACTTCCGTATTATTATCGTGGTCACTGCCATGGACATGGCAGTTCGCGAATATCTGATTTCATTTTTGTTTTGTCCCCTTACGGGCCACCAGTGTCGACTTCCTCAATGATGATGCTGACTGTTAATTTTGAGATACTAGACGCAGTTTTTGCCGTCAATACTATATGAACAGCAGCCACAAATTTGGCAATTGTTTGTTTTTCAGGTAATCGTATTGGAGACTATGGATGTGCAAAGATGTACGTGTATGATGATATTATCGCATTGCGTTTTGTGCGTGCAGGGTCAGCTAGGACGAAATCCTAGCTGACCCTACCCGTCTAATTCCTAGAAGTGTCCTTTATAATAAATTTTTTCCAAATGTGACAGGAATCTTTTAATGGCCACGGTTCAAAGAAGTTAAGTTTGTTTATTGGGGCTTTAACCTCCTGGTCGTTCGCCCGCGGTTCAAGTAAGTGGTATCAGATCTTGTAGCCGAACATTGATTTTCTCATCATCCATATATATGAGAATCAACCACGTGTTACAAGTTGCAAAATGACTGGTTTCGCATAGGCTAATTTGTTGAGTAACATAAGTACTGAATGCCTGACAAGGTAGAACTCGTTAAAGGCGATGTTCGTAAGCATAACCTCTATTTTCACCTTCAGCAAATATTTCCCATCATGAAATTCGGTTATGCAAAAATTCCAGAAGTCAATAGCCTCCACGTTTGGCTGGAGCACCACTTCTTGCTTCTACGATTCAATCATCCGACGGATCACCCCAGCAAGAATTAAAGTAACAGTTTCTTTTGTTCTTCCGACGAGTCACACAATATGAAAGGAAGTGTGTTATCAGACTCGGCATACTGAGTAGATATCGTGACCGATGTCTTCGGTGGCTCGAAATAGCAATCTTCCTCACCATTCTCCCATTAATTTGTTGAAACCAAACAAGATACAATTTTTTTACGAGTTACCGAAAAACATGTTGCTTCTTAAATTTATTTTTGAAAAGTTTCGGGGGGGGCTTTAGCCCCCTAGCCCCCCCTCTGGCTACGTGCCTGTCATCATACCATCAAACTTAAAAGGAGACATTCTTAAACTATTACATGCAAACCATATTGGTATCGTGAAGATGAAGCTATTAGCACGTCAAACAGTATTTTGGTCAGGTATTACTTCGGACATCGAAAACTTCGTAAAGACTTGTGAGGCATGTATCAAAATGGGAACAGTTCCTGCCAAACCAGACCATAGCAATTGGATACCAACATCGAGGCCTTTCAGTCGTTTACACGCAGATTTTTTCTATTTCGAAGGAAAAACTTTTCTACTCATCGTTGATAGTTACTCGAAATGGGTGGAAGTAGAGGTTATGTTGTATGGAACAGACGCGAAACGGGTTATTAATTTGTTCATTACCCTGTTTGCTAGATATGGCCTTCCCGATGTGATGGTAACGGATGGAGGTCCACCTTTCAACTCTAAGGATTTTTCATTATTCTTAGAAAAACATGGAGTGATGGTGATGAAAAGCCCTCCATATAACCCAAGTAGCAACGGTCAAGCAGAACGCTTAGTTAGGGTGGTCAAACATGTTTTTAAAAAATACTTACTGGACCCTCAATTGCGGCAGTTGGATTTGACTTGTAAAATCAACTATTTTCTTATCAACTACCGCAACCAAATTGCTACCAAAGAAGGGGTACCATCATCGCACAGAATTTTATCTTATAAACCAAAAATTTTACTTGATTTGATTCATCCAAGAAAGACATATAAACATTTTTTAGAAAAACCTATGTATACTGACATTTTTACAGTATCTCCCCCTAAATCAGATCCATTTGACAAATTAGTGGCAGGAGAAGTAGTTTACTACAAAAATTTTAGAAAAACTGATCCTCAAAGATGGATCGAGGCGAGATTTGTAAAACGAATTTCTAAAAACATCTTTCAAATCTCCCTACACAGAACGACACTCATGGCCCACAGAAGTCAATTGAAGTTGGCCCATTTACCGGTTCGAGGCTCGATGTTACTACTCCCGGAAATCGCCCGAAGGAAACACGGTTGTGCGGAGTCGAAGGATTTCCAACCCAGAGCGGAATCTGAAGCCGTGGAAGAGCCGTTCCGGGGGACCCCAGAAGTTGGTGGCCCAAATCCTACCAATGCGAAACAACAGGAACCGAACGATAGTTTGATCATGACCAGGAGTCCAGCTGGAAAGATCAATAACAAAGTTTAGTCTAATATGCATGCAATGCGATCAATTTTCAATAGATTAGATGAAATTTAAAATAATCTGAATTATACTTTGTGTACGCAAAACCCGTACAACGAACATCAGTTAAAACTGTAATCAAATTATATTTAAAAAAATAGTATATAGCAAGGTTCTTGAGAAGGAAGGACGTTAGCGTACTGCGTTTTAATCGATATTTATATGACGCGTTCGGTAAAAAGGTTAAACCCTCTCGTTATACGGTCAAGCGACCGATCGAAGATACGATCGAAGACACGATCGAATAAATAAAACCAGCAGCAGTTTATCCTGTGATCTGGTAGAAGTCACACGCAAAATTGTTTTGTGCTTTAATTAAAGAAAATTCCTTGATAGTACTTAAAAATCATCTTTCAAAATAATCAGCGTTTCGATATATTTCATGTTAAACTTATTCAATGATAGTCAAAATCACGACGAGCGGTCCGTTTTATTTACTCTCTTTTTAAAGCACCCCTGGCGACAGAGTTCTATCGAATATCTAATTACTCTAAATTATAGGTTTAAGTAAGCACAACAATTTTGCCAAAGAAAGTATGGCGCTAAATGTTAACGCAGACTGTAGGAATCCGTGCAGTACGAATCTGCGTAGTAGTAGCCCCGACAGTAAACTCCTTTCATTATGTTGTATTGGTTTTGGAATGTCGTTTTTCGCCGCAATCAAGAAACAATGAATAATAAAATCATACACCTGCCGTTTGATTCAGTTGAACATAAACAACACTACCGACTATTGGCCGCCTGGAGCTGAAGTTGTATTAGCAATGGAGCATTTCAAAATAAATTCAACAAACGATAATTCTATCATAAATTCTCGGCAGCCAGCTTCCCAGAGCATTAAACACATGACAATTGAATGAAAATGAATACATCATATAACTTGTCAAAATGAATCCAGATTGGTGTAGCTCTTCACCCCATCCTACTAACACAAACTCTTTCCCGTGGCAAGCGTGGAGATTTAGAGGTATACACGGTCTCCACAACAACGCTTGTTACACTAACCTTCCTTTCCATCCTCGATGACTGTAAGGTCGTGGTCGGCCCTGATATTAGCATTTCAAAGTACAGAACTCCTAAAACGTGCAAGTTGAGGCTGAATAGCTACTTCCAGGCCCCATTTGATGATTCTCAATTTGGCTTGTTCTGGCCAATCACAGAATTGCAACTACGAATTCTATGGTCATACTGTTTATGTTCATGCTCATAGAAGCTTACTGCCAGTCCCAATATTTTAGCTCTTTCTTCTCAAAAGGCAAAAAATGGGGTTTCCGTTTATTTTCGCACTAGATGGGAACTGTATTATACTACTCCTGAATTCTCTCATATAAACGCTAACATCTACAGGTGCGTTTCGTCTGTTGATCTACTAATTACATGTTACAGTCATTGTTTACAGTCAACTCTTCAACCTGTCGACCTCCTTCCGGTCCCACTGTGCGACCGTACACAACTCGTCCTCTCCTTTTTCTATCGCGATATAATTGCTGCGCTGCGCGCGACGCGTCGAGAACCGACAAAGGTGTCTCACTTGGCAAGTAATTACTTAAAAAACAAAACATCACAACAGATGCAGCTCACCGGTGTTTTTCTGGCAGCTATTTGGATTGTTTTTCTCCGGGAAACTAGCGAACGGATAGATGAAGCAATTAAAAATGCACCGCTCGTTAGTCATCCTAATATACACGGGGACCTCAAAGCTGGGTTTCAGTTTTCTCGGGTTGGAAAGGTACGGAGTAGTGGATTGAAGCCCGGAGACGAGCGAAATTTATCATTGTTAGTAGGTAATTAATAATTCAACAAGCGAATGAATGAGTGGCTGGAGCCGAAAGTGCATTTCGTTTGTTATTCATTGCAGCCAGCGGGTGGGACGTTTTTGTGACGTGTCGAGTTCTTTGTCCATTTCACAAACCGTGCGGTTTATTTCGATATTAATGAACAATTGAATTTCCGCAGGTCGTTCAAATTACCTCAGATGCGCTTTACTGAGTCATACGTTGCATTGAAATCATCAAAAACGAGTTATTTTCAGGGACGCAAGACCAATCACAGTACGTCGGACGTTTCGAACAAATCGATTCCAGCAATAGCCACATTTCATCGGTGACACATTTTCGCTCGACCAAAAATCAATATATTTTCACTATCGTCCGGGTGAATCGCTGGTTGTTATTGTCCCTGCCCACTACCAGAGTTGGTACGAACCATCCACACAAACAAGTCTAGACAGCAAGGAAAGTTCGTTTTTTGTGGCGAAGAGGAAATAAACATCAACCGAACTCCAACAACGCAGATCAGCCACAAGAGGATGCTGTTTTCTGTTTGCCTGCGAGTTTGTTCCGTTCGTGCCACAAACAAACCATGGAACCAGAGTTCAGCAGAAGTTTGGCGTTGGGTGGGCAGGAAACAGAATAAAACAGCCTGACCTGCGACTGCGAATTTGCATACCATAATAGTTTCGGCTGCTGCCGTGTCGTCTGGTTTTCCATTTTCTTCTGGTTTCACGCGTTTCACTTTTGAGATGACAGATCTGGTTTTAAAATGACTACATACCTATAGGACTCGAGATGATTTTTATTCCATTTCGAACAGCAGTTGTTGAAGCCGATGGACGAGCATGTCTGATAATTTTATTCCTGTGGGAGCCACCCTCCACCCCTAATCTGCCCGTTTCACATTCAACTTGCGTCACAGGCGTGTGAAAGCCTGTTGAAAAGCATCAAATTTCCAACTGCTCGAAATCACTCGTAACACATTGGTAACATATGGAAACAGATGAATAACATTTTGCACTATGCCGAACGAAGTAGGCGAACAGCCGCGTACCAACACCAACACCAGGATCTCCATCAGCTTTGACAAGGTGGACGGGATGTTTGGGTAGGCGTTGTTTATCATCACTGATTGAACATCTGGCGAGGAACGGCGCTCGTCAATGTTTGCACTTGTAGCTTTTTGAAACTCGCATAAGCAACATGCGCGTCTGTATGTACATTGGAGGCGCCTTTGGCTGTTTTTCTGGCTGCACGATACACTCAATTGGATTTGTTGTAGGTATCAGATGAAATTGTTTGTTGGAATATTTCATTCCGATTGTTAACTGTTCTCGAGTCAAAAGATTTGATTACTGTTATTCAGCTAGAATTAAGTTAGCTTTCTGTAAGCGAAAACTGGTAACCGAGTACCGCGCCCTTTGCACAAAAGAGGAAAATTAATTCATTTTAGTGCACAAAAGAGCGCAGAAACCGCTTAAATCAGTTTGGTGTGAATTTCATGCTTTCCCGCGAATAATACTTGTTTCCCTTGGGTGGGATTTCGTGGGTGTGAAAAGCAGTTTGTCTTGTAAATTGAAACTTTTCACAATGGCGTGGGGGTGGTTTGGTTGATGAAAATGCAATTGTTACTTAATAGCTGTGAGCGGCAAAAAAGTGTGACTGAATTTAGAAACAGTTTTGAAAGGTGATGAACTTGTAGTCTGTGCAGCAAAATTTCAGTTCATTCAATCGAAACTGAATGGAATATTTATTTAACACATCGGCTGCTATTAAACTGATGTTCAGTTCACGGCTCCTGATTCACCGTTTCTTTCAAATGAGTTACAGTTGATATTCAACCTCCTTCGTTTGATCCTGTGAAATGAAAAGATACTGCCTAATGAACACCAGTCAAATAAAATTCGGGTAAACAACCGAACTCGTCCAAAGCTCAAGGTTATAGTCTATGGCGATAGGTAATGGAAATTGATGAAAACCATTTCGAAATAAAAAAAATGACGGCTTCGGGTAACCACAAACACCATTATATGGGTATCATTTGAGGGGTGGTGGTCAGTAGATGACAGAAATTGATGCTTGAGGCCATTTTGAAAATCAAGATGACGATTTCCGGTCAGTGTTCAATTCAGTACATTCATACGCATAATAGTAACATTCACTCTATCCAACAATTTAACGCGCAACATATCACAACTTAAGTATGTGTTCAGGAGTCAGACGCATAAAAAAGATGAGTAGGTAATGCGACATAACCGGGGAGATGTAGAATACAACAGCAGTCCGTACTTAAAATGTGTTGATACTCATCGAAATTTTCTTCTGCCGACTTGGGTTATTTTCAATCTTGATACTGCGCGACAGTGGCATTAGTTTGCTAGTACATATATAATAACACGTTGAAAATGTTAATGTGCGCTCGTTTTCCCCAAAATTTTTTTAGGCGCTTTGTAATTTAATTAAAAAATATATGAAAAAATGGAATATCAAATCAAAACTCTTAATGCGAATACAATGGTCGCCCTGAAAAGGGTAGCTTCATTTTTTTCTCGGCATTGTTTCACTTGTCAATTAAGAAAAACTTCAGAAGAATTTGTCCACACTATTAGCCCTTTCATGTGATGTTATGATTTTAATGATTAATCTCCCTTAAAGTGAGATATATTTACCAACTTTCTTGTAAATGCATATATTACAACTATGTCTTCAGCAAAATTGTAGAACAAACTTTTGCCAGCAACTTTAACGAAGACACAAAGTATCTATCTTTAATTGTTCCACATTATTGCTGGTTGTTTGTTGATGACCCCTTGAAAGCCAATTTATAATATAACTTTTGAAATATCACTATGACAAGTTCGATATGTTCAGTAAAAAGCTTTGAATTATCAAAACGAAAAACTTTCTATATTACAACAATGGTTTATCCTGTGTATTTTCAAAGTAACTTGGCAATTTTTGAAAAATAAAGTGTTTCAAATAGTGATTGGTTGTTAACAGAGAAACGGCTGAGTTTAAATTAATAGTGTATTTGGACTACTCATCAAAAACAGCAAGGTTTGCCATTTGCTGCTATGATTTTCGTGATAAATTCTCCTATAAGTGAGATTTTCCAACCGAATTTTTTTTGGTAAAGGAAATTGTCTAATGTCTTTGGAAAAGCTATGGAGATTGCTTTCACAAATATCATTGTTGAATACACGAAGTCTTTTCCTTAAATGCTTAATAAGTTATAGCTTGCTATATTTGGATAACGCCTAAAATTATGTTTTTGTGAATATCTTTTCAATTATCATTCCTACGGGTTTGAAATATTCTACAAAGTTATTTCAATCATCAAAACAGAAAATTTTGATTAATGCATATTTTTTGTTATTTAGGCTTTTTTTTTTGAAAATATTTGACATTTATAGTTTTTTCAAATCATCTATAACTCTACTGGAGACAACGAGAAACAAGTGAACTCTATTGAATTGTATAGTGTTGATGTAGCATTTCTAATTGCAATTAGAGCTGGGTGCCCGTTTTTGCAAGTTCAAAAGTCATTGCTTGTAAAACTTTTGCTAATTTTACCAAAAATTACACAATAAATTCTAAGTCACATGAGATGGACCGATGATCTCTTATAGAAAGATATGTATCTTGATAAGACAAACACTTCGAGTGTACTATAAATAGAGATTTTTGGTCTTCAGCAAACATGTTCGCAAAAACAAGTTCTCTGACATTTTTAAACAATTTTTCTTATTTTTCATACCTTGAAGAAAATTGTAGCAAATATCTCACTTCAAGGGGATTAATCACTATACCTAGATCATCAAAACAAAGGTCTTGGATTATTCTAAAACATCCCAGAAGACATCATTGCTGTACGCTTTAATCGAGTGAATAATTTTTCGCACGTTTTTGGCGAAAAAAAACACTGTGCAATCGTCACGCCGGAGAGCAATTCGTTCAGCTCTTCGTTATTTCGAATGGCCAGCTGCATCTGACGGGGGATAATCCTGGTCTTTTTGTTCCCACAGGCTGCGTTTCCTACCAGATCCAATATTTTGGCGGCGAGATATTTCATTACGGCCGCAAACTGGACAGATACTCAGAGGTAGTAGCCCTTTCTCAGCAGATGGTGGATTCGATCGACAAGAAACTGGAGACCGGTACAAAACGCGCGGGATTTTGCTTTTCCCTTCACCTTTCCTCCGTCACCGCATCGATACATAGCGAGTGTATGTGTGGTGCAGCCAGCTCGAATGTAACACACGAGTGATACCGCACTCGCATGCGACCTTCACTTTGGCACTTGATTCAGTTTGGTTTTTTGAATTTCTTCCGTCTCAACCGGAATTTCACTGACAACTGCTAAACTTAGCGGATGTAAACAATACACTCTAAAGAGATACTGGGGCAAATTTTGATTAATTTACGTTTAGTATGAGAAAAGCTACGCATGTTTCAGGTTATCGCCAGGAGCGGATTCAGAAAAAAATTTCGGAGGGGGTCAAAAATTTCGACTTTAAAATGTTCATTGTACAATACGTAATATGTAATATCCTCATTTAATTAAAATGAGTTTTGGTAATCGAATCTGGTTTGCAAAGATTTTGAACTTAGAATGAATTTAAAAAAGAAACTTTTTTGAAAATTATCAAGATGTTAAAAATTTTCGGGGGGGGGGGGTCCGGACCCCCAAGACCCTCCCCCTGGATCCGCCACTGGTTATCGCAATAATTATCTACGCACCATTTATTCGTTTATTCCTTTTTATTGTTTTCCATCTTTTAAATTAATAAAATATCCAAAGGAACTTTGGAGCTTAAGCTAAAGCATTGAGTTGTATCAAATAAACGATTTGTATAAAAATGGTTTGTTTTGAAAAATTAAAACCATACAATTGCCCTAATCGATATTCAAATAAGAAGTTATCTATAGTAGGGTCCGTCAGAGTGTATGTAAGGAGAGTGAAGACAACGGTCCGTCAGTATTTTAAATCCCAGGTCCCGTCGCGGCCCTGGTATAAAGAAATCTGTGTGGACGGACTAATTACGAACAACGATTTTTTTAAACACTACGCAGATAATGAAGGTGTTCAAATCTAAATTTTATCCATTTTTATGCGTTGATGGGTCGCTGTTGATAGTATGATGCGAGTCTGATTGATCAGTTATCGTGTGTGGGGATTCAGGAAAAGTTCTCTGTTGACGTTTTGCTTACTAAGTGAGTGAGTAACTTTGCTGACATTGGAGGATCGCTGATCTACTGTAACAACTCACCTACCCGCTGCTAATAAAATCGCTGCTCGCCAAGCTGCCCGATCGCGAAAAGTGCGCTGCAGAATTCGATGAGTTTTCTGATCACAATTATGGAAGATGCCTGTGAAGGCAACGATGACGTACATACATTTCAAATCGCCACATCCTGAAAAAAACTGTTGTAAACCGTCGGAGTAACAATTTAGCAGGGGGCGAGCGTAGCGTAGTTGGTAAATCGGTTACCTTGTACACAGCTCACTTGGGTTCGAATCCCAACCCCGCACTTAGGGTTAGAGATTTTTCTAAAAGAGAGTATTCTAAACCGATAAAAGAGGCGAAATACCCCAAGTTTAAAACCTCTATAATCGAAATAATAAAAAATAAAATATAAAACAATTTAGCACTGGGTGGAAAAGTATCTATTGTTGATTACTCTTTCTGGAGAATATATTTGCTATTGCAAGTTGTTTATTACACTCGTTTGTGTTTTTGATGTGAATTTTGTTTCGATATTAGTCCATGAATGTTGTCATTAGGCCAGATAGGTATAGCAATTTTTGTTTTATATCACTGCGAAACAAAATATTTTTTTTTTTTGGAAGCAGAACGAAAAAAAGGCAAATGTTTGGGAATTGGGTGAAGAAATTTTTGAAAAAAAATTGGAACGGGGTTTCACAGCGCGGGGATTGGGAGCAAAACAACTGCAAATGATGACAGGGAATTAGGGTTCCAACTAAATCATTATGAAGAATTTTTGAAAAAGAAGAACAATTTGAAACCAAAGTTTTGGGAATTTTTAAAAAATAACATCTTTTATGTGAAAATAAGCATTTTTGATCGAATTTTCCTAACGAACTGGGCTCGGGAGCAGAATAAATTAAAAATATGGTAGACTTTTAGGGTTTCAACTAACTATTTTCTTTTTAGTTAGCTACAATGTGATCAAATTTAATAATTATGATCAAAAATGTTCATTTTTACCTCGAAGATGATTTTCTTTCAGTTTAATTCAAATATTGGTTTTAAATTGGGAAGTCCTGTCCCAATTTTTTTTTCAAAAATTTCTTCACAATGATTTAGTTGGAACCCTAAATCCCTGCTATTATTTGTGTTTGTTCTGCTCCCAAGTCCAGTCCGTTAGGAAAATTCGATGATCAGAAATACTCATTTGTACACACACAAAGCATAATGCAAACACTCATCGACCTGCCTGTCGGTTGGTCAGGCAGCGTCGAAACAATGTGCGCTTTGCTTGTTTGAACAGCGATAGGCGATGTCAAATGTA
Source organism: Topomyia yanbarensis (assembly GCF_030247195.1). Lineage (NCBI taxonomy): Eukaryota > Metazoa > Arthropoda > Insecta > Diptera > Culicidae > Topomyia > Topomyia yanbarensis. The sequence continues at coordinate 434,442,503 of NC_080671.1, forward strand.
ATAGGAGTATTGCGTGGATTGAGTTAAGGCCTGCTTAGGTATTTTTGTCATGCAGTTTTTTTTTAATTTCGCAAAACTTTAGTTTTAAACTGGTAAGTCCCGTTCCAATTTTTTTCAAAATTCTTTTCACATTGATTTAGTTGGAACCCTAAACCTTCTGCCATCATTTGGATTTGTTCTGCTACCAAGCCCAGTGCGTTAGAAAAATTCGGCGGTCAGAATTTTTTTCAATTCCAAAGAAAGACATTTTTTACAACCAGAATGTCCCCAAAACTAATACGATTTTAACCATTTTTTTTCTTTTTCAGATCATACATTTTTGTTTCGAGACCATATATCGACGGTTCATTCATTTTGAAATCATTTTTGAACTACGCTACCAAGAGCAATGAGTCGTCGCTTCATCGAGTTTGCTGAAATTTTCGACTTTGTCATGAATTTTTCACAGTTTCGTTGTCGTGTATTGTCACTAGTTTATTTATGTTTAATTTAGTTCATTTAGACAAATTTTCAGTTGGACTTTTTTAATACAAATACAAATAAGGCATCGCAATATTTTTTTTGATTTTCGAATTATTTTTTCAAAAGTCCTTGCAACCAAAAGTAAATTAAATTTGTTTTGATCGCCTTTGTTTTGACACTTCATGCTATTTTTAGACATATTTGGACAAAAAAAATTCGTTTTTGAACATTTCATGTACTCTCCCTCTTTGGATATTTTCGAATATTATGAAATCAATATTCAAACGCCGCACCCCCTTAATAATAACTGATTGAGCTAAAAAATTGCATAGGAGTCGTTCCGTGTCAGATTTACAACCAAAATTTCATTTCGTTACAATTTTTTTTCTTGCATTCTTTAGCTAAAAATAATTTAATCGTATTTTTCTGTTTTGACTGAATATGATATTTTTTTCAAGTTATTAGTTTTTGAACTTTTGAAGTTTATATAATTGAACATTTTTCAATCACTGGTAACTCGAAACCTATGGAAAAAATATTAAATGAAAAAAATTGTGGTTTTAAATGAGGTTACCGAAAACATTCACAAATTTTTTTGTTATATAATTTAGGAAAATTGAAATTATTAAAAACAAATTGATTTTTTTAAGCTGGACCAATTTTTTTTACTTAATTTTTTCATTAGGTATTAAGAATCATGCTAAAAAAATGTGTAAAAATTTGGGAGTGCAAATCAAAATACTTTACGAAAGAATACAATTATAGACTTATAACTCTAACTCTACCTCCCCGCGGTGCCAGCTGGGGTACGAGTAACCATAGGAAAGATCGGGTAACCAACCCCGGTGGGACCATGGTCGTATGTTGCGAGGGAAGGGAGGCTCCTCTTTTCGGAGGGTGAGTGCATCCGTGCATCTGTTCCTCATGTTGGGGGCGGCTCAAAACAGTGTCTGTTCTCCATGTTAGGGGCGGCTGATGTAGCGTGGGACTCTAAACAGAGCTGACACGATGGTCTTACGGCGAGACAAAGGGTTGGGGAAGGCCCAACAAGCCGCTCTGGAACACTAACCGTTACGAACAATGCAGAAGAAAATACAGGAACAATCGGCAAAGACCTACACGACGAAATAAGGACTACGATTGGAAGCTCGGAACAGGGAACTGCAGGTCACTCTGCTTTTTTGATTTCGAGAGGATAATCTACGACGAACTTCAACCACTGCAGGAACTTTTCTTTACAGGACAAAAGGTATGGAAAAGCGGGCATCGGGCAGCTACTTTCTGCCAGAGCTGTGGCACCACCAACGAGCTGTGAACCGGCTTTGTATTGCTGGGTAGGATGCGTCATCGCGTGATTAGATGGCCTCCGATCAACGCAAGGATGTGTAAGTTGAGAATCAAATGCCGTGAAGCAGCAGAGGACGAAGGCGGTATAGCACCGGATCTTGGAGAATGCGCAGAAGATGATAGTCTGATCTCCAAGAAGTCAAGGAGGAGATCGGTTGGCTGAAAAACAACAAAGCTGCCGGTGTAGATCAACTACCCAGCGAGCCATTAAAATACGGTGGTGAAACACTGGCTAGAGCGCTGCACTGGGCAATCGCCAAAATTTGGGAGGAGGAGATTCGAGGAGTGGATGGAGGCTGTCGTTTGCCCAATCTACAAATAGGGTGACAAGTTGGATTGCTGCAACTACCGCGCGATCACACTACTTAGCGCCGCCTCCAAGGTCCTCTCCCAAATTCTTTGCCGCCGATTGTCACCATTTGTAAGGTAGTTCGTGGGGCACTACCAAGCGGGATTCATGGCAGGTTCTGCAGAATACAATGTGCCCACACATCATTTGTTCATCGATTTCAAATCGGCGTATAACACAATCGATCGAGTTCAGCTATGGCCGATAATGCACGAGTACGGTTTTCCGGTTAAGCTAACACGATTAGTCAAAGCGACGATGGATCGGGTGATGTGCGTTGTTCGAGTATCAGGGACGCTCTCGAGGCCCTTTGAATCTCGAAGAGGTTTACGGCAAGGTGATGGTCAATCGAGCCTGCTGTTCAATGTTGCGTTAGAAGGTGTAATGAGGTGAGCGAAGTATGACACGAGTGGCACGATCTTCAGGAAGTCCATCCAGCTTATTGGCTTCGCCGACGACATTGACATAATGGCACGGGACTTTGAGGCGATGTCGGAAACGTACATCAAACTGAAGGCTGAAACCAGCAGGATTGGACTTGCCATCAACGTTTCGAAGACAAAATACATGAGAGGAAGAGGTTCTAGAGACGACAATGTGAACCTCCGTCAATCCGAACTCGAGATGGCCGACGAATTCGTGTATTTGGGTTCACTGGTAACCACCGACAATGATACCAGCAGAGAAATGCAGAGACGGATCTTGGCGCGAAAATGTGCCTACTTTGGACTCCGGAGGACGCTCCGGTTGAACAAAAAACGAGAAAGAAGAAAATCCTGAAAAGTCAAATGAGACGTATTGAAGATCGGTTCGAAACACATATCGCTTCCTTCGAAGAACTGACCGATATGAGTATATCTGAATTCGCATTTGCTGAAAGGACCAGAAATGCTCGCCTCGCTGATCAAAGTTCTTTCATGGATGTAGTGACATTCGGATCGATGAGTTCTCTCTGATTAGTCCAGTTTATCAGGAATCGGAACAGAGAAGCTTCTGCTGCCATCATTCATCGACATAACGTCGATGAGAACATTGGCAGTGTCAACACGGTGGAAGAGGCAGTTAAGATGGTGCAGAAGGTCCACCAAAAGGGGGATTTGAGATACGGAACTTGGTATCTAAAACGCCAAATGTTCCATGGGGTCTGGGAGAGGAAAGCTCTGCAGTATATCGGACGTGACTAGTAAACGTCGAAGAAGAAAGGGCTGGGGTAGATTTAGGATCCGAATATGGTCCAGCTCTCAATAAGGTACTGCGAAGAGTTGCAGTTATACCTGTTCGTGGAAAAATGACCGACAAAAGGGTAAACCGCGTAATAGGAGTCTTCGGCTCGCTAGGACCCCTGTGTCGTTAAACAACCACGATAAAATAATTATACAGTAGCTATCGCGTTCCAACTGTGATTGGGACCAGGAAATCAACTCCAATTGCTGGGAACTTTGGAAGTGGTGGACACGTTTGTTGCCAGATGTTGGCTTTATCCGGATTCCTCGATGTTATCTTGACGGCACCAAGTCCGTTACTGATGCCAGTGAGCACGCACATGGCTACGAGGAATATTTACGAGTGACTGTCGACGGAGAAGCCCACTGTAGTCTGATGATATCTTGAGACAAAGTGGCACCTATAAAACGCTAGTCATACTCCCCGTCGGGAACTGATGGGTGTCGTGCTGGGAGCACAGCACAGTCAAACGATCTTGAGTATGCACTCGTACCAGATTACTCGCACTGCTTTCAGAACGGCCTCTCGCAACGCATGCACCTGGCTCAACTCGGATGAGCAATCGATATGGGCAGTTCGTAGCATTTCGGGTCGGCGAGATACAAGAGTCCAGGGGCGGCGAAACACTTTACGCCCGAGTGGGTAGAAAGCATAGGGTGAGGGGTCCATTAGTAAGGATTTTTTTCCCTTTTCACAATGCACACGCTTACATTACATTCACATTAAATCACGTTCGTTTATGCACATGGAATTGTGGTACATGGATGTTTTCAAGTGTGTGTTGTGCGAGATACATACGTTGCACATCTAATTTTTTTTTAAATGGTTCAAAATTTCGAGTGGGTAATTACCCACTCGGTTATTTTCGAGTGGGTAGTACTACCCATACTACCCACGCTTTCTGCCGGCCCTGCAAGAGTCGTCGATGGTGACAGTTTGGCGTTGGATTCTAACCGAACTCAACGTCGCAAAAATGCTGACAGAACAGGTTGCAGAACGAGGCAGAGTGGTTCAACGGACCGTTGGCCGGAATAATTTTGGCCGACCCCAGAGAAAATGGTCACTATATGAGCTACGGAGAAGTAGCGGCAGATAATAGAAGCACAAGAGACGAATCCTGTTTCAGGTTTCCCGGATGAAATGAGTGCACTAGCCAGTAACTTGAAACGTCAGCCGGGCGACCCGGTGGGGATAGTCAAGAAACGTAGTTCAATCCACTAGAGTTCACCGGTTCTGGACGACGATGGTGTGCTAGGCATGGATGACTGACAAATTCCGAGGAAAGTTTATTCGACAAAAAGCATCCCATAATCCAATCGAGGTTTCAAGACCTCATGACCAGTTCAGACATCTAATAATTCAATTTTTGTTTTTTTGACTTAAGTGCCAATACCTTATTTAGGATTGGTGCTATCCAACGGGGAAAAACGATCGGAAATTGTGAGTCAAGCTAAGCAATAATGTGAAACAAACTCCCCCCAGAGGCGAGATTCGAACTCACAACCTTTGAAACTCCGGGTCAATGCACTAACCCTTATGCTATCCCTGGGTATGGTGACATCCCAGAAAGACCATATGATTATTCCACTGGCAACGGTGATCGTACCATTCCTGCAAAGCGAGAATCACGCACAACGGCAGCTGATCACCCCAACACATTTCATCTATTTAATTTCCCCGCTAGATACCAAGGCCCGGGTTTTGGGTAGGAGTCTCAAAGGTTGCGAGCTCGAATCTCGCCTCTGGAGGGAGTTTTTTTCACATGATTGGTTAGCTCCACTCACCATTTCGGATCGTTTTCCCCGTCCTAAATTCAGACACGCTAATTCGGAGGCAATGTTCTACGAGATGAGACAGCGGTTCCAGTTTCCGAAAATGTGTACAGGTAGTGAGCAATTGCCGTCCAGTTGAACGGGTTACTTCACGTGTTCCGTGGGTCTGGTTGAAGATCAAGTGTTTAAACGGAAGAATTCGAAGGGTGAACGTAAAACCTGCCGATGGAGAAGTACAGCAACGAAGTGTAGTGAATATAATGGTACTGTAGGTCAAATAAGTCCCAAAATACCGGATGCTACTATTTAGGGTTTGCTACGCCGCTTGAATAGCTGCAACATGGCAGCTCATACCTAGCAATAGACGGAACCAGTGGTAGACAAGTAAAGATATGAGAGCTTCGTTGTGTTTGTAGCCTGACATGGAAAATAAGAGTAAGTAAGAAGTCAATTTTTGCATTCAGAAAAAAGATGTAAAAGGTATTTCGAGGTGAAAATTGGACTAATTTCGTAAGTATTGACAAGATAAGTTCCAGGTGGGATTGTGAAAAGCTTGGTACTTGAAGAAATAAAAGAAGTTAGTAGGTGAAAGGTAAGTAGATGCAAAATTTGGTAATAAGAAGCGTGTAGAACAACGAGTTGTTCAAATAAAAGAAAATGACTGAATCAAAATTTGTAGTCTCTCAGAGGAACAACTCAAATCCATTACAAACGAGACTTCAATATTTTTTGCTTTGGCATTGACAAAACATACAATTATCCCATAATATTCCATCTGTTGCAATAGTGACTCAGGGAACTCCTTTTGCTCAGACCACGCTTGATACCTATGAAAATCAAACAGCTACGTGTCAGTTCCGTAAACAAAATGCACTGCACGGAATCTTCCAAAAGAAAGGCATCATGATCATCATGGCCGAGTAATCCGAGCATTACAGACTTCCAGATTGCTTGCTATTTGACTGCTCCTCTCAAGTTTTCTTGTACGCACGTGCATTTTGCGGACATCCATCGAGTACGGGGTCTGCCTTGGAATTCTCGCCCACTTTCAGGTTTTGTGCTGAACACTGGTTTAGCTGGAATTTTCCCTGCTATCATTTTTAATATTGATGTTCAATTAGATATGCTTTCGGTTTACCGAATCTGATGTTCTGGACCTTTCGTTTAACTATCGTCTTTAGATTATGTACTGATAAGAAGGTTCGCTCCCTTTGTTTGCCGCTGAATACACCAGTGGGCCATAAACTGCTTCTTGTTTCCAGCAGTTTTTGGGTCTTCTTCAGTTTTAGCTTGACGCTGATTCCATCTCTGGCATGTTGGGAGAGGTTTTTGGCTACCACCTGCACGTTGCTTGCGATAAACAACTGAATAACTTTATTTCTGTCATGGCATGTAGCCAAGCCCGACCGAAAGAGCACAGAACAATTGTGTTACTTCAGGAAAGACAACAGATATATTACTTTACGTTCACGAAAATTTCAAGAATGGCAGTCTCGATTTTAAGAAAAAATTTCGCTTTTAGAGTCACAGGTGCAGACAGCTTGCCAAACCAGATATTTTTAGCTACCTCTGACAATTTCGTTGGTATGAACATATCTACCTGTTATCCCCTTCCGGTTACCGTATAAAATACTTGCCCAGGAAAATGTTTGCCTTGACGTAAATTTCGGCGTCTTCCGGAATCGCGTGTTGGCCTTTTGTTTTGTTTTTTTTTTCACGCGCAGCTGAACGCACAAACCTGTAACATGAAAGGTGTTAAGGTTTTTGAAATGCACAATTAATTGACATGAGTGAAGTTTAGGACTACCAAGCGGAAGTTTAGATGATTATGCGAACCATAGAATGTCCGTTTTCGAAATGTACGCCTTTTTACCTCGCGGCTACAATCCTTAGCGTCACTGGTGTTTCAAGCCAGACGAACTAACGTCGCAGCATTCTCACTTCATCACCACATCAGAACCAGCGCAGTGTCAACTGCCTCAATCTCTACCAGCTACGACTTGATATGTCTTGTAATGATTGATAGTAAGTCAGTGTCTCTTTTGAATTGCACAAATGCCTCTCCCACAGCTCTGCGATCGACTTCAATGATGTCGATGTAGTCCACGGAGCATAGAAGCATGTGAGATCTTTTGCAATTAAAATCAGCACGACTAAGGCTCGTATTGTTTCAAAGTCGAACTGAAAATGAAAACCAACGTCGTATACGCACAAAAGAGTTCCATGGTTAAATGGTTAAATATTATATTCTCACTTTCCGGCATTGAACTTTCGCAAAATCCCAAGTACTCATTATAGCATTCTGCTTGGCAAATTCACCTCAACTGACCCGTTCGGAAACTTTACTCATCTAGCACAAACCAAGCGAACCGAAGCGATCCGCATTCTACATTCCCGTATTTAAGAAACTTTGCGCCGGTTAGTCTGTACCGGTCAGATTCGAAACAAAAAAGGGGGCGGGGGTTGTAATATTTACGGCTCCGTGGAAGGAAAATTGAAAGTTTAAGCAATATAAAAAATCAGTTCAGCAGCAGTTTAGGACACTGGACATTCAGTTTGCAATGAAATTCTTGTATTCAACCTTTCTGGCAGTGCTGGCAATGTTGGGAGTTGCTGTTTTCTTTCCAGGGCGCGATGATGCAGCAAATCGAACTTTCAAAGTTTTTTGATTGCTTTCGCGCAAACTGTGAATTAGTTTGCTGTTCTTTTTAATGCGAAAACATGGTTGCTTGTTCAATGGCAGGAAGACACAAAGAAAAAAATACAGTAAGACAGAACGGGAGCTAGAGAGGAATGCTAAAATACGAATGTCAAAATGAAAGAAAAGTAATAAGAGTGGTAGCAAGACAAACAGAAAGATATAAAAACAAAAATACAGCAAAAGGACAAAAAGGAATGCAATGAGTCAGGATGATAGATGTATAAAAATAGAAATAGACAGACAAAAAAACGGAAATGCTGAAAGAAGGAAGGAAAAACTACGTAAAACAAATGCATTTTCATATTAATTTTCTAAATATAGAGCAAACGACGCTGACACTATTTCTGAATAAACGAATAAATAGGGATTTGGTCGAACAAACTTACAACATGCCATTTCTCAATGAACAAACTTGCAAACGAGGCATGAATAATTTTGCCCCCAAACCACCAGCAAAAGTCGAAAGCTAGAAGAGCCTGTAAAGTTCGTAAGTTTCTGAATATTGTCGAAAACAGCCGAAACTGCTCGTCCATCCCAAATCTTAATTTCCGTTTAATTTTCCTTCGTTACTTGAATTAGCCATTGTGCCGTTTTCGACACACAATTACAGCAACATTGAAAAATGGAGCGGCACCGTCCTGAAACGTGTTCCACTCCATATTCAACCGGCTACTACTCCGTCCTGTTTCAAATTTTGCACCGACCTACAGATTTTCAAAGATGCGATTCAAAGCGACCTGGTCACAGTAGGCCAATTGATGTGACTGTTGTGAAAGTTGCAGTTGAAAATTCTTCGCATTCGAAACTGCTTATAACACCAGCCACAGGCAAGTTAATTTCACTTTTATCCCGAGCAACGCGAGCAACAACTATTTGACAACTATTACTTTCTTTTACGACAGACCAAAATGGCCCCGTAAATGGCGGAGTTCATTGCTGGGATTACCTTCCTGTTGGTTGTTTTCGACAGTCGCTCAACGAACAAGGTAAGCGCTTTCCTTGTTCGGGGAAAAGTTTGCTTTTTTTGTCATGTCATTTTGGGCTAGGATGGTGGCAGAAAAAAATGGGAAGTAAATCACGTAATACTGGTGGTAAGGGAACTTTGGGTACGGAAGGAGTGATTGGAAATTATTTGCTAAACGGACCAGTTATTCTTGACGTCTCCGTTTGTCAGGAAGTAAAGGGAACGGGTGTGAACTGCGTGTGAAAGGGGATAGGACCGATTTACTCAATGGAGTTCGTGCCAGGACTGTTTTTCTTATCTGCGCCGTCATTTTTGGGACGTTGATTAAGGTACTTCTGTTTATCGAGTAGATCGGTTTTCTCGGGTCAGTGAGCCCTCCGGAGAGATGATTCAATGGGGTGAATATTTGAGTTGTCTCAATGACCACTTTTATGGGTTTCCCATTATCGTCAAGTAAGTTAGTGATTTGGTCGAAATTGGTTCGATGGTGCTGATTTCTATAGACATAGCTTTGATACTTGCTTTGTAACCGAATCGCACGGGTCAGCGCCAATTTTAGTAGCAGTAAACGCGTAGACTGTGAAAAAAGAAGCATTCCTTAGCCATTAAATTTAACTCGAATCCTTTTAACGTACATCAATAACTCCTCCATAGCGGTTACATGTGAGTAGCTCGATTAGTGTGAAACCTCTCCGGAAGATAAATTAAAACTGAAGTTATCTACTTCGACCAACGTAAAGATGCTACTGACTTATTTTATTTAGATGTACATTCTCCGGCAAAGACGTGAACTCACGAAAAGTGCACGAGCCATCGTCTGATGAAACGATTAGAAACAATAAAGCTGTTCAACATATGTTTTGGGCAGCCTTCCTCTCTCCGGCAAACTCCGCAAAGAAAAGAAATAAAAGAGTGTTTTGTTTTTTGTTGCCACGGAAAAACTTACCTGTCTCGCATGCCACGATATTTCCTCGGGTGGAGTTTCTTTGTTCGTTTCATGCAGATTTTATACAGATTTTCGTTTTTTTTATCTCATTCCAAGCGTCATAAAAAGTTAAGGCTTGATACTAGACGCAGCGGGTGGTGCTGGGAATCGTGCCAGACAGACATCCCAACGGAAAACACCCAATGCCCTTGTATTGAATTTTTCTCGCTATTTCGTTGGTACACGCTTGGTTTCGGGCGCTGCTAAGGAAAAGCTTTTTCCATTCCATCGTACCGAATTATGGAAATCTTAGATGAATCTGGAGGAAAAATAATAACGAGTAGAGTGGGGCAAAGTTAGTAACGGTGTTGGTGTGAGGAATCTGTTTGAATTGGAACAACTGATAACTGATTTATTCAGAACTATTTTTTTATTAACGACTAAGAGTGAGTCAATTTTCCTTTTTCATGTTTTTAACGACATTCAATTGGCAGGGGGCTGGAAAATGAAGTATATTTTTCAATATTAAGACCCATAGTACTCAAGGGAGAGCAAGGAATTGAAGGTAGAAAGTTTAGAAAAGCGTGGAAAGGGTCATATGGGCAAGTTTAGCGTTTACCGGGGACTTAACCCTTTGTCTGCTACCGCAGGAGTCAGGATATTTTGCAATTTTACAATGCGAATCAACTGAGTCTTCGGCATGTCCGGACGAGCGTAAAGTCACTTGTTACTTCATGTTATGTCACGGCAAACTTCCAAACTAAGCTTTTTTACGTTGTTGAAACTCATTGAATGAGCCAGTTTTTGCCCTCACTAATTACCTGCCAAGGTGTTTTATTTTATTGGCATTTTGTGTTTGCATCAACAGTTGTGGCGTATGGTCACTATGTGCTGATTGAACACGGCGTCGACAACTTTTACCCAAAGCTACTGGATGGATCCCCATCATGGTACTTTTTTTCTTAACAACTAAGTACTCATTTTCCAGTCCCTTGCTAATTGAATGTCGTTAAAAACATAAAAAAGGAAAATTGACTCACTCTTAGTTCAGAACTAATATTTTTTTCATTAATCAATAATGAAAAATATTAGTTTTGAATAAATCAGTTATCAGGTTAGAAAAGTTGTTGGCTTCTTGACGGACTCTGCAATATTCCACAATCGATCTGAATTGAAATGATCAAACCAAATATTTACTCTATTTGCTCAATGTTTATAAAATTACTTGTTGGATATGCAGGGGGAATACACATTGTTATGTTATGGTGATTTGGGGTAGGTAGATTTTTTTTCAATTCCACGAATTTACAATCATTTCTAAACTACCAGCTCTTTTTTTATTTCGTTTATTTTACATCGCTCAATTCGTTAGCGTTACTGAACCGTGGGACATTTTTATATTTGCAATGTGTAAATTATAACATTTATAATTCAATAGCAGAATCTTGTGCGTATACTACTGCTTCGCATGGAGTTTCTATTTTACCGCAGTGAATCATATGCTGTGTCACCCACTGTAGTCTATTAGTTTTCGTTCTATCATGTCGTCGTACTCGTCCATATCTTGATCGGTGTTTACACTCAGATGTACCAGCCAGCTTCTTGTTTTGGCCTGTCACGACCTTGAGTCTGTCTTCTTTAGCGTTTAATTTTTCGTTGGCGGTGAAGAATGATGATTTTGAGGAACTGGGTGCAATCAAGATTCGAATAGTATCATGTTGGATAAGTTGATTAGTTGTTGATATTGATGGTTGTGTGTTGGTTTTTTTGCAGGTTATGAATTTTGAATTAGCAGCTTCCGCACAGGGTACTTCGCAGTGTGCCAGCTTAACTGACCATTGGTACATATCAGGGCCGGCGGATAGCGTGGGTGGTATGGGTAGTACTACCCACTCGAAAATAACCGAGTGGGTAATTACCCACTCGAAAATTTGGACCTTTTCATAAATTTGAAATCTGCCATGTATGTATCTCGGTCACACATTTGAAAATATCGATGTACGACAATTTGCACAAACACACCGCAAGTGATTGAATGTAAATGTAATGCAAGTGTGTGTATTGCAAAAATCTGACAAATCCATCTTCTATTACCCTCAGCCTATGCTTACTACCCACATGGGCTAAAAGTGTTACACCGGCCCTGGTACATATCGATTTGACCTGGGTAGGAGCAGAGGCTTATACAATCCTCCGCAACAACTATGTGCATGAACTTCGTTCAGCCAAATAACCTCTTAGTTCAACAAGAAATAAATGAATGTGCTAACGACTCCAAAAGGCTCTGGCAACCTTTAAAGGCTCTTATCAAACCTGGAGATGGAAAAATTTCAAAAGTTCTTTTTTACGATGTGTTCTGACGAAATTACGGCACAAAACTTATATTTGGCCTTTCTCGTATAGAAAGGTTATGCAATCACTCTAAAAATCGCCAACGTAATCCCGTATTTTTTTTCAATGGAGAATGCAATTTACGCACTAACCAAGTACACGTGCTATTAGTAGATACCAAGCTACCACACGGGGTGTACTGAAGTGTCGGGCTCTCATAGTGACACCATGATAAGGTAATACCGACTAAACTCCATTGGGCACCGCCATTGTTCCCCTCCAGGGACTACCTCTCGGTATTACTTCTGGGGGATGGCTGTACTTGATGTACTCACTCACTCTCGCTCACGCGTTCATTCATCTTGTATGAGACTTACTTGGGTGCTCGCTCTGTCATACCCTGATTCACTCTCTAACGCTCCACATGAGGATTACTTTTGTGCTCACCTCTATCACGCCATGCGAGGTTTACTTGTGTGCTCACCATTTTCGTACCCTGTGATGCTTACTTTTGTGCTCACCCTTCGCTCCTCTGCCACGCCACGAGGCATCAATAGCTAAGTCCCAACATACTACGCTACGACCCTCCCGTCTTGGCATGAGGCAGTCCACATATACGCCTATACACTCGCTCTTCTGCTTTGCTTCGGGGTGGCTGGGTTTACCCCTTACGCGGTTACCAGTCGCTGCGCTAAACCTGCCTCAGAATGAACAGACCATTCACTCACTTTTCTGCGCTCGGCCTTTTTCGCTCCAACTAACCAATCATTAGTTAGTCGTGCCCGTCGTCTGTTGCTCGGTGTACAAGATTCCCTGTAGCCTGCAGGCAATCTGGGTGGTTGCAGTCGAGACTGCGTTCCACTTCTCCACCGCTTGACACATCCGCTGAATACACACGGCGGGCCGTCTGTTATGTGCCATTCGACTCAGTTTGTCGAGATAGAAAAATGTCTGTGTGTTTATATAGTAAGGTTTAAAAAGCTTCAAAAGCCAGACCTGTAGTGCATGGGCACTGTTTGGAACTCACGACTGACGTTTGTGCCTAACCACTAAAACACTCCTCACTCCTTACGCCCTTGTTCCCCACGGAACTACAACAAGATATTATTTCGTTGGGGGGTGGGGGGGGGGGGGGTTCGTTGTGCTTTCGTCGTACCTCTTTCCTGCGAAAAATCTACCCTACTGGGAATTCCCCTGCGGTAGATTGCTCCCGATACCGATGTTGGTGAGCCATTTAGCTATCCACTTCGTCTACTCGGTCTAGTCTCCGGTGGTGGACCTAGCCTACTCAACGGGCCAGCCAGTCTCCACCCTCGAAAGTTCCCCAGCAGCAGAATTTCTCTCGAAACCCGATTTGTGGCTTCACAGCTTCTTTCTAGCTAATGGCACTACTTTGTTGGTCCCTTCGCCACTTCCTTTGCAGTTCGGAGAGTATGTTCGTATTCACTCTGTTGACAGCATCCCAGGTATGCTGGTCGTGGCACATCTCTTCGACGATATTTTCAACTGTCACACCAGGCAACTTCTTCAAACCTGGGGCATTTCAAGACCACGTGCTCCGGTGTCTCTTGCACGTTCACACATTCCGAGCAACGGGATGACGAAAAGTGTCCAAACCTCCAAACCAATTCAAGTACTTCTGGAAACATCCGTACCCGGACAAAAACTTCGTCAAATGTAAGTTCACCTCTCCATGCTTCCTATGCACCCAAGCCAACACATTTGAAATTAGTCGATGACTTTCCTTTCTGCGCGTTGTCCCACTCCTGCTGCCATTTAGCCAATTAGTCCGCTCGGACCAGTCTTCCCGCAATACGTGCATTTCTCCGCTGGTAGCATTCCACGTCCTCAGCCAGACTGATGCAAATGGGAATTATCTCGGCTATAGCGCATACTACATCCGACGATGTTGTACTGTAAGCACTCGCGATTCATACGGCATACGGCTCATACGGCCCCTGGCAGGAACTGCATATCGCAATATCGATGACGAAACACTAACTAGCAGACGTCTCGTGCTGCTTCTTGGACCGCCGATATTTGGCATGATTCTCGCTTTTCGCGTTCGTTGCCTTCGCCGACGTTTTCACAGTTCGTAGTCGACGTGATTATTGAAGCCCAACCGGTCGTCGATTATCACTCCCAATCACTTCAGTGCACGCTTCGATGCAATCACTTGCCCTCCGACGTCGATCTGCATCCGCAGCCCCGCTTTGCAATTGCTGACCAATAACACCTCCGTCTTGTGGTGGGCTATTTGCAGCCTAACCCCGTCTATCCAGCTCTCAATCGCGTCTATTGTTTCCGTCACCGACACTTTCACTTCTTCAAGTCCAGCTTCTGGACCTTCCATATTTCGGGGAAGTTGCCTTCATTCAGGCACTTCTGCAGTACTATCCTAAGCATGTCAGAATATGCCAGGATCGCAGCTTTCAGCACCACGTTTGGTATTCCTCCCGGGCCGGAGTTCAAAAGGGGGCCCGGATTTTCGACGGAAACTGTTATTTTGACTAATTTTATTTTGACAAACACTAATCTATAAATATAAAAGTCAATGTTTGTACCGTAAACCGGGGTGGCATTGATCACTTTTCGAAGTAATCATTGCATATTTTTAGACGCAACACATTTTTTTTTCAAGTTTAATATTTTTAAACCATGTACTGATGCAAGGAGAACAAGATTGGATGGTTTTACCTAAAATTGTCCGCTTACAGCTATTTTTCCAAAAATGATTTCAAGTTGTCCGTTTTCGTATTCCGGGGTGACTTTGATAACCTGCATGTTCACCCACATTAAGTTATTGATGTTAATGTTTTTCTTTCAAATGTTTGTTTAAACTAATTCTGGAAAGATACTCATTGTTAAATAGATTTTAATTGGTATTATACAAAGTATTCAATGAACTGTAAAATTCGAGTAACCAAAATTCGTATAATTTGTGTCCAACTAGAATAAAAGATTCTGAAAACCTTTAAAACTGCTAAATTTGTTTTATTTCAGTGCTTTATCAATGTACAAAATGTTTCATCCATTTTAACACGTTGGAATATTGAACAATAAAAAAAGTTGCGAGTTTAAGCTTAAAAAAATTTGAAATAATTGCCAACTAGTTTCACAAAAAATTGTATTTAAAATTAACAAACTCTTAAAAGTAAATTTGGTACATCCCACTCTAAAGGAAAATAAAATCTCGCTTGTAATTTATTACTCTTGCTCAAATCTGAGATTTATTTGTTTTATAAAAAATAGACACTTTATGAAGCTTCGTAAAAATAAGGTAAAGTCAAATTTCGGTTTTTTGTAGTTTTTGTACCCAAAAACCGAACAAAATACTCAAAAAGTATAACAAACCAGTATTTCATAAGTTTAGAGTAAAAATCATTTCAAACTAAAATGATTCGGAAGACTATTCTGGTTTAATAAGCGATCTACGATCAAAGTCACCCCGGTTTACGGTATGTACATGATTTATGGATCCCCAAACGGCTGAACTGATTGCTGTAAAAACTTATACAAAGTAGGCATTTGTTATGGAGCGTGTTTGTGTGCTATTGGTTGGGGATTATCGTTAAGTGAAAAATAATTGAAACATGTTTTTGTTTTTTTGTGATATTTTTCTTATTTTTCAATGTGATATTTCAATTTGATTTTTGAACTTATAGTTTTTGAAGCGTATAAATTAAACATTCCCAAGTAACCAACCAGCATTATAACGTAGCCTAATATCTGTACTATATCTACATATAAAGCAGTCTTAAAGAGCCGCTTAGCCATATACCCTCATATAATGCCATTATTTTTCCAGAAAAGGCGAAATATAGTGCTATTGCTGAGCAGAAATCGACAGCTCGTTTGTGCAGTACTAAAGCTATTATATAGCACCAGTGCACAAATGTCATGCTATTAGAAAGCTTGAATTGACTGTCATTTTTCGCAATATGGTTTTGGAACGATTTTTTATGTTCTCTTTTCGGTATGATGAACAAAAAGGAAAAATGTAAAAATACTTTTGGGAACAGTAATTGACTCCCTTCTAATGCATTGTAATTAATATCCTTATCGCGATTTCGTTCGAGAGGTACCTTGCGTCCTCTCTCACGACAAGTACGCAGCTTTTGCTGCTTGGCTATATCGCATATGTTCGAATGGAATGAAATATGCCGAGTGTAATCTTCAAGAGAAGTTGATTAACGAATAAATCCACAGCATTGTAACAGCACTAAATGCACATGTAAAGCATACATGCTTTAAAGATCCCTGAAGCATGTACGCCTTATATCAGCTTTATATACGTATACAGAGCAAGCGATAATACTATATTTCGACTGTACATGTATGCATTAATGATGCAAATATAAACTTTATTGCATTGTTAATGCTATAATGCGCCAATATTGTGCAGTGGCTAAATGCTTATGTTTACTTGGGTTTTTCAATCGTTGATAACTTATAAACTATTGAATGTATGGAAAAACATTTCAATTCAGAAAAATTGAGATTTTGCAATGGATACCTTGAAGATTTATTCAGTACATCAGATGAAAGGAATTTCAATACATCGAGCGCCTTTCTATTGCAAAAATCTGGATCAAAAAGTCACACATCGTCCCTACAAAAACAGAAATAACAAATAATTAGTTTCTAAAAAATAGAAATGAACCGTATTATTATGCAGAGCGTAGGTGAATTTTTGTTTTCAGCTCCGTATTCAGAACCGTTACTGAGCATGAGCAGTGCGAGTATTGAAACCTCAATTCAAATGCCTGACCCTCATTGGCAATATATTTGCAGGCAATTCCGGTCATCCTTCCACTCAATTTGGTGCAAGTACAGTCGTGATTCGCTGGTTGGGCCAAAGCCTTGTCCAACTAACGAATTTGATTCGCTAGTTGGACCGACTGACAAATGTCAAAAACTCTCCAAAGGAGATGTTGGCAGTGTAACTGCATCTGTTCATATCTCTAAATATGCTCAGATTGATTGTCAAAGTAAATTTGACATGAGATTTTGGTGTTTAGATGCTTTTTAGTTGGACAATGGTCCAACTAGTGGAGGTCCAACTAAAAACTGGCTCGAGTTATTTTGATATATAAGATGTTTTTATGTATAAAACTATCTGAGAAAAACAATGGCATAATCATTTTCAAAATAAAAATACACGAATTGTGAGAAAAATTCAGATTTAAAGTTTTAAACTGGAAATATAGCATATTTGACAACACTGCAACCAAAAATAACTAGTTTTTCTAGATTCTCTGACTCATTTACTTCAAAATGCATTTCACCGCTTGTTTATAGACCAAATAATGCCAAAGATATAAATAAAAGTTAATAATTGATGCTTTTTTTCTATGGAAAATTTTCCATGCACGATTATGGTACGCCATACAAATTTTGTCATCAATACACACCTATGACACTTGTGAGAGCTACTTTTGTTTACTTATTTAGTAAAAAATCGCAACATAATCGATCTTCGTAATATTTGAAAGATAAATACAGAATAGATAAAACTATCAATTGTTTTCATTGAATTGCTTGCACCATTTATAAGTATCATGATATTCAATCTCAAACATTAAAAGCCGTTTTTCTCGAAATGTGCAAAATGGCGCTTGTCATAAGATAGCACAACAGCGACGAAATACAAGGTGAGTCTCAAAAGTATCTATTAAAATATTGTAGAACAATCTGGAACCTGACTGGCAGAATTGGTTAAACAGAACTAAAAGTAAACAAAAAAAAACACCTCAATAGCCACGAAAACCGAAAAAAGACAAAAATTAAAATCCAAAACTCGAAAAAAACAAAAATCAATTATATTCGTGCTTGGTGGTCCAAAATTCATCATAAAATCATAGTGAGATAAAAATAATTGCCTGTATCAAAATCGTCACACCTGCAAAATTGTGAGATTTTGAATATCATTCGCTCCCTGATCGTAACGATTTCTTGTTCCAAAGTTGAAACATTCTTGTAATACATTCCAAAATGTTCACGAATAACAAAAAATTTCTGGTTTTGAAACCAGCATGCCGCGTGATCCAACCACATTTTTTTTTGAAATTTATCTAATTTTTCATTTTATTTACTTTCTACTTTTTAATCCAGTTCAATTCTCCCAATTCTGTGCCTATTTTCTACGTTTTTTTATTTTTTTTTATAAATCTTCCATTTTATGTTTTACCTTTTTGCCTTTCTCATATAAAGAAAGGCTATGCAATCACTGTAAAAATCGACTTTTCAACAGAGGCCCGGAGGGCAGAGTGTCATACACCATTCGATTCAGTTCGTCGAGATCGGCAAATGTCTGTGTGTGTATGTATGTGTGTGTGTATGTGTGTGTGTATGTGTGTGTGTCATTTAAACTCACACAATTTTCTCAGAGATGGCTGAACCGATTTTCGCAAACTTAGTTTCATCATGAAAGGTATAACGCTCCCATAAGCTGCTATTGAATTTTTAGTTGATCCGACTTCCGGTTCCGGAGTTACGGGTTGAAGAGTGCGATCACACAGCAAATTCCCATATAAACTGGTACCACCATGATGTTCAAATGATGTAAAACATATTAAAATTGATGTAACATTACTCTAGTTTGCGGGTCTGGATCACTAATGGTCAATCAAAGCAGCTTTGCCCACATTGGCCACCTATGATGGTTCATGACGCCCCTGGGGAACCCGCCAAGTTCCTAAGCTAATATCACACCCATTCCTCAATGAATTCTCTACCGATTTTTACAAACTTGATTTCAAATGAAAGATACAGTAATACCATTGACTGCTGCTGAATTTTATTCGGTTCTGACTCTTGCTTCCGGAGTTACAGGGGTATTAGTAAGTATACACTGGAATTTCCCATATAAATCGGTACAATCGTAATACCTCAGAGGCTAAAAACTAGTGAAATGGTCTCCAAATTACTTCTAATCGCAGATCTAGATAACTGATTGCCAATCAAACATTCTTTGACTATATTGTCCACTATCGACGATTCCGAAAGTCCGGAATTCCGGGCATAATCTACAATTATAGTCGCATCGGTTCATCGGTGATGACTGAACCGATTTTCTCAAACCAAGTCTCAAATGGAAGGCAAAATATGCAGTTGAGTTCATCACTCCCCTCCCCTTGGACCACCCTCACGCCAGCATTTCCTTCATCCACCCTGTATACCGAAATAAGATGAAGGATTTCTGACGCATCCTCCACTCCCACTCTACCCATTCCCTTCACTTTCAAACCCATTCCACCAACATTTCAAAATATAATCACATGAAGATAACATTGAGCTTATGCTGATTAAGCTAATTAAATATTATTCTTTTGCCTTTCTCATATAGAAAGTTTATGCAATTGCTCCAAAAACCGACTTTCTAACCGAGGCCCGGAGGGCCGAGTCTCATATAACATTCGACTCAGTTCGCCGAGATCGCAAAATATCTGTGTGTATGTATGTGTGTATGTATGTATGCATGTATGTGTGTATGTGCAGATTTGTTAACAAAATGTCCACATCGGTTTCTCGGAAATGGCTGAACGGATTTTTACAAACTAAGATTCAGATGAAAGGTATAATATTCCCATAGGTTGCTATTGAATTTCATTTTCAACCGACATGACCGATTTGTTAATTAATTTCTGTTTTTTTTTCTTTTCCGTCGTTTTGTTTATTTATTTGCATTTCACTTTATTAACTCTTTAATTATACTTTTAGATTTTCTTAAAATGTCCTTATTTCTATTTCTTTCTTTTTCCTTTAATTTTTTTTCTTCGTCTATGAACTTAATTTACTCCATTTTACAAGTTTTTTATATTTTTTAATTGCTTAGTTTTCTCAATTTTTTTAATTCTTTCCCAGTTTTTACTATTTTTTCATTTCTTCCGAACTATACTATTTTGAATTTTCTTTATTTTTTCACGTTTTCCATTTTTTGTTCCACAATTTAAAATCTATTTTTTTCCTTTTGAACATTTTTTTGTGTTGCATCGATTAGAGAGGTTTTATTTTTAGAGTAATACGTCTCTTATTTGAGTTAGAATAATTTCTTTAGACAAATATTTAACCCTATGTACAGAGTTGGAATCGAACTATTAAACATACATAACAGAGAACTATTTCTTCTAATGAAGTGAGGAGCTTAAACACTTTCATGGTCAAATAATCTACAGTGGTGGGGGCCCTTATGTTGGCCCGGATTTTCTTTCTGTGGCCCTTATCCACCTTGGAGGAGCGCACAGTGGATCCACTCCATACAAAAGCTGGACAAAACCTCAAAAGTGGTTTAAAATGTCTGAAAATATCATCTAAGGGTACTTTTGGTGCGCTGAACTCGCTTTTGATTAAATTAGTATGCTAAAATGAAAATTAGACAGCCTAGGGTGGTTCTAAAAGTTTTTTTTTAAATTTCGCAAAAGTGAATTTTATTAACTTCTCAAAACAGAAACTTCGTAAGTGAATAGAAACATTTTGATTTTGATTAGGGTAGTTCTTAGTAACGAGTTAGCTAGGGTGGTTCCAATTTATCGAAATCTGGTGAAGAAATTATGTAATTTATACATTTGTTTGTAGATCTTCAGTCCAATCTGACTATCATCGTAGAAAAAATCATCCCTTCATAGCTCTTTAAGAGATAATCCTTATGTACTTTGTCGCGGTTCGCTCTTGGTGCGATAAATTAGCAGTTGAAATGTTCTAGGATAATCCAAAGTACCGTATGAACATAGGCACATAAGTCTCAGAAAAGTTTTACTAAACGCAGCTAAGTAAATTGATAAGCTAGATGTACCGAAATCCTTCTCTAAGGGATGACAGTAATACTGACGTATATGCTGTTATCCGTAACGCGTATGGGAAGTACAATCCCGACGGAGAGATGACTGTGAGGTTTTCCTGGGCGCCCGAAAGAAAGTTGGCAGTCTCTTATCCATTTTGTCGTCGAGCGAGCAAGTCCTGATTGGCAGAAGTAGTCGCCAAAGAAGTTGCGAAGTTGTGCGCGGTGTTACGGTGTAAAAGTTGGTGCAAGTGAAGTTTTCCCGCTTTGAATCTTGCGTATATAACGTGAAATAACGCGAATTTTCGATCGCGCTCCGCGAGTGGCAAAGTGACTAGAAGCGATCTAGAGGGCAGAAAGGCTTACGGAACAGCCATTTGTCCAAACCGCGGAGAAGATTGATTGTGCGTCGTTTGCGAGACGGAGGACAGTGCATTTGGTAAGTCTTTTTACTTCTGCTGTTTTTTTTGAGATTATCTCTGAGCTGTGCCTATTGGAAACGATATTGCGAATTCCGGCGAATATTTCCACTGCGGATCCGCCGCGTTTCTTTTAAAGTTGCTGCACCGACACCATTTTGTGCGAGTCTCCATTGAACCTCCCCTGGGAAGCGAGTCCGGGCATAAAACGCTATCGGCACATCCACTGCAATACAGTGGATGGCGCAAAAGTGCCGATAGTTTAAAGTCTGCATTTTGCAGCATAATTGATCAGCTTCCGGAGGCTCAAATGTTGGTTGGATGCGGCAATAACTATTTTCCGCTCTAGCATTCATAACGCTGGGTATCCGTGAGAGACGCAAAAACGGTACAACTTATTTATAAACGTATGCGTTTAGAATAGTTGTAGAAAATAGCATATCTTAAGGTGTTTGATAGAATGCCTTAAATTTTTGTTTTATTGGTTTAATTATTTATAGTTATCGCCAAAGCTATTAAAAGATGGCAGGTTTATTTGATTATGATGAAGATCTCAAATCATGCCGTACTATGCTCTATTCACAGTTGCTCATACGATGCGTACTGCAGCTAAGCCTCTCAATACTTTTCCATTGATTTTCAATTCCAATGATGATCTGAATATCTCTCCTTGTGGGTACTGACTTGGTTTTTCGTACGAAAATATCCTGAGCATACTTTGCACTGTATGTGTATGCTTTGAAATAGAGGCGTGAGCGTTTTTGCCTGCAAGTCAATTTGGAAGTGAATTATTGAGGGAGATTTTGAATTTGATTGTTGATTGTGGTAGATTCAATAGGGAGTTTGCACTTGAAAATAAATGTTGCATTACTGGCCAATAACTAAAAATCGGGTAAAAAGAACACTTCCCACACTTACGTGTTTACCTTTCATCGGCCACCAGTAAAGCTAACGACCAATACCTACCAAAGAGATAGGATTCATGGAAAGATATAATAATAGTGGCAGTTAGTTTGCCTCGTTGGTTTCTATATATTTGAATTTTTCTATACTGCAGATAACTGTGAAAATGTAGAAACACGAGTCATAATTGCAAGACGGTTAAGGCATACTTATATTTGTATCAAGGAAATCGCCCCAAACCCTGAATTTACAAGCAGTGTTCAGAAAAAGAAATCCATCGGTGAATAATAATGCAAAACTTCATGAAATCAAGAAATATCATGCGTCTCCATGAAAAAAAACTAATTTTACAAATGTCCAAATATCAACCTTCGGCGCAAAACGGCGCAAGATGGCACTATGATTTTTGAAAACTAGATAAAATTCTACGTCAGTTGTACTAGATGAGATCCTTTAACACGCTGTTACCGATAAAGAGATGACACTCTGAATGTAAATAAGTACGCATTAAGCAACACAGTTAAATTAATTTTATTGGTAACTTTTTAAATACTCATTATTTCTAAAATCGAAATACACCATTGAATTCCTGAGATGATTTTCTATTAGAAATGCCAATATGTGTTGTTAAATTATCATTGTAGTACCTATTAAAGCGAGATGAATTGGAATGAACAAAAACTTTTTGTCACTCAAATTCTTGCAGATTTTCAAGACCCTGTACGGTTCAAAAAAATGTAGCACTTATATTTTTCAATCGATTGACTCAAAAATTTGGCGAATACAGTTTTAGGTAATGTACATTTAGGAAAAAATATAAAAGGTATGAAAATCGACAATAAATTTTGGAGGTTTTGATCGGTCCGGCCCCACTGTGGAGCGTAACAGCTACAAACGAAGACGCCGTTGATTTTGGCGATCACGAAGCCCTCGTATGAGCGTTCTACCACTTATGGAATTGGAAATCTGCCCATAACCTGATACGGATCTCCATTTAAAGCGACATCACACATTGTTTCTGTCGTAGGGTGTCACAACAGTTGCTGTGCGGTGTCACAGAGATTCAGATTTATCTGGGTTATCTCTGTTACCATTGGTCTGCAGTTGCCTTCTTATAAGCAGGGCATTTAAAGCCACCCGTCTGATGGTCGATTCCGTCCGCTGGGGTGCAAAGCAAACACTTCGGCCTCCGCGTGCAGTCTCTCGCAAGATGACCCGTCTCCCCGCATTTCCAGCACATCCTGGATCTATCCGGGCCTTGGCATGCCCCTGCCAAATATCCGAAGCCCAAACGCTTGAAACATTTCTCCGCTTTTTTATTCACTCGTGGGGCGGCTCTCAATGGGCACCACGACTATCCAACCGTAACTTTGCCTACCTCCAGTACCTTATTGCCAGCAGTTACCGGCAAACGAATCATTGCTGTCCGAGTTCCTCCGTAAAATTATTTCGATATGAATATGAAATATCTTTCTGCGAGAAAATGTTCTTAGATATTTAGTTGACATAATCAATATCTGCAATTAGGTAGACATTTCTATCTGACAATCGTGATAATATTGCGATTACAAATCTTAACAAATATCTGTTTTCGGCAAAGCACAATTTGGGCAAACTTTTCAAAAGGTTGGCTTTTCAGTTTGACTGAAATAGCTATCTAAACATGCGGATATGCAAAAGAGTAGTTTTTGCCTTACTAAGCTCCATATAAATTTTAAACATAATGCGCAAATCCGGAGATTAACTAGATACTATTAGATTCTCACTTTCAAATTCTTACAGTATACCTACCATACACAAACAATCTCGCCTAATTCAAATTGATCTGTCAAACTCCAAAATACTTTAATTTTATGCAAAGTCCTATCGTTAAATGGTGAAGATTTTTTTTGAGCCTAGTTACACGAATATTTTATGATAGAAGTATAGTAACATAAAAATTATTCCAAGTTTTTGCGAAATTTTTTGGAGGTGGTGGTTGGCGATTTCGGCATTGACTGTTTACAAACCATCATGCGTCCCCATCAAAATCCAGTAAAATTTTTAGAAACCGTTCAGATATTCTAGACATTTAGTTAAGCCGACTCCTGCTTTGATCTTCGTTCAACCCTATCGCCTGACCACTTGCCCTGTTATACCCCTATTTTCGTGTACCAATAGTCGAAAAAACCGGCGGAATTTCTATTTGAATAGCTTGCCGGATCGGGTTGATAACGAAAGTAGACGACATTTTAGCAAATAAACTTTCTCGATGGGAAACAAACAACAAATAACGCTGTAGAAATGGGGCAGCCGATCCGAAAAATGCGATTATAGAGCTGCCGACCGGATTCCTTCACATTTATCGGTGGACTTTGATATATCGGATATTCCGGTGTCGCTGCCCTTTTTGAGATGCTGATACTCAAAAGGGATCTCCGACAAGTTCAAGTATTTTTATTTAGTTTCAAGTTGGACATGTCATCGAAATGAGTGACTTTTATCGATACGGGATGTGCTGTATACATTCTAAACATTTGCGTTTTATTTTAGGTGCTTCACTACATCAATTGTTATAGTTTTTAGAGCTGTCGGCAATAGAATAAATATTGTGTGTTCTGTCATGCTTTCTAATATGCATCGAATGCAAATAAGTGTCAGGTATGCGATTTTACAAAAATTCGCATATTTATATTCATACTTGCTGTTTTTTGAGAAAGTATATCGAAAGTAACGGGTTCAATATCCGCTTTGATGTCGAAGCATTAATTTTGCAGAATGATTCTAAAATTCTATGAATTTTGTTCAGAACCCCTCTGATCGAGTAGCATACAAGTTTGGAAGAACAAATGGAATAACGGAATGGTAGACCACTCAGCCAGATAATTGCCGGTCTCCATTGAATCTCAGTACTCGTTGGGAAATATTTGCATAGATATTATTTCTATAAATATTGAACAGTTACTTCATGTGGTATTTTTCTTTTACTTTTGATTTACTTTCTACCTCCGTCAGCCGGTACCTTCTTCCTCCACGAACAACTGATATCACATACGGCTCTTCACACATCGGTTGATCCATTAAGAACACCCTTTCTTTACTTCCACGCACTCCTTGTTTCAATAGAAGATTGATTGATTATAAATCCTGTAACGAAATATATTCCAGACTGATTGCTTCCTGACGAAAGGGCAGTGAATACGAATTAGGTCAATTAAATCCACTTGTTATTCTGCACCTACACCGCTTTCGAAAGGGAAACTTAGCTGGCAATAACCCATTAACAAGATTACTGGCATCTAATCCCAGTGCCCGTTTGAATACCGGAATCCTCTCGGTTAGTTGAATACACTCAGCCAATCTCCCGGAAGGCAAAACCATCTCGAATGCATAATTCATTTTAACCTCTCTAGTGCGAGCGAGCTAACCATTACTATTCGCATGCAATAGTATAGGGAGTTTGAACTTTACCGGCGATATCTGAACGCCTTCTCTCTACAGGTTGATTTGCACACACACACAGCATTGTTCCTCGATTCGACGCACGCTATCGAACGGCATCGTGTAACGGTTATTCAATTGCTAATCAAATCGGAAACGCTGTAGAGATAATTAGATTGCTTCTTCTAATTTTAGCATCCCACACATTCGGAGTGGAGACTACACAATCGCAGGTGATTCGATATATGGTTTCCGGAGTGAAACGTGATGAATGTTTTTATTTGCCATCCTTCCACTCAGTGACAGCCACTCGCTAATAGCAGCTGTCATTCGGTGCCGCAATCACGTTTCTGTGATATTAACTTTAATCCCGCCGTAGTCTATACTTGGTTTAACACTATTGTATTGTTCAGGCATTAGATTTAGTTTTGTCGTTGCCGGAAAAGAATGGATTGGGGAAAAGTTCTTCTTCCGGAAACTGCTTTTGTCATATAAAGTGTCTTGAAATAGAGTACAAATGTACGGTAAAAAGATACTGCTATTGCATAAACACCATTTTCCGCTTCCGTTCAATCTAACTTCCTAGTGTGCAGCCCTACCTGTATTACATTGGCACAATATAATCAGAACCCAAAACAGTAAACCGGCTGAATTATTTACTCCCGAAGGAATAACGAAACATACTTATAAAGTATATAGCTCTTTACCACACTGTGCTAGCAACAATAAAATATCCTTGAGTTTTGGCACACCGTACCAAAAAAATCGGGAGATGCAATCGCATTGCCAAGGGGCTGTTACATAACTAATGATATGCGGTTCGGTAATCAAATTCACAAAGATCACACGTACAATACTCAGCGTGCTGAATAGTAACCATGTGATAATTAAGTGTGCAATGTCCAGTCCAATCCAGTTTACAATATCCAGTCAGAATTGAGCTTTGAAAAACAAATCCTTCGATATTTTCGGACTTACATCCGGAAGAAACAACTTGCAAAGTACGCCAATGGTTGGCATGTTCGGATGCACCCCTAGAGCGTATGTTGTGCTTTATCCGTATTGCTCGTAGACTTACACGCAGTAAAATTTTTAAGCGCCCATTTCGATTCGGCTGTCATAACTCTAGGAGCAAATGCTCAAAACTTAGAACTAACTAAAAAGATCTCAGGAGCAGTCGTCGGTGATGGCTTCATACCACCTTGAAAGTGTGTGTGTCAAAAAGACAATTGAGTACTTCTTCTTCATCAGATATTCATCTGCATCATCATAACTTTTTGAGTTTAACGATTTCGGCATTGCATATAGAGGTTCCTCTAAAAGCACGCATAACTATAAGCGAACAAGCCTCTTATATGCTGTTACTTTTATCCATTATAGCATCCAAGTCAATCGTTAGAAATACTCGTAAAACCTAGTTGCCAAGCCCAGTTCGAAGAGGTCCGAGTTCGTACATTTGAGATTACGATATGTAACGACATCTCGGGAGATGTTTAAATGATCAAAGATGAAACATTTATGATCATATAACGCCAGTTCGAACTCGTTTGGGCGAGTTTGGCAGCTAAAGCGCAATACTGTCAGAGCAGAGAGTTACATTGAACACCTCTTCCCGGCCAGAGCGTGCAAATTTTGGGAGATTTCCTCTATCGAGAATAAGCAAAGTTGTACTGCTTATGTAATTGATCAATTCGGTGCCTCTTAAATTGGTATCTGAGCTACCTCTAATTCACATAGAATTATATTTGCATCATTGTAGAAATAGAGAAAAAGCCTATTTCTGTCGCATTATGATATAACCCTATTGAAATCTGCACTATTGTTAATATGCCGTACAATGGACGTATTTCCTGTACATGTGTGTTATCAACAGTTTTACATTTCTAATAATGTATGGAAGCTACCCACCGCTGCCGATGGATTCCCATCAGTTCCTTTTTCGTTTTTCCTTTTTCATTTCGACTATGTTAGTCACATTTTCTTTTTTACATTTTAGCGACATTCAATTAGCTAGAGATTACTGGGTAGGGAGGGTTATGAAAATTAAAGCCGTAGTATTCAAGTGAGAGCAAGGATGTGAAGTATACAGATCGCAAAACTAGAAGTGACAGGGTCATTAGAACAGGCTTAATATCTTACGGGCTTATCTTTTGTCTTCTGCTGATGAGGGTCGAGCTTAGGCAGCAAAACTACGAATCACTCGAGTTCACTAGCATGTCTCTTGGCAAAGACAGACTTGTCCATCACTACCGTGAGAACCGACAAAAGAAAAGCCACGCAAGATCACCACTGCAAGCCTGTCGACGATTAGCATCAATCAATGATGATTGCTGCTGTTCATCTCTGTTTGCCTTTCGAATGCCGGGAATTTTGGAATAAATCTAGCTAATTGATGTCGTACAAATGTAAAAGAGAAAATGTGACTAACATAATCGAAATAAAAAGGGGAAAAAAAAGGTCTGATTCATTAAACTGATGGAAATGAATTCGCTCAAACTTTCAAGATTTTCTCTTATATACCAATCGACTCAGCTCGACGATTTGGGACAATGTCTGTGTGTATATAACTGACAAATACTCAGTCGTGTTTCTCAGCAATGGCTGAAACGATCTTATCCAAACTATCAGGAATCAGGAATCAGAATATGTTGGCTTAAATGGCACGTTCCCCGTATGTAGTCGGGGATTTGTGCCTTGTCAACTAACTTCAAATGAAAGATCTAACACCCAGACAGAACGCTATTAATGTTTAGTTTCCAAAACGTGGATAACTGTGTACGTAAAAATGGCATTCTTTCAGTTTTTTGAAAATAACTGTCAAAATTGACAATATAGACAAACCTTCCATATATCACGAGAAAGATTATACGAATACTGGAAGGCCGAGTGTCATATCCGATTCGACTCAGTTCGTCGAGATAAGAAAATGCCTTTTTGCCTTTCTCATATAAAGAAAGGCTATGCAATCGCTGAAAAAATCAACTTTTCAACCGAGCCCCAGAGGGCCGACTGTCATATACCATTCGATTCAGTTCGTCGAGATAGGCAAATATCTGTGTGTGTATGTATGTGTGTAGGTTAGGGCATTGCAAAACAAATTTTTTTTTTGAATTCTCAAAGGCCCCCCCGCTCATATTGTGACAAATGTTAATGTAAGTTCAGATGCCAAATTTCACATCATTTGGACAATTTTAGACCCCCGCCCACTTCGCTTGAAATTTTTGAAATTGGTAATATGGGAAAATATGGAGGAAAAATATATTAAATGCTGTAACTTTTGAAGTAGCAATCAGAAAATTACAATTTATACCTCTTTTTAATGTAAATAACCTTAGTATTTGAAGGAAGACATTCCTGTTTGTAGACAAATAGGGGAAAGTGGGGTACTGGGTC
The DNA here is from genome assembly GCF_030247195.1 of Topomyia yanbarensis. NCBI lineage: Eukaryota > Metazoa > Arthropoda > Insecta > Diptera > Culicidae > Topomyia > Topomyia yanbarensis. The sequence continues at coordinate 434,471,492 of NC_080671.1, forward strand.
ATTTTGGCCTCAAAATTCTCTATTTTTAATAATTTTTCTGCTCCGTGATGCAAATCATACATATTTTTAAGTTTTTCTAATGTAAAAAAAACCTCAGAAATCGAACGGAACCTTTTTGACCTTCGTGCGAATACGGGAAGTTGGGGTTATAGGGCCTTTGGCATTAATATTAAATTTTATCATTTTTTCGTGCATATATCTCTATTATTCTTCAATCAATTCTCATAAAATGTACCTTGTTAAACGTGAAAAATCCTTAAGAACACAATAAAAATAGAATCGTTATCGGTAAAATTCAGAAACATCAAATTATCTTATATATAGTCTCGATTTCACATTTCTATCATAAAATTGCACATATGAACTCCATTTAACAACAAAATTCTTATTAAATTTACTACTTTTAATGCAAAATACGCTTGAGGATCGCATGAGAAAAGTTTCCATCCTGGAAAAATAGGGGAAGTTGAGGTATTAGGACATTTACCAAAAAAATGTGATTTGTAGAATTAATGTCCAAAAATTTGATGTTTCTGAATTTTACCGTTAACGAATTCATTTTTGTTGTATTCATAAGAATTTTCCGCGTTCAACTAGCTACATTTCATGAAAATTGATTGAAGAATAATAGAGATATATGCACGAGAAAATTATAAAATTTAATGTGAATGACAAAAAGTCCTATAACCCCAACTTCCCGTATTCGGACAAGCGTCAAAAAGGTTCCGTTCGATTTCTGAGATTTGTTCACATTAGAAAAACTCCAAAATATGTATGATTTGCATCACGAAGCAGAAAAATTATGAAAAATAGGGGATTTTGGGGTCAAAATGGCCCAGTACCCCACTTTCCCCTATTTTTCTAGAAAAAGGAATATCTCTCTTCAAAGACTTAGGTCATTTCCTTTTTTTTTATTTCGATTATAGAGGTTTTAACCTTAAGGTCATTCGCCTCTTCGGGTTAGAAAAATCTCTTGTGAAAAATTTCTAACCCTATGTGCGGGGTCGGGACTCTAACCCAGGTGCGCTGCGTACAAGGCAATCGATTTACCAACTACGCTACGCCCACCCCCATTTCCTTTAAAAAGAGGTATAAATTGTAATTTTCTGATAGCTACTTCAAAAATTATAGCATTTAGTATATTTTTCCTCTATATTTTCCCATTGTATCAATTTAAAAAATTTCAAGCGAAGTGGGCGGGGGTCTAAAATTGTCCAAATGATCTGAAATTTGGCATCTAAGCTTACTTTGACATTTGTCACAATATGGGAGGGGGGGCCTTCGAGAATTAAAAAAAAAGTTTTTTTTTGCAATGCCCTAGTGTAGGTGTGTGTGTCATTTAAACTCACACAATTTTCTCAGAGATGGCTGAACCGATTTTCACAAACCTAACCTTCATCTGAAAGGTATAACGCTCCCATAAGCTGCTATTGAATTTTTAGTTGATCCGACTTCCGGTTCCGGAGTTACGGGTTGAAGAGTGCGGCCACACAGCAAATTCCCTACAATCATGATGTCCAAATGACGTAAAACATATTAAAATGGGTTCAACATTACTCTAGTTTGCAGGTCTGGATGATGATATATCAAAGCAGCTTTGATCACATTGGCCACCTATGACGGTTCATGATGCCTCCGGGGAACTCGCCAAGTTCCTAAGCTAATATCGCACCTATTACCCAGCGAATTCTCTTCCGATTGTTACAAACTTGATTTCAAATGAAAGATACAATAATGTCATTGACTGCTGCTGAATTTCATTTGGTTTTGACTCTTGGTTCCGGAGTTACAGGTTGGTTGGTAAGCTTACACTGAAATTTCCCATATAAATCGGTACAATCGTAACGCCGCAGAGGCTAAAAACTATTGAAATGGTCACCAAATTATTGCGATTCGCACGTCTAGATTACTGATTGCCGATTAAACATTTTATCGACGATTCCGGAAGTCCCGGATTCCGGGCATATTCCACAATTTAAGTAACATCGGTTCTTCGGTGATGACTGAACCGATGTTCTCAAACCAAGTCTCAAATGAAAGGCAACATTTGCTGTTGAGTATTGCGGCGATATTGTGTTTTCGTGCATACCAAGTATTTTTTTTTAAACATTTAGGGTGATTTTGAATCTATTTCCCAATTGATTTTATTTTTCGATAAAAATAGATTTAATATCCGTATAGATATTAAATCTATCCATGAATTAAAGTTATTTTTGAAATAGTTTTTTATATAATATGCGGTCGGAGTAAGTTGGCGGTGACGCACACGGGGTAGGTTGGCGCTACTATTTACAGTGCAAATATAGTCATCAAATATTTTTATTTTTGGAATTCACTCCAGCTCACTCCCGGGGCCGGGGTAAATTGGCGGGATTTCCACGTCACACATTTTTGTCTATAAAAGCAAAGGCAATGCAACAAACACTTTGATAAAATTCAGGGATGTTGGCTACAGCTGCCTGTTCTACTTTGCGAGATCTGTCTACATCAAAGCGGTAAAAATGGAAACTGAAAACACCGCCAACTAGCCCCGGTCTCTCCTATACTTTTTTGTTTAAAGTGAGTCTGCCTCTACTTTCGTGGTAGTCGTGTGATGCGAGCTAAGTGAAATAAGAATGTAATAGACATTTCCACAATTCTATTGAACAAACCAGCTAATGCATCATAGTTTGGATAAATGAGAAAGGCGCAATCGCATCACTAGGTGGATTTAAACAGGTTTTTTGTATAGTAAGGTTTAAAAAGCTTCAAAAGCCTGGCCTGTAGTGTATTGGAACTGTGTGGGACTCACGACACACGTTCGTACATAACCAGTAAAAAGACTCCTTACTCTTTTTACGCCCTTCTTTCTCATGGATCCACAGCAAGGTTACTTCGTGAGGGGGGGGGGGCTCGTTGTGTTTTCGTCACACCTCTTTCTTCTGCTCTATCTCGGAGTATCATTTTGTTCATGAAATGGCTCGACCTTTAAGCTTTGATTTAACTCTTATCTTACTTCTTGTCTCTTTCTATTAGACGCCATTTAGCTCTCGCCTCCGTAAGACGTTTAGATGTTGATTGCATAAGCCATTTAACTCCTATTTCCCTCTGTCATTCAGCTCCCGGCATTATCACGATCTACTCGGATAGTCCCCGACGGTGAACTCACTCTACTCCGTCCGATATTTCCCCGATGGAGGAATTTCCCTCGAGACCGATACCCGTTTCCTTGAGCCATTTAGCTCCCAGCTTTATCGACATCAACTCGGATATTATCCTACTCCGACTGAGAGTTCCCCGGCAACGGCATTTCTTTCGCTACCGGTGTTTGTTCCATAAGCCAATCAGGTCTCCATTTTCGTTACGATTCTATCGGGTAGGTCTCGGCGGTAGACCTAACCTACTCAACGGACCAGCCAGTAGGTGCTGAGGTCCGTCCAGCGATTCCTGGTGAAGCGAAGCTTCCGATTCACTGCCAGTGAATGACTGGTGCCCTAATGACCCACAGCTAGCTTCTCGACGCGACCTACTCGCTACTCGCTGGTGGTGGATCTAGCCTACTCACGAGCTACTCGGTAGGGTGTTGAGATCGGTCCGGCGATTCCGGTAAAGCCTGACGTCCCGATGACCCTAGTCCGGTGCTACATCGCGTACTATTGGACTGGCCCCCAGCGGTAGTCCTAGTCTACACCGGCAGAGTTCCCCGGCGCCGGAGTTTTTCTCGAAACTCGATTTTTTGTTTCACGACGGCTTTCTGGCCGACGGTGCTATTTTGTTGGTCCCTTCGCCACTTTCTCTGTAGTTCGTCGTGTATACTACTAACTACTCTATTCATCGTACAACATTACTTCGGCAATATTATCAACTGTCACCTCAGGCATACTTCGTACTTCTTGGATCCTGTAACTCTTCTACTGTGTATCCCGGTAAAGCTCAGTAGCAAGAGCCCCCTCGAACTGGGTCTCAGGGTCGGCTTACTACTGGGTAATCGGAGGGGTTTCGCGGACAACTGAGCAGGGCACTATCACTTAACTAAACTGGGTTGTGAAATAAACAAATTGAAAATGGAATCTAAACTGTTTTATTAGTGAAAACTTTAACTTTAAAATATTTACTTTTATTTAACTATTGCTTGTGTGTGAATGTGTATGTGGGTTGTGGGTTTATACTGGTACGTACCGCTGCTGTTGCCGGAAGTTGCTGGTGGTTCGGGGTCGTTCTGCGAGCGCTCGCATTGCTGCTGCTGACGACGATGGGGTTCGGGAACTGGTGACAATGGATACTCTATTTCGCTGGTGGGATTGGCGGGTTCTTAACGGCGTTGGTGGAGCCTAATGGCGGCTGCTGGCGTCTTCCCCCATTGACTAGTATCGACAGGCCCAGGACGATACCGGAGTGACCGTGCCGAGAGGGGTAAGTCCTCCTTAGCGGTTATGGCCCAAGGCCAGAGGACGATCGCTGGTCTTTGACGGGTTAGACGTAGCAAGCATCCAGGGCTCGCTAGGCCGAATCGTGTGCTGCCAGGTGGTGATGATTGCGTCACCCAAGGCACAGGAAATTTTATATCAAACCAAAAGAAGGTCCTGTGAGGGTAACAATTCAGGGTGGGGAATAAGTTTAATCTCACTCGTAACACGTTTTTGGCAATTCTCGCCATCGTTGTTAAACTAGAATGTTACCTGAATGTATCTGGTTCACCTCACGCCTTAATTCACTTTTCGAATTATTAGTATTTTTAACTTACTTCACTTTTAATGTGTCGAGCACACGAACGCCAGATAACTTGTGATTCCTGCGGGGTCACAGAGGGATGTTTTATGCCTTAGGTAGCGTAACATTTTGGCGGTTTTCCACAGCTTTCTTGGAACGAACTTTGGGTGTGTCGCGCTATCATTTTTCGCCTGCCATATAACAGCTTTCCTTCCCCTTTCGTTAACTGTTCTACGGTTTGGTGTTCGTTACTTTTACCACCCACTTGTACCCACTGTGTTGTTTTAGTGTGATGACAATAAATTGTGCGTTTATACTAATCCTACTAATCCTAATTTTAACAATTAACAAATAATTTATAATTCACATTTTATACTACTAACCCTACTAAACCTACTAATAATTAACCCTTTTACATTTAGTGACGTGACGGTACAACTAAACATTTAGGCACTTATTTAAAACAAATAGAGGATTTTGTAACAAACGGTTACAATCCTAGGGCATTTGAAGACCGCGTGTTTCGGTGTCTTTTTCACGTTCGCACACTACGGGAAAAGGGGTGACGAAGCATGTCCAAACCGATGCAAGAATTTCCGGAAGCATCCGTGCCCGTACAAAAACTATGCCAAATGGAACTTCACATCGCCATGCTTCTTATGTACCCACACCGACACAATTGGGATGAGTCGGTGGGTCCACCTTCTTTTCTTCGCGTTGTCTCACTCTTGCTGGCACTTAACCAACGAGCTCGCTCTGACCAGTCTCTTTGCATTTCGAGTATTGCTCCGCTGGCAGAATTCCATGTCCTCAGCCATAGTGACGTAAGTGGAAATCATCCCGGCCATTACGCATTTCGCCTTCAACGATATCGTTCTCTACGCGATCACGACACGAACAGTCATTAGGTGATACATGCTTGTCAACTTCGTTCGGTTCCGCAGTGAGTTCAGCGCAGCAGACGTCTCGTGCTGCCTCTTGCTCCTCCGTGATTCGGCATGATCCCCACCAATGCGTTTTTTGTCCTCGCACTGCTAACCAGCACTACCTCCGTCTTGTGGTGAGCCAGCTGCAACTTGACATAAGCCTTTCAGCTTTTCATGATGCTTATTACCTTTTCCGCCAACATCTCCACTTTCTCAAGGGTTTCCAAAGCTTATGATCTTAAGTTCCATGGGCAGTTCCAGTGTTAACACTCCGTTGTACATTATATTGCAGAGTGTTGGCCCGAGTTCCTGAGGTATTCTCGCCGTGACCCTAATCAACCTCTATTCGTCTTGTAGACCAGCACTCGATTCTAAAAGTAAATAAATAAATAAATAGATAAATAAATAAATAAATAAATAAATAAATAAATAAATAAATAAATAAATAAATAAATAAATAAATAAATAAATAAATAAATAAATAAATAAATAAATAAATAAATAAATAAATAAATAAATAAATAAATAAATAAATAAATAAATAAATAAATAAATAAATAAATAAATAAATAAATAAATAAATAAATAAATAAATAAATAAATAAATAAATAAATAAACAAATAGAAGGGTACGCTCACACATGAAGCTGCCATAGAAACCGTAATCAATTTACTGTCTAAATGATGCAAAAATTAATAAAGTGTATTCTAAATTCCTGAGATTTGTTATTCTAGCTCATTGTTGTTCAATTAAACCCTCTTAGACGACTTGGCCACTTACGATGGAAACTTTCAGGGGATCATAAAGTCCCTGAATTTAATACACATGCTCTTTCTTTGGAATGGCTGATTCGATTTTTAACTTTTAGCTCCACCAGGCTCTACTGATTCCTTTTATGGCCCTTAGTAATTGTCTACGGACCCTCCAAAAATTTCAAAGTTTTTATGAATATTAGTATGGAAAATCGGTTTATATTGAAAATAAATTCTTAAAAAATCACCTCATCAATCAATTCATGAGAACACGATATATTTCTAAAGGTATTCTTCTACTGAACACATTCGGAGAACATTATAAGTTTGTAAAAATTCGCTGACAAAAGTTATTAATTAAAGTAGTAACATGACTTCAAAACAAGTGGATTTTATGATTAATTATAGCAACCCTGTTTAAATTATGGTACGAGTAATTTACCGACGTACGTGAATCATCCATTCCCGGTCAGGATAGCATGATAAAATTCCAACAGAATGCAAATGTCGTTAATGGTAAATAAATATCATTTGCTGGCATTCAGACGAGTTAAAGTAGTTTGATGCTATATGTGTTATTTTCTTCTACTTCAATAGTATGTTTTTGTTAATCTTTTTGTATTTTTTTATTCGGCTTGATGTGTTTCTTTTATTACCATACCTTTAAACGTCGCGAACATGCAATTGTAATTATTCACGCATACTTACGCCAACATTAAAACACACCACGCGGTCTCAAGCTATCACCAATCGGGAACACTTGGAAGTCTATACCATCGCTCGTAGATCAATCAAAAAATGACGCTCATGTTCATTAAACAAAACATTCCATGGCGCCATGACCGGGAATTCTAGTGATAGGGGGAAACTCTCTGAGCCGTGCATTGAATTAAGCATCAGATTCACAGTCCACGCAATCATTCAAGAACACACGCGACTATGCGAATGGCAAAATCTAATTTATCCACGCTAGCAGACGCGGCCAACACGTCAATATGAAAACGCTTTAGCTTCATCTATGCATAACTACGCCCGCGATCTCACAAAAATGAAAACACCCCGGTGACTGAGAGAACTTTTAAGTATAATCTAATAAATACGGTCCCAAGTGCGGACCTACACACAAGCCCTTCAAGGCTACAAGACCGAGAATATTAGTAATATGGGGAATCTCGCTCTTTTCTAACATTCAGTACGTTAACATACAAACGCTTAAGATCTTCGCGATTATCCACGCATGCGATCTTGCAAACATGAAAACACCCCGGAAATTAAGTGAATTTTAGAAGTAATGAACCCATGAAGCCCATATTCGCGCGATAATATTAATAAGTCACGTCCGGAAATCTCTTTCTTCGGTCCTAGCAGCCTAGGTTCATGCCTTCAGTTGGACCAATAAAAAAACTGTCGCTCATATTTACTAGACAACACGTTCCCTAGCGACATAACCGTTAGTGATTTGGTGAAAATTATTCTCTTCTAGCCAGGGGCGGGTCCACGTGGACGGTCCTGGGGGTCCGCCCCCTGAATTTTTTTAGTTTGTTGAGAAATTTAAAATAAATTTAAATTTTAAATTAGTTTTAAACTCAAAACCACTTTGAACCAAATTATTTGATTTTTACTATATAAGCATATTACGTTTTGCTTATTCTACAATGCTAATTTTAAAATCGAGATTTCAGACCCACGGTCCGCGCACTATCATCCAAGAACACACGCAAATATGATAATGGATGCACGGTTATAAAGTCGAATTTATTCACGTGAATTCATATACACGCTAGCAGACGCGACATACAAACGCCCGCGCGATCGAACACCCAAACGCTCGAGCCCTTCGCGATTATTCACGCGGTCGTGAAATCCCTACGCACGCATATATTTTAACATTACAATGGGTTCAGAACCACGGTCCGCTTCAATTTGCCTGAAACAGGGATCTTTTCCGAGACCCACGCTCTACAGCTCCAATAGGACAACTCTCGAAAAAATTGACCGATTGAAAATTCATTTGCAAGCTATGAAAAACCCACCGTTTTTAGCATCGCTTGTAACTGCCCAAGCAAAAGAAGAAGCTTTGACAAAAATGTGCGTTTTCAAATGTTCTCAATATCTAATGTACAAAAAACTAACACATAAAAAGATTGTATAAGAAAACCGATTTTTGTAAAGCTACCCTATCTTAAATATTGAAAAAATCATTACACATGACCCATAATAGACAGCCATATAGTTTACTCGCTAATACCCATCGCGCGTTGCTGCGACTTTCAACGAAATAGGAGTAAAACACAAATTGGTCCGAAGCGCCATCTGGCGGGCAGATAATCCCCAACCAATAGCACACAAACACGCCCTATAACAAATGCCTGCTATTTATAAATTTTTACGGCAATCGGTTAAACCGTTTGGGAGTCCATACATTATATACATACAAACATTGACTTTTATATGTATAAGATATAAATAAATATAAATATATAAATAGAAATATATTTGGAAAATTTGCTTCAATTGAATTGTTTCACTACTTTGTTGAACATTACGTGGTTTAATTTTATATGTACGAAAAGTTGATACTTTGAATACCATAATAACAAGTGCCACCCTAGTCCAACGAATCAAAAGATCGACAAAACAGTACCAAGGCAGTTTGCGATTTTGTTTTCCTAAATACGGCTTTGAAACCATAGTGCAGTGGTTGGGGCCAGAACCTGATCCAGCCTCGGCTTCAAACAAAAAAAGTAATGCAATCAACTGTCTCATCGTGCATTACTTTTAACCAATGCGATTAGCCTCCTCGGAAAATGCTACTCGCGTATGAAAATTAGATTACCGATTGTCTCCACGTTTGGCAGACTGTTCACTAACAGGCATGTTGAAATGCTGCACAAGCCGAATGCAGCAATGAATTATATTCAAACATTGTTCAATGGTGTTTTCAGAAACAAAGTTCGTATGGCAAAATTGTTGATACCATTCCGGATAGAGAATGAAGCTCGGATCGCAAGCAGTGCGTTCTTTCTTGAGTACCCTGATATGATTGACTGACAGACAGAAGAAACAAATGCACTTAAACTGACAATCGTGGGAAGCAAGGAAGAAAAAACTTTTGCAGCAGTATTCTTGAAACCATATTGCCGTCCTTCTTTTTTACTATTATTGTACACAGTGGGGAAAATCTCAGAACTATATACAACAAATTCCTTATATTCTTTAATCCGAAGTTATCTAAAAGATTGAAATTTGTTTTGATGATTTATTGAAAGTTCGTTGTTTAGTTAATGAAACACTACCGAACATGTCTATAATAGATGTCTATAACATGTCTATAATGATTTGGTAACCCTTCTGTCATTTGGCCGATTTGTCTGCAGATTTATCTCATTGTTTGTTAGCAAAACCCAAATGGTTAACAGTAGAATTTCGGTCTTAGCTCATTTCGCTTCGAATTTATTCCATTGTATTATTTTATGTACATCCCAGTTTACTAACGTTACACTGTGCATTCCATTGTGCATTGTCAGACGGTGCGAGTGCTCTTATCCTATTACACTTTGATGCGTCTTACTTCCTACAACATGCCATTAGTTTGCATCAGGAATTTGCATATTTCCTCCATTATTCGCGTTTGGCTTAGTTACCTTCGTTTACCGTAGTCACAGCACAGCACGGATTCTCCCCGGGGCGAGGGCTGGAGAGCACTATGATTAAATTACTTTCGTAATAATGTTCTTTTATCGTGTTTGAATAAGAGAACGCCGCCCGTTCAGGTGCGGAGACATAAATTTATTTCTGTTCGAGTTGTCTGTTTTGAGATCTCTTTGAAAAAAAAGTTAGGTTACTTGTTACTCACTAGAAGCATTTTATCGCAGCATTTTATCATTTTCGATTCTCGGTAATTGGTTTTAGGTTATGTTTCACAAGATCAAATATGATTGGTTCCAAGTTTATTTGATCTTTGATTTGGTGGTGGCTGTAACGGATTTGGTAATTAAATTTAAAATGAAAATATTTGAAAGCGACATTATTGGAAGTCAAAAACCTGCTGACGATGCCAGCCTCCAATCGACTTTTATCTAAAACGTCATCTGTAAATAGAAATTGCTACAAGAACCTTCAACCAAAAATTTTCTTTGAAGTCACAAAATCAAAATTGAAAACAGCAAATCAACTCCAACCCAGGCGATGTATTTCCCAGAATGCAGAAGTAACCGCTAATTGCCATGTAACCGTTTTCCTCTCCTTGACTGATGATAAGTATGAGGTGACCCTTCTTTCGGATGCGAAGACTGCAGATAGTAATTATTATACTTATTACCAAGCTCGCTCTACTGACGACACACAGACTCTCGTTGCCCTGTCCCAAACCACCGCAACCGTCAGTTACGGTTGGCATCCCCATAGGAAGTGGTAGTATTTCGTTTATTTGGTACTTAATTAAAATTTACGACGTCGAGCACCATTAACGCATCATTTCAATATCTTGATTACGAGTACCACCCAACTCAACTCAACACCCATCCCATCGTTGTTCGGTTTGTTGTGGGAAGTTGCGGCGGAGGTGGGATCTCGGTGGATGCTGCTAATTAAGAAACTTTTTGCCATTCTTCACTTGGTGCTAGTGTTCTTGCCCGAGAGTAATAACGAAGGGGGATGATAGTTTCAAGCAATTTTACCACTTTTGAATTGTTTTATTCGTTTTTGCTTCGGAGAGTGGCGAGTTTTTGTTTTATCGATGTTGCTTCGTTTCGGCAAGATTTTACGTGTTCGGAAAGTTTTGCTGTAAAGGCTATCACAATTAAATCGAATCATAAATTGCTGTCAGTGGATGTTTCTTCTGGGGAATCCGTAATTTTCTTAGAGAAACAAAGAGTTATTGTAATCCAAACTCTCGGTAAATCAGACAGTTTTAGTACCATCCTGTTTTATTGTATTTGAACTAATCTTGAATAAAAAGTTGTAAATTCCGCTCTAGTTCGCACCTGCGATTTTTACACTCCAATTAATCACTTTGTTTGTGCACAAGAGGTCGCGCGTGTGCTGCTACTCCTATTGCTATGCTATTGAGTTGAATTTAATTGAAAAATCAAGCTTGATGAAAAGCCATCTGTGTTGAGTAGCATATCTGTTGGGTGAAGGATACACAAGTTGTTGCAATAGACTAAGGAATCCTCTGCATTCCAACAAGAGTCATGGGAAGGTGAATCCTATTAGTAATTATATCAATACCATATTAAATTTGCAAAAGGGCGAATAAGATTTGTAAACACACTTTTATTTTGATGGTTTCTCTTAATTTACTATAATTTCAAAGCAGAAAGCAATTTAAATTACTTCTACGAAGGGTAAAAATTTACATTAACGCATATTTTTCATGAAATTGCACTCTGCAGCAGACTAATGAGCGAAACAAGCTTGTTTACAAAAAACACTTTCGCCCTTTTGATGAATTAATATTGAATAGTGATATGTATTACTTGCTTTGGACAACCGGCTGTCGATAAATTCTGAGAGCTTAATCGCTTTGTTCTATTGATTAAAAAAATTGGTAGCAAATGTAAAGTTGTTGGAACAAAGAGCGAAACGATAATTTTTTTCATTGTTTTATCACGAAGAGGAATAAAAACAATAAAAATTTAAATGTAAAACGTGACGATAGTCAAAGCATTTTTCGTTGTTAATGACTTGATACCTACACTGAGAGAATATATTCGTAAATCTGCCACGAATAGGCTCGTACAGAAAACATTCGCGCAATATACGATTTTTTCGTACATACGATGATTCATTCGTGGTTCTGTGGAAACGTTTTTATTTTTTTATTTTCCGTAAAAACCACGAAACGGTTTTCATAGCCTTATTCCGAATCTGGGGCGGCATTATGGAACCATTTCGAATCGACTTTTTCATACAAGCTTGCATACAATAAACCTTTCGTTTTGAGATGCGCAATGTCACCCCTGTTTCATTAATTAAACGAATTTGTTGTTGAAATATACGAAAGTCTTTCCTTCTTTTCTTTTCTTTTTTTCTTTGCGGGTTCGTTAATTGAATAGGCTTGAAAAAAGTGTTCGTTATTTGGGATTTAGTTCGCAAAAAAATTCTCTTCACATTCTTATAGAATTTCCTTAAAAACTATTCTGTATCAAATAGGTAGGTAGGTATGCTTATATTTACTCATGTTCCAGGTATTCTAAGAATTTCCTGGAATGGAGGTCTAAAGATCTACAATCGTTTAAAAGAGTAAAAGGATTTAGAAGGCTTGAAAGATTGAGGCCATTCAAAAGACTTCGTCTAAAAAAAGGACCTGGTGCTTATTTCAGAAGGCGACGACAAGCTGGTCTACATTGGAGTTTTAAGTATGTCGTTCCGTGGATGAAAAGGGCAATGTGGATCAAAGCCGAATGTGGTATTTCAACAAGATAGACGTGTCACACTTCAGGACTGGTTGCGGGAACATGTGCCGTTATAGTTATTGCGAAATTCTACAGTAAATACGCATTAAAGGATGAATGGTTTTGTGTATGAAATTTTACACGCTAGGATATAATGCGTTAGTTTAGGACTTTATGAAACATATCCCTTATAAATAAATAAATTTAAAAAAAGAGTTTTCTTAATTTTTACATTGCTTAATGGTGCACGCAATATCACACATACGGTATGCGATTTAGTAGTTCCAGGAAAGGTTTCAAAACCTGCCAAATAGTGTACTGACGACACGTGTGACATAGCCCTAAAGATCAATCATATTATCTCAAGTTTTTACTCTACAATAAATGGATTAAAAATTAATTTTTAAGATGTCGAGGATTTCTGTTCAATTCAATTTGCACGACATTTAAATACTCTCGTGTTTAAACGGACGATTTGAGCAGTTTTTTGACGTAGGGCTACGTGTTTTCGATATGGGGGTGCATTTTGTAAATTCAACAAAAATGGTTTGTAACGAAAAGTGGTCAGGTTTTAAACGCTTATAATTCAGTCATCTCACGATAAATTTTCAATTTTTATTTTGCGCGTAATGCATAGAAATACTTCTAAGAACAGATCCGATAGATAAACCTAAAGATTTTTGATATTATGGCATCTACAATTTGAATAATGTATAACATAGTCAAAATACCACTCATTTGCACACAGAAGGTACATCGACTATTTAATGAACGGATTTGGCCGGACAAGCTTAGTTGCCTGCTGAATGGTAAGCGGAGCAGATCGCTGCGCTGCACCATGGGCCACAAATCGATTTTTTTTTTGGTCGACAATCCAGAAGCTATAAACCGTTAGTACTAGATTTTCAGTGTCTTTTGAACAAATTCTCTACAATAAGTGCCCTTCATTTTAGGGAAAACAAAATTAGGGTGGGGCTTTCGATTTTTGAAATAAAAAAATTATCTCCTGAATGAAAAATATGATATGACCTTCCAAAGAAATGTAGAGAAATCAATTTTGAGTAACTTTGCTGAAAACGTCGAAACGGTTGTTTTTTTTACAGCAATGTCCCTTGTTCCGCTTAGGGTGACTCTTAAAAATTCAGTTTTAATATAACATATTTGAAGTTGGTTTCTCGTGAATGCCGTCTTCGAACAAAAGTTAGCCTCTTTCAAATGCGCACATTTCTTCTTCAGAGTCTAACTCATTAACTTTTATATAAACAGAGTTATTGACGATTTATGCCCAAAATTCGACATTTTCTAAGCTAAATAACTTCGAAGGTGGCAAAAAGTAGAAATCAATGTTATGACCATCTGATAGCACTTTAAAAATACTACAAAATAAGGGGTACATGGTTTGTCTCCTAGCGACTCTTCATGTGAAATGTTTGCCACTGACACGTAGCGCATCATGTTCGTAGATGGCGAGCCATTGTATTTAATAGATATTTCCACAATTAGATTGAACATAACTAGCCATATTTGCGTTGCGAAGCACGGTGCTATTCCTAGGTTGCATACTAACGATTTTCATGTTGCCTACAGGTAGTTTAACTCATCTTGCTTGTGAGATAAATGATCGGGAAAGAACTTTAACTTTTTTGAGTTCAACTTCGATTTTTTTTTGCGAATTGCCATGTAAACAGTACAAGTGAACTGTCAATAAAAGTGAGGTTAATGGTGTCCGTAAAGAACCTAATTGAAAAAACCTGTTTTAATCCACCTAGAGGTGCAATTGTGCCTTTCTCATTTCTCCAAACTATGATTTAATAGCTGGTTCGTACAATATAACTTTATGGAAATGTCTTTCATTCTTATTACACTTGGTAAGTATATATAAGAGCACCTTTTTGCATTCATCGCGGTATCGGTTTGAATCGGAGTTTTCTATGTGATCGACCTCCACAACCCGTAACTCCGGTGCTGGAAGTCGGATGGAGATGGAATTTAATATCAGTTTCTGGGGACGCAACACCTTTCATTTGAGACTAAGTTGAGCAAATCTAGCCATTTTCGAGAAACCAATATAACCGTTATTCTGACTTTGGATGCTTCCGGATCCGTCGATGGTGGCCAGTGTGGCCAAAGAGACTTTGAATGACTGTTGGGGACCTAGATCTACAAATTCAACAGTTGTGTTTACATTTTGGAAAAAAATCACCTTTTTACATTCATCGCAGAATTCATTAGAATCGGGATTTGCTGCGTGATCGTACGTATCACCCTGTAATTCAGGAACCAGAACTCGGATCCACACAAAATTCAACAGCAGCTGATGGACCTTTCATTTAAAATTAAGTTTGTCAAAATCGGTTCAGAAAATTCCGAGAAACCGATTTGGAAAAATCAACAAATTTTGTTTTGTAACCATACTCTTCAACTCGTAATTCGGAACAAGATGTCGGTTGAAGATGAAATTCAATGGCAACCTATGGGAATATTATACCTTTCATTTGAATCATAGTTTGTAAAAATCGGTTCAGCCATCTCCGAGTAACCGATGTGGACATTTTGTTAACAAATCCGCACATACACACACATACATACACACATACACATACACACATACATACACACAGATATTTTGCGATCTCGGCGAACTAAGTCGAATGTTATATGAGACTCGGCCCTCCGGGCCTCGGTTAGAAAGTCGGTTTTTGGAGCAATTGCATAACCTTTCTATATAAGAAAGGCAAAAGAATAATATTTAATTAGCTTAATAAGCATGAGTTCAATGTTATCTTCATGTGATTATAATTTGCAAAGGTTGGTGGAATGCGTTTGAACGTGTAGGGAATGGGGGTTTAGTAGAGTGGGTGTGGAGGATGCGTCAGAAATCCTTCATCTTATTTCGGTATACGGGGTGGATGAAGGAAATCTGGGCGTGAGGGTGATCCAAGAAGAGGGGAGTGATGAAGAAGGGAGGTGTAAGGGCAAGGTGGGGAGGGGGGGAAGGGGCGGCTACGCAATACTCAACTGCATATTTTGCCTTCCATTTGAGACTTGGTTTGAGAAAATCGGTTCAGTCATCACCGATGAACCGATGTGACTTTAATTGTGTAATATGCCCGGAATTCCAGACTTCCAGAATCGTCGATAGTGGACAATATATTCAAAGAATGTTTGATTGGCAATCAGTGATCTAGATCTACGATTAGAAGTAATTTGGTGACCATTTCAATAGTTTTTAGCCTCTGAGGTATTACGATTGTACCGATTTATATGGGAAATTCCAGTGTATCCTTACAAACACCCCTGTAACTCCGGAAGCAAGAGTCAGAACCGAATGAAATTCAGCAGCAGTCAATGGCATTACTGTATCTTTCATTTGAAATTAAGTTCGTTAAAATCGGTAGAGAATTCTTTGTGGAATGGGTGTGATATTAGCTTAGGAACTTGGCGGGTTCCCCGAGGGCGTCATGAACCGTCATAGGTGGCCAATGTGGTCAAAGCTGCTTTGATTGATCATTAGTGATCCAGACCCGCAAACTAGAGTAATGTTACATCAATTTTAATATGTTTTACATCATTTGAACATTATGGTGGTACCAGTTTATATGGGAATTTGCTGTGTGACCGCACTCTTCAACCCGTAACTCCGGAACCGGAAGTCGGATCAACTAAAAATTCAATAGCAGCTTATGGGAGCGTTATACCTTTCAGATGAAACTAAGTTTGCGAAAATCGGTTCAGCCATCTATGAGAAAATTGTGTGAGTTTAAATGACACACACACATACACACACACATACACACACACATACATACACACACAGACATTTGCCGATCTCGACGAACTGAATCGAATGGTGTATGACACTCGGCCCTCCGGGCCTCGGTTAAAAAGTCGATTTTTACAGTGATTGCATAGCCTTTCTTTATATGAGAAAGGCAAAAAACCTGTTTTAATCCACCTAGCGGTGCAATTGTGCCTTTCAATTGTGCCACGAGAATTTTTGCGTTGTTTATATTCATTATAAGCTTCCAAATGTATATATTACATTTTATTATACACGACATGACAACTATATACAAGAATAGAAATCATTATTCGAGTTCTAAATTTTGTAAAAGAAAAAACAGCTACATTAATATAAAATTGAAAAAGGTGCGAAATCGGCAAAGTCCCAAAAAGTCGATTTTCATAAAAAAAACCGATTTAATCCACCTAGCAGTGAGATGAGACATTACTTACACATTTCACTATTGGATTAATTTGCAGAACTCACGAGAAGTAGGCACCCAACTAGAGGTGGGATGAAAACAGTTTCTAGTCTTGCACGAATAAAATCTCGAATAAAATGAATAAATTATAGAAATCAACAAAACGACCGAAATAAAAAAGTAAGGCAAAAAATGAAATAATAGGTTTTTAAATTCATAAAATGAGTAGAAAAATTAATGTAAATCAAAATTATCAAATACGCGAATCAAATTAGATTAGGTTATTAAATAAAATTTAAGATTATATTTTAAATAGTTATAAGTTTAAGATTAATTGACTCATACTAACAAATTGAACGAAAAAAATAAATAAAATTAAAGATATGAATAAAATGAATCAAATGAATCAAATGAATCACATGAATCAAATGAATCAAATGAATTTAATGAATCAAATTGATTTAATTCATCCAGTGAATGCAATTAATCTAATTAATGAAATGGATCAAATGAATAAAAAGAATGGATAAACAAAATGAATAAAGTAAAAATTAAATGAAATTCATAAATAAAACAAACGAATCAAATAAACAAAATGAACTGAAGTGATAAAATGAATAAAAAGAAGAAAATGAGCAGAATAAAATGCATTGATTAAAATGAAAAATTAAACAATGGTAAAAGGTTATAAATTAATATAAAGAAATAAATTGAATCAAATAAATTATTTGGATGAAATGATTAAAACTGAAAAAGTAGTCAGATTATTAAAATGAAGAAACTGAACAAAATGAATAAACTGTAAAAAATGAATAAAATGCTTACAATGAAAACAATGAATAAAATAAATTAAATGAATGATATGAGTAAAATGCATCAAACGAATAAAATAAGTAAAATGAACGCAGATGAATAAAACGAATAAAAAGATGCTGAATGAAATAATTAATTAAAAGGAAATGGTCATATATTTGAAGCTAGAAACATTTTTGAAGAAAAAAAAATGAATAAACCGGATTGTACGAATTTGAGAACCATTGCATCAGAAAGTTTTGAAATGTTTTTGAAAATCCCATGTTCTGAGAAAAGGCTTATAAATATGCAATGGACTTTCTAGGGCTTCCATTTTTTTTTTGGTTTTATTTGTTTTCATGCTTCTTCACTTGATGGCGTCGTTTTAAGATTATCTGGTGTTTTTACTTTATTGTTGGACCTTAATTAGTTATCAGGAACCTGGAACGTTCAATTTGCTTTGGAATTCGAAGTTTACTTCTTGGTCACATATTGCCGAAAAAAAGATTTATGTACAGAATAGAATTTACTGGTCCAGTATTTTAACGCGTAATTGAATATAGTAAAGTGAGACCTGGTCACATGTGCTTTCAAGCCCCTTGAACAGAGAACTAAAGGGAGAATGCGATTCGTGAATGAGACAGGTAGATTTTTCAAAGTTTTTATTTGCATTTCAGTAAATAGTGTGAAATGTCTAGGGTATGCCGATAGCATAAAAGCCGTGCATTCAGTTGATTACAATACAGTCTCTTTCCTCCATCCTTATAGCTTTCATATTGTTTCGTTCGGAATTCTCGTGCAGGAAATATGGATAAATAAGTCCTATACAGACCAATACTGTGAAAAAGAAATGGTTCAAAGTTTGAAGACACATTGTAGTTGCATCCCCCATCGAAAGTGGGTACTTTGGGAAACTTCTTTTCCTGGATCTAATTTGTGGATATTTTTGGTCTTTGATCCGTTATTTTTCATGAAAGTTCGTACCAATACAACGAATGTGCAGCTGATACAACTCATGGTTCATTCGCCTGCGCCACGTTCCGTCTTCCATCTGCACGCCACCATAGATGATACGCAACACCTTTCGTTCGAAAACTCCAAGGGCGCGTTGGTCCTCCACGAGCATAGTCCAGGTCTCGTGGCCATAGAGCACCACCGATCTAGTCAGCGTCTTGTAGATAATCAACTTCGTGCGGCGGCGAATTTCGTTCGACCGGAGCGTCCTCCGGAGTCCAAAGTAGGCACGATTTCCCGCCAAGATCCGTCTCTGAATTTCTCTGCTGTTATCATTGTCGTCGGTTACCAGTGAGCCCAAATACATGAATTCGTCGACCATCTCGATTTCGTCACCGTCAATCCGAACTCGGGTGGGAGGTTCACATTGTCGTCTCTAGAACCTCTTCCTCTAATGTATTTTGTCTTCGAAACGTTGATGGCAAGTCCAATCCTGCTGGCTTCAGCTTTCAGTCTTTGAGCATTTATTTCATTCAAAATTCAATTGAGATACGAATAGTTTAAATATCGCACGTGGAATGTCTCTTTTGAAAATTTTCATCGTCAAACTTTCATATTACCCCGTTAAGCCAAATATTTTTTCTGATATAGCCATGGATTTCCTTTATTATATTGTAGATACAGGCTTTGAATACAATTGAGTTAAAGTTGAGTTGATGTAGCAGCAGACAAAAAATAGTTTTGTTTTCTCAAACCTAATTGCGAATCAATTAATAAATATTTCAGATTGGCAGAAGATCTTATCACACAACTTAGAAATGGATACAGAAATATCTAGATAGATGCGATAGAAGAGAGACAGAAAGAGAGAGAGAGAGAGAGAGAGAGAGAGAGAGAGAGAGAAAGAGAGAGATAGATAGATAGATAGAGAGAAAGAGAGAGATGGGGGGGGCGTGTGAGGAATGGCAAATGATGGTTAATGCAGTGACATTATTTTAATAGGTATATTTTTATGATATATTGATACTTACATTCTTATCATAAATAATGTTAGTAATTTTTGCGCCATAACCAGTATAACCTAAATCTTGCAAAGAGCTAAATTTTCGTTAGATTTTTCGGCTTCAAACATATACTTGCTTTCGGTGATGCCACAAGTATAATTATATTAGAAATCTCTTATCTCACTACTAGGTGAATTACTTGTTGATCTGTGTATTGATAAACCATCCAACATTTACCTCATGATTGAACGCAATGCCTAATCCACGGAATAAATACTAGAACTCACTGTTTATTTATCAACACATTATTTTGTCTTTGAAGAGAACTTATATATTGATTTTTGAGAAATAGTTCATTTATTATAAAGGTAATCCACAAAATGTTCTCAACATCGAATTCCTTGAATCACGTAGATGTGTTTTCATACCCCGATATTCAAAATCTGTTTAGTTTTGCCCCTAAAAAACCAGTAAAGCAATACTCTGTATGAAACAATCTCAATTTTAGTTAGTGGAAATTGGTAAGCGAGGACTAAAAATACAAAATGTTCAATATCTCCGCTTTCTATTTATGTGCAGTTTGTGGGACAATATTGTATTGTTCGAAAGTTATTTGCAAAAAACCTGCTGTGTTTTGAGAAAAAAAAAACGCTCATATCTCAGAAAGTAAACGACATATCGAAAATCAAAAATAATAGTGTCAAATGGCAACGTTAGGCCTTTCATTTGAATTTTATTATTTTATTAAGATCGGTTCAGCCATTGCTGAGATAATTACATGACATTTTGTACATACATACATACACACACATACAGATATTGTCTCAATTTGTCGAGCTGAGTCGATTGGTATATGAGACTCGGCCCTCCGGGCCTCGGAAAAAGTTTTCAAAGTTTGAGTGAATCCTATACATTTCTTTTGTAAGAAATGTAAAAAGTGAAAAATTAAAGGGTAGTGTACAAGACGCGACCGCAGTCACATTGAACAATGTTCAATGAACATGCAGCATTATTAATGAACACCTTGCACGAAGTTATTTTATCGCATCAATACCATCACCGAAGAACTGATTCTGGTATATACCCGGAACCGTCGATAGTGGACAATATATTTAAAAAAATCTTGATTAGCCACCAGGGATCTAGGTGTGCTGATAATTTAGAGACTAGGTGAGTTCCCCGGAGGCATTAAGAACCGTCATAGGTGGCCAATGTGGTCAAATCAACATTGATTGGTCATAAGTGATCTAGACCTGCAATTCCAAACAATGTTGTACCCATTTTAATAATTTAAACATCATGGTGTTACCAGTTTATATGAGAACTTGCTGTGTAACCGCACTCTCCAATCCGTAACTCTGGAACTGAAAGTCGGATGAACTAAAAATTCAATAGCAGCTTATGAGAGCGTTATAACTTTCATTTCAAACTAAGTTTGTGTAAATTGGTTCAGCCATTTCTGAGAAAATTGTGTTAGTTTAAATGACATACATACACTTCCGGTATGCGGGGTCAATGAAGAGAATGCGAGTGTGAGGGTGGGTCGAGGGGGGTGATGAAGGGATGAGGTGCAATTGTAAGGGAGAGAGGGGCGAACGATGCAACACCCAGCTGCATATTATACCATCCATTTGAGACATAGTTTGAGAAAATCGGTTCAGTCATCACCTAAGAATAGATGTGACTTAAATTGTGGAATACGCCCGGATACCGGGATTTCCGGAATTGTCGATAGTGGAAAATATATTCAAAGATTGTTTGATTTCCATTCAGTGATCTAGACCTGCGATTGGATGTAATGGATGGATTGTAACGGTTTGTATAGGAATTTCCAGTGTAACCTTAGCAACCAACCTGAAACTTCGGAACCAAAAGTCAAAGCCGAATGATATTTAATAGCAGTTAATGGGATTACTGTATTTTAAATTTGAAATCATGTTTGTAAAAATCGATCAGGAATTCGCTGTGAAATAGGTGTGATACTAGTTTAGGAACTTAGCGAGTTCCCCGGGGGCCTCAAGATCCGTCATAGGTGACTGCTTTGAATGATCTTTAGTGATCTAGACCAGCAAATTCAAGTAATGTTGGACCCATTTTAATACATATTACACCATTTGTACATCAAAGTGATACCAGTTTATATGGAAATTTGCTATGTGACCGCACTCTTCAATCCGTAACTCCGGAATCGGAAGTCGGATCAACTAAAAATTCAATAGCAGCTTATCGGAGCGTTATACCTGAAATTAAGTTTGTGAAAATCGGTTCGGCCATCTCTGAGAAAATTGTGTGAGTTTAAATGACACACACATACACACACATACATACATACATACAGCCATTTGCCGATCTCGACTAACTGAATCGAATGGTATATGACACTCGGCCATCCGGGCCTCGGTTAAAAAGTCGATTTTTACAGTGATTGCATAGCCTTTCTTTATATGAGAAAGGCAAAAAGGTTTTTCTTTGCATATTTGCATCTCTAAGATAAAGAAAACATGCTCAAGAAAGGATTTACTTAAATTTAGCCTTGTTCGTCTGCTAGAGCCCATCAAACATATTTCCATATGAGGCTGATAAAATTATAATAGATCGTCAGTATTCGAAGAAGTTTCTTGTAGACGAGTGTAGAACAACTTTGTTTCTACTTGCTTGGAGCCAGCGGCGTAGTCAGAAATACGATTTGGCGGGGATTTGGTTCTAACTTACTGTTCAAATGGCATAATTACGAAACCGTTATCTTTGAAGTTCTAAAATTATCGAGAATCAGTTTTTCAAAAAATTGTAACAGAGTTCCTGTCTTTAGCGAATTTGTTGAGATTTTAATCTAAAACAACTTCATTGTAGGCATGAATACTTCGTATATAGAGTATATAGAGTTATAAAATAATTATAAACAATAGAAGAGATTTTTCATAAACAGTAAAATCCTAATAATTTAGTTTAAAATTAAATAGAAATAGCCTATAATATGTTAATACCTTGAACACATGGAGCCTTCATGTCTTCAACAAAGTGGTTTGTAGTAGCACTCCCCAAAATTTTGCTGAAGTCATTAAGTCTGGAACTAAATTTGTTTGAAGAGTAAATTCTCCATAAATACTTCTTGGAGGATATAACGCCAAAATTATTTTATCAAATGATGTGTTTTTTAACGTTTGTAAAATTCATCGAAGATACTAAACTTGCGAAATTGACGAAACGGAAAACGCCATTTTTCATAAATTACCCTACTTTTGGAAGGTGATTTTCTCGTTGTTAATTCTATAACGTTTTCGTCTCAGCTCGATGTATTCCCAAAATAAAAACATTTTCATTTTGAGCAGTTCTAAGTTTCATAGACATTAAAGCAATTTCGCTTCCTATTAAAAAAAAGTTCCTAATCCATATTACAGTACACCCCTTTAAAACTGAACTCAATATGATAGGAAATTATGATTATTATTAAGATTGATTTCAGAACTCTGGAATGAGTTTCTATTGGAATGTTTTTAGGCAAGTATTTGATATTGATGTTATTAGACAACTGTGAGATCAAGACTAATAGATCAGTTACAGATCAGGATCGCCTTCTCACAATTTTTCAAATGTCCTCATGATGTTTCAAACAATAGTTTATCAATATAAAGATCAGATAATTATCATTGTAATATTGAATTAAATAAGTCAGCATCAAGATAAATATTTAAACTAAATCCAATTTTTTTTTTTGGATGAGGGGGAGGGTGTGGTTAAACCCCAAAGCATCCTCTTGGCTACACCACTGCTGGGAGTTTCGCTTTCCATTTTCCGAGATATGTTTCAGATCGATCCGATGGTAATAAGTCAGAAGGTTCGCGTGAAAATTTTTGCACCGATAAGTGATCAAGTTCCATCTAGACAACTTGGAATTGTTCGGTGATTATTTCTAGCGCTTGTTGATGGAAAAATGAAATACGAAATTCGTTTTATTGAAATAATATTTGACTCATTTAAATGGATTATTACTATATTGACCAATAAATAGGCGACAAAGGGTGATCCACAAACAACAAGCCATAACTTTTAAAATATTCGAAATATGTATTTGATGTCTTCAGTAAAGTAAGGGCTACAAATTTGCAGAAGGCATTATTTCAATACAATCACTTCCAAGAAAATTTATGAAAATACCTCACTTCTAGGGAGATTAATCAGTAAAATCACAATACCAAAAGAAAGGGCATATTGATACTTTTGACCTAAAATAAGCCGTTTTGGCGTTAATAATAGATTACATGCTTTTGGTCATATTTCTGGCAATGGGCAATGATAAAAATCTTTCGTCCGCATTTAATGTAAAATATCTCTTTAGTCCGATTTCAACAATCTATAGCTCGTTCGTATAATCTTTCTAAAAATATATAAATTGTTTAGTTATGTCATCAATTCCGGCAGCAAATTAAAAAACTGCGAAAACGCTCCTTCAAACATTCATATCTTGGAAACTAAACATCAGAATCAAAAACCATTCAATAGCGTTCGGTCTGGGTGATAAGCCTTTCATTTAAAATTGGTTTGGATAAGATCGGTTTAGCCATTGCTGAGAAACACGAATGAGAGTTTGTCCGTTACATACACACACAGACATTGTCCCAAATCGTCGAGCTGAGTCTATTGGTATATAAGACTCGGCCCTCCGGGCGTCGTAAAATCTTGAAAGTTTGAGCGAATTCTATACATTTCTCTTCTAGGAAATGTAAAAATTGACACAATTTCATAAAATATCATTCATGATGACAATCCGTTTCCACCTCCGATCTCCATTCCATGCAAACGGACGGACATCGCTTTTGACGGTGACAAATTGCTACCATTTTCATCTATTTCATTATACACATATGGAAAGATGGGGTAAAACGCACCCCGGGGCAAGATGCACTCCTTGTTTATATCTAAAACTGCTGAAAATTTCTAAAAGGGGGTAACCCCAGTCGGAAGTCCGTCATAGTTAACTTGCACTGTCAAAGTTTTATGACCGTACATCAATAGCAACTCGAGAAATAAACAAAAAACAATAACGTGCTCTTCTCATGTAATCATTGTGGCTCGTGCAGCAAGGATTTTCAGCTGTTATAAATGCTGTTTTACAATTATATCAGTGCATTCCAGTTCTATTTATACTGTAGCTCATTATTCTGTCGCACTATGTATGAAAAATCTACTACATAATTCACTTTTTGCTAAATTTATATCTCTGCTCCATCGGGGGCAAAATGCCCTCTTCTTTGATTTTGCTGGTTTTTAATCGAAAACAAAAAAATCGTACTGAAAACCTACTAATTGCATAACCTAAGGCTATTTAATGGCACACTTTTGTGAAATCCCGTCAGAAAACAAAACTCCTTGCTTGTTCACCGAGCATTCTGCCCCGTTGTTGCGGTGCATTTTGCCCCGCTTATTTTTGAAAAGGTATTTTTCAATGATTTTGAAAAATTGAATATTTTTCATATTTTTGAATACTTTGCAAAACGTTATGATTGCGTTTACTAAGGTAATTTCTAACCAATTTTTATGCTTTTGGGTGTTTTGGATTCAGGAACTCATCCGCTTCTGGACTTAGTAAAAAAGAATCGGGTTACTTCATTTGGTTCCTGGGAATCCGGATTTCCGGAAGTAGGTTCCAGTACTGGGATATTATATGTGAACTTCAATGTAATACTAGCAATATGGGTATCAAAATTCTTGGAATTACATCAGTAGGCTGTATCTCGTGGTTTTGGAACCATTTGTTGATTTGACCCTGAAACGGACATTCCGGAGCAGGTTCCCGTGGAAGCGTGAGTGGCCTTTCCATTCCAATTCCATTTTTTAAATTGCCATAGGGTCCCTTAACAATAAATAATAGACGTTCAAGACAATTTGAAGAGTTTTGATACTCATATTGCTAGGACATTACTAAAATTTACAAATCATACCCTAGTACTGGAACATTACCCCGGAAAATCCGGATTACCAAGCACCAGATCCATCCGGTTCAATTTTACAAATCAAAAAGAGGACGAGTTCCTGAATCCAAAAAATCTAAAAGTGTCCAAATCGGATAAAGGAAGCCATAGTTATGAGTATTTCAATTTATGGGTACCCGGGTACCCACGTTGGCCTGTTAACGTGGGAGTCTGCATTTCCGCGCCAAGAGGGCAGCAAATCGGTACCTTTTTGCCTTAATCTCGCAATATCTTTGGAAATAGACCAAAAATAAAAAACAAAAATGGTATCCAGTAAACTAGGATAATTACCGAAGACATTGGTGAAAAATTTATTTCAAATTTCCAATTACTTCCAAAGTGATCGGTAGTTTTAGTAGAGAAAATCGCGAAAATTTCGAATCCTTTATGATTCCGCTCCCGAAAACAAAATTGCCTCTCCCATTTCTCTGCATTCTCTGGTTTCCACCCCACCAAAACCAGTGTTGTATCAACAAGGATTCCGTCCTATTCCTTCGTAGTATATTACAAGTTCATTTATGGATTATAACTGTTTGTAATCATGTGGATTACCAAAAGATGCAGAATACGATTTTTGCATTGTTATGCGTTGAATAAAATACATTCAACGCTTGCAAATACATTTATTGATCGAGAATTTCTTTATTTGCGGAAGCGCACGCTACTACGCAGTTACACCACTGTTAGCGCGCCTGGGTCAACGTGCATGTGTATGTGAAAACCTCGGCTTCCTTGCTGCTACCTATAGCACGTGGATACATCTATAGCTATTGCAGCACGTGGATGATCGGAGTAATGAGTGAAATGGACAACTGTTATTTCTAATTACCAAAATAATCTCTCATACTAGTTCCAAAAAGTTTCAAAGGTTCAGGTTTTCCATACTATCGCAACATATCAATTTGCGCCTGAGATATTGAGGCACAGGTTCTGTATTAGGAAGTTATTTGTCGTCTATATAAAGGCAAAAAGAGGACATCATTGTAATTTTTTCTGTATCTGTCTTTTCCGGAGGCCATTGTCTGCGAAAATTTTCGGAAACTCAAATGTACATAGTAATAGGACATATTCGAATGAGCTTTTCTCGGAATATGTTTAGTACTGTAAACTAATATCTTAGCTGACATGTTGAAAACAGGCGCACAACTAATTCGTGATCCTGCGACTATAGCGAAAATGTTTTCTAATCTGAAATATAAAAAGTATTCAAATTGATCGAAAATGGAAGCGGTGATGTTTATTGAACAACTCAGGAAATCCTGAGATTGACACTAAATTCAATTTTCTTGTGCGTATTCTAATATGTTCCAGTTTACGGAGTGTAAAGATATTCTTTCCCGACACTTTGCGCAATTGCACATTGAGAAAAAAAAAAAAATTATGGGTTAAGCATGCGAATTCATGACAATACGTTTTTTTACGAACAATTTTACGTTCAATAAAACCAATTCAACCCGGCTACCATTTTGACCATCTATCCGAAGTTTGGATTACTCAGTACGATGTACCATTCGACTCAGTTCGACGAGATATGGCATGTGTGTTTGAGTAAGCATTTTTGAATATAATTATGGGATGAGGAATAAGTATAAATTGCATAACCTATTTGAATGGATAAAAATTACTTTGATTTGGTGGTCTCGAACATTGTAGATTAAAAATAGTTTTATTTACTACAAGGTCACTGCAGCCGGCTTCGATTTCTCAGAGGAAGTGAATGAAAATTTGCTCATTCCAAAATATTCAACGGAATATCGACTGGCTGTCTGGTATAACGCAGATAGCTGCAATTCAATCAGTACATTGAATGAGACGATTTTTTTAAACATCTAACAATCACAGGAGCGTGGTTCGAAAATATCTTTTCAGTTGAACGAAATTCGGAACACAGTTTTAGAAAAGTCGATTTTCTCACATTTTATCACAAGTACCTGTTGTGGCATCTTGCTCAAGTGGTCTTCGATTCTTCGATTTTGTCTGAGTTACTTGACGTCAAAACCCTAAGTAATATAATTATTGGTAGTTTTCATAGTAATTCATATCATGTTTACCTTATGATGATATTCAAAGCATCTATTGTGCTACGCATCCGCATATTTGTCTACATTTCGACAAACAAATCACTAGAATGTGCAAAATTGCGCTTATATAGTTTGACGGATAATTTCACTTGTAAACAAAATTTGGTTAGTTTGCTAACATCGAACATTTGTTTGCACATTTATATTATGCACAATAAATACTAACTCTTAGTTTGATTTAAGCTACTCAATACTGTTCCAATTACTACTAGTTATAGAAAGCGGATATTCATGGTATTATGACTAAGCCGGCTATTCCCCACATTTTCCTCTTGTCTGAAAATGCGAATACAGTCCAACCCTAATTCGACGATATCTTTCGACGGAACCATAAAAATATAAAACCTCAGAATACGAAGCTTTTGAAATACGCAAATGAGCCACCGAGGAAGAATTCATAATCTAATAAGAACTCAATCGTTCTTCGTTAGGATTCGAACACTCAGATTGGGGGAACAGTATCATAATTCCTGTATCATCAGAATTGAAATAGAATTTTATATACGAATTGCTACTACTTTTCGCGATTGCTAGTTTAAAGATTAGCAAAGAACAAAAACAACAGACTCATAGTGTAGATCAGAAACAAATCAACGGCCAAACATCGATTTGTTTCGTTTCAGATACTGGAAGGTTCTTTTATTCTTTATCTATAATGGAGGTTACCAAATGAGTGTTGGAAGTAAATGACGAAAACCACATGCATGGTTGAGCTTTCGTAATATGTAACATAGTTAGTTATTTTGTGATAAAATTCCATTTTTAATTGTGCAAGTACTTTTTCCTAAATTGTTTACGTTCTTTTTAACTTTTTGGTGATACGATTTCGTTTTGATGAATAATAGTGCATTTCAACTCGACGTTATTCCTGGAAATTGCTAGTTCTAACGGAATTGTGAAACAGAAGGATGAACTAAGGTTTTATTTTAATCAAGGATATAGTTGCTCGGCCAGATAAGTTTCTCGATTTCTTCTATAGG
Organism: Topomyia yanbarensis; assembly: GCF_030247195.1. Taxonomy (NCBI): domain Eukaryota; kingdom Metazoa; phylum Arthropoda; class Insecta; order Diptera; family Culicidae; genus Topomyia; species Topomyia yanbarensis. The sequence continues at coordinate 434,500,243 of NC_080671.1, forward strand.
GTGGATGTACCAATAGTCGCATGCTTAAGGAAAACTTTTGATAAAAAATCGATTAATAGACCTATGGGCAATGTTAATACATTAAACGAAAGCTTTCAGTCCCTACTTCATAGGAAAAATATAAAGATGGCTTAATAACCAATTTATGTATTCAAAACCGCATGTACCACTATAGGAACACATGTACCAATAGTGGTGCAATCGCTAATTTCGGTTCCTATTGTTGCAAATCCCATTGCTTTCTTATGGGACATGCAACTATAGGTACGCTACATCAACTATAGGTGCAAGGGAGCTCAAAATTCTAAGAAAATCATTTTTTTCAATAGTTATTTGAGCAAATTTCAAGGATAACAGTTTTATTGTCGCATAATTTTAGTGCGATGAATCGATAAAAAAATATTTGTTGATGGTTGGTACCTTAGTTAGGCGTATAACCCACTACTGCAACTATTGGTACACCTCAACTATAGGAGCACCCACCCTACATGATCTTATTAAAAAAATTTAAACTATATCATTCGACTACAATAAAAGCTTTGATTGGAAATACAATGTCGCTCGATAGATCTCTGATACTTAACAGGATGGGTAAAATTGCAGATTTTTTTTTATTCATTTCGTTTATTTGATAGGCACAAATGCGTTAGCTTGGCGGTGCCAAATTCTTTTGTTTCTACATTTTGGATATCTTAAAACTAGGAGGTTACAATGTTGAAATATTTTTTTTTACAAAGGAAAAGAAAGTTTACAGCTATCTTAAGACTAGAAATAAGATTCAATATACAAGAGAGGGCCAAAAGATTTTTTTATGAAAAATTTTAAAACAAGGGATTCAGTTTGATATATAAGAGGGGGAGTAATAGTAAAATTGCAGATTGATTTGAGTTACATAAGCAAAGTACAGTTCATCATTTACAATGATTGCAGTCACAAAAATTAGAATTATGTCCTGCTAAGCTCGAAATAAACATTCTCGAGTTTATCTGATACAGTGCAAGATGCAAAATGAATGTTAATGAAGGTGTGACAAAATTGCTAGATGCTTGTGAGCGCTCAGACATGTACACGGAGATGGCCGACGGGCTACCAGCCAGCTGCCGAGAGTACGCGATGGCAGAAACGCACATGAAGAATTTGATGAAAGCCAAAAAACGTAGCTATTGGCGCCGGTTCGTCGACTGGTTAACGAGATAAATGTCGATGAGCACTCTTTGGGGCATGGCCCAGCGCTTACGAAACCCAAACAGTACTTGCTCTCTTGTCATGTAACAATAAATCCCCAGGGCCAGATAGAATCAAATTTAACTTGTTAAAGAATCTGCTTGTTGAATTTATTTAATAAGTTTCTTGAGGGTAATATTGTCCCTCATGACTGGAGGCAAGTGAAGGTCATCACCATCCAAAAACCAGGAAAACCAGCCTCCGACCACAACTTGTATCGACCTTTTGCAAAACTGACCTGTTTCTGATGATGATCTTGTTTCGCCTCGGCAATTGGGTTGAAGCAAATGGCTTTCTGTCAGATACACAATTTGGTTTCCCCAAAGACAAAGGCCCGAACGACTATCTTGACTTGCTCTCAAGAGAAATACAAATGGCTTTAAAAACAGGGGGGCTTTTGATTCAGTTTCTATCCAAATTCCTTTCTGCACCAGCATAGTCTTTCACGGACTCTAAACAAATTTTTGCTAAACTTGCTGTCTGAAAAACACATGCATTTTTCGCATGGTGATTTGTCGAAATTACGAATTAGCTACATGAATCTTCCCCAGGGCTCATGTCTAAGCCCCCTTCACTACAACTTTTACGTGAATGACATTGAAGAATGTCTTGTCAATTCCTGCACGCTAAGTCAGCTTGTAGATAACGGTGTGGTCTTTGTTACATTTGTCTGCTTGGGCCCTCCAGCTGGGTATCGAGTTCTCCACGGAGAAAACTGAGCTAGTCGTATTTTCAAGGAAGCATGAACCAGCGCAACTACAGCTTCAATTAATGGATCAAACTATTGCTCAGGTTTCAACTTTCAAATATCTCGGGGTCTGGTTGGACTCTAAAGGTACCTGGGGATGTCACATTAGGTATCTGAAACAGAAGTGCCAACAAAGGATCGACTTTCTCCACACAATAACCGGAACATGCTGGGGTGCCCACCTAAGAGACCTGATCAGGCTGTACTAAACAACGATATTGTCGGTGATGGAGTACGGGATTTACTGTTTCCGCTTCGCTACGAACACACATTTCATCAAACTAGAGCGAATCCAATATTGTTGTTTGCGTACTATTTTGGGTTACATGCACTCGACTCATAAGATGAGTCCAAAAATGCTAGCAGGTGTCCTTGCGCTGAAAAATCGATTTTGAGACCTCTCATATCGATTGCTCATCCGATGCGATATCTTGAACCCGTTAGTAATTGCAAATTTCGAGAGGCTTGTCAAACTCAATTCTCAAACCCGATTTATATCCTTGTACTTCGATTACATGGCACAAAATACCAATCGTTCTTCATATTATCCCAATCGTGTCAATCTCCCCCATGCTTCTGATTCAAGCGTATTCTTCGACACATCCATAAAGTGCGAGATTCGACAAATCCTGAATCACATACGTCCGCAAGTGATCTCATGTATCTTTTATAGTAAATTTCGAGAAGTCGACTGCAACAAGATGTTTCACACCGACGGGTCAAGCCTCGACGGCTCCACTGGCTTCGGTATATTCAATCAAAACCTCACAGCCTCATTCAAACTCAACGATCCTGCTTCAGTTTTCGTCGCCGGACTTGCTGGTATTCAGTGTACCCTTGGGATCATTGATACTTTGCCCACCTATCATTACTTTATTGTGTCGGATAGCCTCAGCTCAATCGAGGGTCTCCGTTCAATGAAACCTAGAAAGCACATTCCATATTTTCTGAAGAAAATCTGGGAGCGCCTGCATGCTTTGTCTGTAAGATCGTACAAGATTGCCTTAGTTTGGGTTCCCTCGCATTGCCCCATTCCATGTAATATATATATATATATATATATATATATATATATATATATATATATATATATATATATATATATATATATATATATATATATATATATATATATATATATATATATATATATATATATATATATATATATATATATATATATATATATATATATATATATATATATATATATATATATATATATATATATATATATATATATATATATATATATATATGAAAGACCAATCAGCTTCAGCGAATTTTTCAGTATTACTCATCAGAGAACCCTCGAAAGTTGGCAATCTTCATGGAGTAATGGAGAACTTAGAAGGTGGCTATATTCGATAATCCCTAAGGTATCGAAGAAACCATGGATGTGGGTCGGGATTTCATTCATGTGATATCTCGGCTCATGTCCAATCACTACACTGGGCTCGCAAAAAGCGGTATCTGCGCCTGTGGTAACGGTTATCGCCATATCGAACATATTGTCTGGGCATGCGTCGAGTACTGTTCTGCCAGATCTCAACTATTGGATCCGCTTTGGGCTCGAGGAAGATCACTCAATATCCCGGTTCGAGATATACTGGCAAGCCGCGATCTGCTCTATATGTCCCTCGTATATATCTTCCTAAAAACCATCAATATTCAAATTTATTTGCCCCTATTATTTTTCAGATCATTCTAAGAAGTGCGCTCTTCCGCCTACCGTACTGCAACGATGGTTTGATGCGACTCCAAGACAACACAAAATATCTCTGTCGAATGACCCAACAAACACGAGACCTACAGCACAACATCACACGCGCAATGCGCTGTGTTGCCGATCTGCATCTGAGCCGTACTACGAAATCGTCTGGAGAAACCCCTACCGGCTCGAGGAAGACCGCCCGGCGTCCCCATATGGGAACTGTGGGTAAGATGGACAGGTGGGGTAGGACGGACACATGGTTATTTTAGGGATATAACATTAAAACTTCAATTGTATTGTATGTGTACTCTATCATTATGGGTAACCTTGAATTATGAAACACTTAGTAGGCCTTGAATACTGCTAAACGAATACAATTTAAGCAAATATTGATAATCGGTAGTGCTGTTTTGTGCGGATGTAATTTTAAAGTTTCCGATTTTAAGGTTTATCGATGAAAAAATCAATTCTTTCGCGGAGTTTTTCCTTTGTTTCGATAAAGTAACTTTTAAGTGACATCTTCGTGGAAAATAACAGGTAAGTTTATTTATGCGTGAATAGGTACAAACGTTTAAAAAATATGTATACTGGTGGGGCAAGACGGAGTCTTGATTAATTCTATTGATTCATCCTTATATGAATGTCTCGCCCGTAGAAACGAAATACTAGAAGTCAAACGTGGAGAACCATCCAGTTAGCTGAAGTCTCACATGCAGTAGGCTGCAGGATGTACGTTAATGTGATCGAGGTTCAATACGGGATTCCTAGAAGTCTCATACTCTAGCTGTGTGATCGAGGAACTGATGTTACCAATTACGCATTTAATATATAGCCTTCCAGTTTTGTATAATTGATTGTGACTTATCAAATGATCCAATGTTGGAACTGATTGTGTTGCTCTCTTTATGACAACGGCAAAAACGATATTAGAAAATACATCATTTGCTTCAACTCTAAATCGAACCCCAAAACGTCGTTTTTCACCTCGAATTGAACATATATATTAAGAAGAACCACAATCTATTCAAAACATCCGCTTAATATTTTGCATTGATATCCTTTCTGCCACATGTCCGTCTTACCCCTACTATATGTCCGTTTCACCCGCAGTATGGAAAAAGTGCAGATATTTCTTCGTTTTCCAGTTCTTTAAAAACTGATACAAAATGATTTTTGTAAAATAATCCCCCTGGGCACTCGAAAGCCAACATAAGGAGCTAGAACATAGAGTATTACATGGTGACAAAAACATGCTCTTACCATGTTATATTTAAGTACACTCAGGTTTTTTTTACGCGGGGGATACGAGCCGCGTAAATGAAAACCGCGTAAATGAAAACCGCGTAAATTTCAAAATCCGCGTAAATGAAAACCGCGTAAATTTCAAAATCCGCGTAAATGAAAACCGCGTAAATTTCAAAATCCGCGTAAATGAAAACCGCGTAAATTCCAAAATCCGCGTAAATGAAAACCGCGTAAATTTCAAAAACCGCGTAAATGAAAACCGCGTAAATTTCAAAAACCACGTAAATGAAAACCGCGTAAATTTCAAAATCCGCGTAAATGAAAACCGCGTAAATTTCAAAATCCGCGTAAAAAAAACCGCGTAAAAAAATACCGCGCAAAAAAAACCGCGTAAAAAAAACTTGAGTGTATATCCTTAATATGTCCGTCTTACCCCCAGTTCCCCTACATGATGCATTCGTCCGAATATGTAATCCTTACCGTTAATTCCCGATGCCCGATATCTACCCCCAGCTTTGTCCAAAGAAAAGGCAAACGTGCCTTATCAAATAAACGAATTGCATAATAAAATAAATAAAGAGATTCATAGGCTTCAAATACCTAGAGCAGGAAAACACAGAAGTGATACAAGTATTCAACAAGTGGCTAATGTGGTGAAAAAGGTGCCTGGAGCGGATAGAATCCCTAATGTCGCCCTGATAGTGGTAGTTCCGGCATTTCCGAACATGTTTAAACTAGTAATAAGAAAATTACTAAATGAAGGGCCCTTCTCTGATCGATGCCGAAGCTAGTGTTATTGTCAATGCGGGTAAGCCGCCTGAGAATCGCTTACTGGGTACTTTCAGAAAACTCTTGGAAAGGCACATCCTGAACAGGCTGACACCATTTATGGAGAGCGATTATAGGTTGTTGTAGAAACAACACAGAAGTCACGATCGGGGAGCATTCCATAATCTCGAAGCAAGCGCTGAAACAACAGGAAGTGACTATCGACGACCGACTGAATTTCAACATCCTATGTCGATTATATTTGTGAGAAGGCGGTCAAAGCTATGAACGCATTAAACAGAAATATGCCGAACAGCGATGAAGCAAACAGTAGCAAGAGGCGCCTTTCGACTAGTGTATCATCGTCTGTTCTGATGTATGGAATTTCTGTCAGGGTCACGGTGCTGGGGACACAGCGTAATCGAATGAAGCCAAGCAGTACATTTAGGCTCAAAACCATGCGAATCACGACCGTGTACATAACTATTTCATCGGATGCAGTCTGTGTCGTCGCCGGAATAATCACTATCTGCATCATTCTAGTGGAGGATAGCGAGTGTTATATATAGAAGGAAACTACGGAAAACACTGATATCTAATTCGATGACCAAGTGTAAACAAGAAGGGGATTTGGCGGATGATTGTTGATGAACACACAGACTCATACCGGTTATCCCAATCTGGCTGAATATGAATTGGATATAAGTAGCCTTCTAACTCAGCGATTCTCAACCTGGGGTCCACAGACCCCTAGGGGGCCGTCAAGTCGTTGCTGGGGGTCAGCGAAGAGGAAAATCTTTTCCGGACGAATATTGAAACTTCAAGTTTTTTTATCGTATCAGACTGAAAATAATATATACAGCATATAAATCGATGTTAAGCCGTGGGGATCCGCAACCGCCCAGGGTAATTTTGAAGGGGTCCGCGATAACCCAAGGTGATTTCGAAGGGGTCCGCGGAGCAAACAAGGTTGTGAACGGCTGTTCTAACTGATACAATTCCTGGTTGGTCATGATCGATTCAGATCGTACCTACGATCAGCAAGTTAGCAATACTAATGAACTGATGGATGTGGATGAATGTTGGAGACGTGGACATCCCTACAACTCAATAGGAATTGCTGGGCTCACTGGTGGTAGAACGCCTGTCACTCAGTTGACGCACCGAACAACATCCGGTTAGCTAATCAGAATATAATAGAGTTCAGTAGCAGTAACACGCGTTTTTATCACTCTGTTTTGTCCGCGTTATATTTTAATAAAGTATATATGTTTTAACGTATGGGTCGTGTAATCTTCTCTATCGGTCACCTCCGAACACGGCCCACAATAATGAATAACTCCAACTCGGTTAAAAATCCTGCGAGGTTTACGGTACGAACGAAATGAGAGAGTGCCACAATCAGCGTAAAACCCTCGTAATTCCACATACATGCGCCTTTAGACACATATTCCCGCAGATACACACAGAGAAGTAGCCTTGGAAGTAGAGCTAGAGATTACAATGCGGAAGGGCTGGGGTTACAATGAGAGCTTATGCATTGGACAGATAGATGATCTGACTACATTAATGCCATTCACATACTGTATAGCAACAAACGCCACTAATTTACAAGGTACCGTTTTTATGGTTAACGGGACCAAAAATTCATTTATTTGCAAATGACTGGAACGATATATCGCCAACATAACCTAGACTTTACACACTTCTCTATGCAAATTAATACTTTTAAATATATACTTACCTGTCTCATTCACGAATTGCATTCTCTCTCTGACGCACTGTGTTTGATGGGTTTGAAAGTTCATGTGACCGTATCTCTCTATTTTTCAATTGTACGTTAAAATAATGGACCTGAAAATTCTATTCTGCGCGAAATTTTTTTTTTTTCCGGTTTTTAACTAACTAATTGTGGTCCATCAATTAAGCAAAAACATCAGATAATCTTAAACGACGCCGCCAAGGAAAGAAGAACGATAAGGTCAAAATAAAAAAGGATGGAAACACTAGAAAGTGCGTTGTATATTAATTGTCATTTTCAAATAATGGATTTTTTTTAAATATTTTAGAACTTTCCGAAGCAATGTTTCTCAAACTCGTACAATTCGTTTCACTTATTCATTTTATTATGATTGAATTTTAAAAAATGATTTATTCAGGAATTATGAACCAGTTCACGAATACATGAATAAATCATTTTTTAAATTCAATAATTTATTCATTTCATGGATTTTATTTGTTTTGTTTATTTTATTCATTTTGAATACTTGACTAATTTTTAAATATATGATCATTTCATTTCAATCATTTATGCGATTTAGCATTCCTTTTGTTCATTGCGATCATTTTGGTTCATTTTATCTATTAATTCGATTCCTACTTTGGATTCATTCTGATCAGTTTATTAACTTCATGAGTTTATTCATATCATTAATTTAAATTATTTTATGCACTCTTTTTATTCTATGTATTATATTTATTGTCGCCTAGTATTGATGAAACTATTTGTACAGTCGAACGATATTCATGATTTCAGGCGTTTATTCACAATTTTTGTGAACGTTATCGTGATATTTTAAATATGAGTAGAGTGATTCCCTTTCATGATTTCAGGATTTTAGTCACTATTTTTTAATATTTTAGTCATGAGTATTGTGATTTATGTTCAATATTTCAGGAACTTTTCCATTATTTTCATAGTTTGAATTCACGTTGTCGTGATATTATTGTCACGAGTAGAAATTTATGTTTATTAATATTCATGATTTCAGTATTCTAGTCATGATATTTTTGTCACGAGTGTGATTTATGTTCATGATTTGAGGATCTTAATCACTATTTGCGTAATTTCTTCCAGAGCTTACTTTCGAATTTGACACGTAGAGTGATGTGACTCATATTTATGATATCAGCAGTTTTATCATGGTATTGGCAATTTTTCTGTCTTATCGCGATCTAATGTTTTTTTTGGTTATCATCGGTTTTTTTACGCGGAGTAGCGTCACAATATTAACTGTCATAAAAGTTCGACAGATTCACGGTATCTTGTTCTGTGAACTATATCACGAATATAATTTGATGTGCTCAGCGCGTTTTCTATCCAGGCATCACACTGAACTTTATCAAATGAATAACGATATTAGAGGTCTTAACAGTTTTCTCATATCTACTGTTTGTACCTATTATTGCTCGGTAGCAGCTGGACATTTCTTGAAAAAGTGCATTGATCAAAAATAATTCCACGAACAATACTCCAATTTTTTTAAAATAGTTCACGTGAAAATTTCATTATCAAGTTGCATGAAATTGACAATAATTAGGGATATCTTCTAAATATCACAAGCACGCAAAATCAAATGTAAGTCATGTTTAAGCACTGAGAACTGACATACAAGTAAAGTTTTCAACTTGTGTAAGAAATTAAACTGTCGCTTTGAAATGACAACAGCAAGTAGCAACTTGCCACTGGTCGGCGCTTCGATCGGACAGCAATTGCTATACTGGACTTGTATGCAAACTTGGATACAATGGTGACTCACGCATGCAAACCTGCATGCGATGGTGATTTTCAACGTATTTTCATTTAAATGTTTACACAGGTTTTTCGGGAAAGTTTGTTCTAGCTTATATATCTGTTCTCTGTGGTTTAAGGAATCACGGATCATGAATAATATTTCATGAATTTGTGAGCTATTTTATAATCCGACGTGACTATTGTTCTAGGAATCAAGAACCAGTTCACGAATACATGAATACTATTTTAGGATTTCGTGAACTATTTTACAGGAATGAATGGTATGTCGTGGTTGTTACACTAATGATGAACATGAACCAGCCCACGAGAAAAAATAATATTTCATGATTTTGTGAACTATTTCACGAGAACGGATTTAAGATCGTAACTATTATACTAGGATGCATGAATCAGGTCACGAATACATCAACAATGTTTCATAATTTTGTCAACTAGTTCACGAGCAGGAATGGTCAGTCATGATTATTGTATTAGGAATCATGAACCAGTGCACGAATACATGAATATTTTATAATTTTGTGAATTATTTCACGGGCACACACGGTCAGCCGTGACTATTTCACTAGGAATTATGAACCAGTTCACGAATACATGAATAATATTTCATGATTTTGTGAACTATTTCAGGAGCACTGATATTTGATCGTAACTAATATATTAGGAATCATGAATTAGCTCTCCAGGATTGAATGGATTCATGAATAAAATTCCGAGATTCGTGAAATAGTTCACGACAAAATATCCAGCATAACTACGAACAAAATGTCTCCTGGTAAAGATAAACTTGTCCCTCTTTACTGTGAAAACCGACGGGATATTTTATTCTTGTGACTTATGTTCATGTTATCAGCAGTATTATAACGATATTCATAACTCTTCTTCGCTTTATTGTGGTAGGTTATTTGTGGATTCCTATTGGATGTTTAACTCGGAGAAACATAACAATATGAACTGGACCAAGTGTAACCAATTCGCGGTAACATGTTTTGGGAAATGTGCTGCTAACACGATTTGTAACTCAATAGTTTATTTTGACCGATCAACTCAGTTTTCATTTTCTGCTCGGACACCACATTAAACATTATCACGGGAATAACGATGTTCGAAGTCCTAATAGATTTCTTACATTCACTGCTCGTATATATGGCTGGTCACTACCAGACACAGACCATATTGTATTTCATCATAAATATTTTGGAATAATTCACTCAAAATTTTCAAGATCATATGTAGAGTTTTATGAAAGTGAAAATGATTATGGATATCTTCTAGATATTTCCAAGCACACAAGATAGATCGCGAATAATGTGCTATGAATCAAGAACCAGATCACGAATGTTTGTTAATTTATGATTTTGTGAACTATTCCACCAGCACGTGGTGAGTCATGACTACTAGGAATCACGAGTCTGAAAATAATATCTTGCGATTATGTGAACTATTCCACGAAAACAAATAGTGAATCGAGGCCTTCTAAAAACTTATTGTTGTTGATGGAGAAACGCGAATAACTTCTGAAAAGGTCGTAATAAAACAAAAGAATTGCACTGTTAAAACAAAATTTAAAATATCTCGAGAACTACTTCATTTCAGAAATTTTTTGTTATGAGCATTTTGATATGAAATGGCGTTTTGAAACATATTCAAAAAGAAAATTGTATTTTTTACTGCAAATAGTATGAATTATGAAAATATGTCAAAAGTTGTTGTTAGGAAAACTTTTTTATTGAAAGCTTCTCCATGATCCAAATACACTAAAAAAGTTTCTTTTACTTCTTTAAAACCAGAAACATATGATTTTTGTCATTTTATGATGGGGTAACGCGAATAACTTTCAAATAGGGCATAATCACACGAATTAAATGTTTTTGTTGGAACAAAATTCCAAATATCTCAAAAACTATAGCATTTTGGAAAATTGTTGAACGCATTTTGATTTAAAATGATACATAGAATTATATTCTGTAATAAAATTACAGTTTTGTATGTCAATTAGTATGAAATTTAAAAACACGTATAAAGTTAGTGTTAGAAAAACTTTTTTACCGATAAGTTCTCCATCATACAATCACATTCAAAATGTTTCTTTTCTCTTTAGGTTTTAGTTGAGAAAATATAAAAAATAGAAAAAGTGGGTTTTTTGCAATTTTGATTTTTAACACAAATTTTTGTTTTTGTGAAAAATGGCACAACATTTTTTTCAGTGTATATTTCTTTCGTACATAAATATTTATTCCCTGAAACTCATTCTCTGAAAGTTATGCTGTATAAAAAAATATTCGAGCTAAAAAAATTGAAATTAAGGCACGTAGAAATGTTACGCCCTTTTGAAAAATTGCTCTTGTATCAAAATATTGCAAGGTTCAGAGAAAATCATGAAGATTCATAAACTGAACACAGCTTCATAGTTTCGTTCGAATCGACGATGGTCATATTTTGTGGTGGGGCCGGTTTCTCATGGAATCCTCATGTGTCAAATGTACTTTTTTTATTTAAAGGTGAAAGTCACTTTTTCACTCTAACTCGAATACTGTTCTACTTAAAATTTTTTGGACATCATTTTCGGATTCAGCACACGATTTTACATTGAAAATGGAGGTCACATATTGAAGCTAATTTTTTTCTTTAAATTTTGTATTGGTGGATGAAATCACAAATATATAGCAATTTTGTCACACCCTCATCAACATTCATTTTCTTCGTGCACTGATAATATAAATTCGTAAATATAATGAAATCGATCATGCAATGCACGAATTCATTCGTTGTTTTCTGCAACGAAGTATTTCGTGCATTGTAAATAATGCGTTTCGTTCATTTCATGAACAAGAATGCCTGCTTGGTGAACGAAAGCTTTCGTAAATTTTACACATTTAATGTACACTGCACGAATATTATCGTTGATAAAAACATTACTTTTCGTGAAAGAAACGAAATGTTTTGTTTATTTTAATAAGCGTTTGTGTATATTACGTTGGCGGCAAGAATTCATTTCGTTTATTTTAGAAAGGTTTTCGTATATATTAGCATCTTATTGTTTTCAGTCGATCATTTGGGATCGTGCTTTGACAATATCGATTTTTTCTAATTTAAAAAAATCGATTTGGCCAAATCGATTTTATTGTGGTACGAAGAAATGGCCGCTTGATGAACGAAAGTTTTCGTAAATTTTGCTTATTTAGTTTACATTGCACGAATGTAATCGTTGATAACAACATTATTTTTCGTGAATGAAACAAAATGATTCGTTTATTTCAATAAATGTTTGTGTATATTACGAACAATCTCGTTGGTCGTACGAATGCATTTCCTTCATGTTAGAAAAGCTTTCGTATTTAATAGCATGTTGTTTTGACTTTGCTCCGGCAGAGAAAAACTTAAACTTCTTCATTCAAAACCAACGAGCAGCTCGCGATGGCTCAACTGAATCCGTACTGCTCCGGATTCTGGATCAAGCGAAAGAGGTTCAGGAAATCTTCCTGAAACCGGCGGACACGGATACGGCTACTAAATAATCAGACCGAGACCGTCGTGATGATCAACAATCCTCTGACGTATAGCGACAATGACTCCATATTGAAGCTCTTTTGACGTTGACGGTTTGACGAATGGTGCTCGTAAATATTAGAAAGATATTCGTATATAGCAGCGAACAATTCGTTTGCCGAGTAAAGCTGTTTCGTAATAAGCCATCGAAAGTCGTTTCGTGGTTTTCACGAAAAACTCGTAATAAAAAATTGAAGTGTTTCAACAGAACTACGAACGATTGATTATATGTACGAAAAATTCGTATATTTTATTAAAATTTTCTGTAATTCCTAGCGATTTACGAATATATTCTATCAGTGTATACATTTGCATCTTGCACTGTATCAGATAAACTCGAGAATGTTTATTTCGAGCTTAGCAGGACATAATTCTAATTTTTGTGACTGCAATCATTGTAAATGATGAACTGTACTTTGCTTATGTAACTCAAATCAATCTGCAATTTTACTATTACTCCCCCTCTTATATATCAAACTGAATCCCTTGTTTTAAAATTTTTCATAAAAAAATCTTTTGGCCCTCTCTTGTATATTGAATCTTATTTCTAGTCTTAAGATAGCTGTAAACTTTCTTTTCCTTTGTAAAAAAAAATATTTCAACATTGTAACCTCCTAGTTTTAAGATATCCAAAATGTAGAAACAAAAGAATTTGGCACCGCCAAGCTAACGCATTTGTGCCTATCAAATAAACGAAATGAATAAAAAAAAATCTGCAATTTTACCCATCCTGTTAAGTATCAGAGATCTATCGAGCGACATTGTATTTCCAATCAAAGCTTTTATTGTAGTCGAATGATATAGTTTAAATTTTTTTAATAAGATCATGTATAGAAGAAATCGAGAAACTTATCTGGCCGAGCAACTATATCCTTGATTAAAATAAAACCTTAGTTCATCCTTCTGTTTCACAATTCCGTTAGAACTAGCAATTTCCAGGAATAACGTCGAGTTGAAATGCACTATTATTCATCAAAACGAAATCGTATCACCAAAAAGTTAAAAAGAACGTAAACAATTTAGGAAAAAGTACTTGCACAATTAAAAATGGAATTTTATCACAAAATAACTAACTATGTTACATATTACGAAAGCTCAACCATGCATGTGGTTTTCGTCATTTACTTCCAACACTCATTTGGTAACCTCCATTATAGATAAAGAATAAAAGAACCTTCCAGTATCTGAAACGAAACAAATCGATGTTTGGCCGTTGATTTGTTTCTGATCTACACTATGAGTCTGTTGTTTTTGTTCTTTGCTAATCTTTAAACTAGCAATCGCGAAAAGTAGTAGCAATTCGTATATAAAATTCTATTTCAATTCTGATGATACAGGAATTATGATACTGTTCCCCCAATCTGAGTGTTCGAATCCTAACGAAGAACGATTGAGTTCTTATTAGATTATGAATTCTTCCTCGGTGGCTCATTTGCGTATTTCAAAAGCTTCGTATTCTGAGGTTTTATATTTTTATGGTTCCGTCGAAAGATATCGTCGAATTAGGGTTGGACTGTATTCGCATTTTCAGACAAGAGGAAAATGTGGGGAATAGCCGGCTTAGTCATAATACCATGAATACCCGCTTTCTATAACTAGTAGTAATTGGAACAGTATTGAGTAGCCTAAATCAAACTAAGAGTTAGTATTTATTGTGCATAATATAAATGTGCAAACAAATGTTCGATGTTAGCAAACTAACCAAATTTTGTTTACAAGTGAAATTATCCGTCAAACTATATAAGCGCAATTTTGCACATTCTAGTGATTTGTTTGTCGAAATGTAGACAAATATGCGGATGCGTAGCACAATAGATGCTTTGAATATCATCATAAGGTAAACATGATATGAATTACTATGAAAACTACCAATAATTATATTACTTAGGGTTTTGACGTCAAGTAACTCAGACAAAATCGAAGAATCGAAGACCACTTGAGCAAGATGCCACAACAGGTACTTGTGATAAAATGTGAGAAAATCGACTTTTCTAAAACTGTGTTCCGAATTTCGTTCAACTGAAAAGATATTTTCGAACCACGCTCCTGTGATTGTTAGATGTTTAAAAAAATCGTCTCATTCAATGTACTGATTGAATTGCAGCTATCTGCGTTATACCAGACAGCCAGTCGATATTCCGTTGAATATTTTGGAATGAGCAAATTTTCATTCACTTCCTCTGAGAAATCGAAGCCGGCTGCAGTGACCTTGTAGTAAATAAAACTATTTTTAATCTACAATGTTCGAGACCACCAAATCAAAGTAATTTTTATCCATTCAAATAGGTTATGCAATTTATACTTATTCCTCATCCCATAATTATATTCAAAAATGCTTACTCAAACACACATGCCATATCTCGTCGAACTGAGTCGAATGGTACATCGTACTGAGTAATCCAAACTTCGGATAGATGGTCAAAATGGTAGCCGGGTTGAATTGGTTTTATTGAACGTAAAATTGTTCGTAAAAAAACGTATTGTCATGAATTCGCATGCTTAACCCATAATTTTTTTTTTTTCTCAAAGTGCAATTGCGCAAAGTGTCGGGAAAGAATATCTTTACACTCCGTAAACTGGAACATATTAGAATACGCACAAGAAAATTGAATTTAGTGTCAATCTCAGGATTTCCTGAGTTGTTCAATAAACATCACCGCTTCCATTTTCGATCAATTTGAATACTTTTTATATTTCAGATTAGAAAACATTTTCGCTATAGTCGCAGGATCACGAATTAGTTGTGCGCCTGTTTTCAACATGTCAGCTAAGATATTAGTTTACAGTACTAAACATATTCCGAGAAAAGCTCATTCGAATATGTCCTATTACTATGTACATTTGAGTTTCCGAAAATTTTCGCAGACAATGGCCTCCGGAAAAGACAGATACAGAAAAAATTACAATGATGTCCTCTTTTTGCCTTTATATAGACGACAAATAACTTCCTAATACAGAACCTGTGCCTCAATATCTCAGGCGCAAATTGATATGTTGCGATAGTATGGAAAACCTGAACCTTTGAAACTTTTTGGAACTAGTATGAGAGATTATTTTGGTAATTAGAAATAACAGTTGTCCATTTCACTCATTACTCCGATCATCCACGTGCTGCAATAGCTATAGATGTATCCACGTGCTATAGGTAGCAGCAAGGAAGCCGAGGTTTTCACATACACATGCACGTTGACCCAGGCGCGCTAACAGTGGTGTAACTGCGTAGTAGCGTGCGCTTCCGCAAATAAAGAAATTCTCGATCAATAAATGTATTTGCAAGCGTTGAATGTATTTTATTCAACGCATAACAATGCAAAAATCGTATTCTGCATCTTTTGGTAATCCACATGATTACAAACAGTTATAATCCATAAATGAACTTGTAATATACTACGAAGGAATAGGACGGAATCCTTGTTGATACAACACTGGTTTTGGTGGGGTGGAAACCAGAGAATGCAGAGAAATGGGAGAGGCAATTTTGTTTTCGGGAGCGGAATCATAAAGGATTCGAAATTTTCGCGATTTTCTCTACTAAAACTACCGATCACTTTGGAAGTAATTGGAAATTTGAAATAAATTTTTCACCAATGTCTTCGGTAATTATCCTAGTTTACTGGATACCATTTTTGTTTTTTATTTTTGGTCTATTTCCAAAGATATTGCGAGATTAAGGCAAAAAGGTACCGATTTGCTGCCCTCTTGGCGCGGAAATGCAGACTCGCACCTTAAGGGTGTTTTTTTTGTTGGACACATAACATTTAATTAAATTCTCTCAATTGATGTTCTATAGCTGAGTTATGATCATATTTCCTTAGGGGGTGCGTTTTACCCCATCTTCCCCTACATCCAACATTCACAATCGTCATCCCAGCGGGGTTACTATAGGATTGCAACCGATCCCCACAGCCACCACCGGAACCGGTCGACAGCCTACCCGAAAGGCCACAGGGAAAAGGGTGTTTCATCAGTACTGCAGTACAGTGTATACAGGTACATACAATTCCGTGTGGGTTACTAGATCGCTTGGAACGTGCACATAGGTGTATATGTATATGGGAATCTGTCTACGACATACACCCGTCCTTAATGACGGTTGGGCCCCTCGGGGTGCGTGATGCATTGGAATGGAATTTACCTGTTCATAAATGCGGATAGAGGAAAACGGCTATAAAACGGTGCATTATTCGCACAGGAATCGGAATAAGGCGGAACCGGCGTTTGGAGATTGCGGGGTTAACCGGGAATGGATTGTTTGACATTTCAACGTGTGCATGGTTTCTGATGGTGTTGGTCAGACGGTTCTGTTACCTTAGCCGTGGGTGAGCTAAAATCAGAAGGCAACAAGCAGGGACGACAGTTTCCGTAGATGGCGAAGCCATATTTGTGTGATGAATTGATGCTAGGGAAGCGATGGAAAATGTATGAATAATTCAAATAACGGAAACCCACGATGAGGTCGATTATATGGCAATGACGGTGTCCGACGATGATGATGATGATGATGATGATGGTCGCTTTACATGAGTGTTACTTGGAACTGGTTCGACTCGTTATGTTAAAAGTGCTCGTCTAGGATAGATGTAAAACAGTCATTTATTCGACATAGATACAAAATTGTGTTTGGAAATGAAAAAAAAAACAAGTGCTACTCATAGCCGACAGCAAGAAACAATTCAATTGAAAATTCTATGCTACAATGCTATAATTTCACCCATTTTCCAGATTGGGACAAAATACGATTTACTTATTACACCAGTACCGTACTCTTTGCACAGTCAAACCTGGGGTCGTACACAGCTCTTAAAAATTTAACAAATCATCACTTATAACAAATCATACAATAAATATTCCCCATTGCTGCTCAGCTCACATGCAAAATGATCTTCATTTGTGCAAAATGATAATGTGAAATTGATTCGACAACAAACCAAACTAAATTATTCAGCATCAGTTAACTCTTACGGTCCCATTTTCCCAAAACGACGTCAACATTTCACTCCCGGACTTTCTCAGCCGCCGGCAGCCACCATTCATCATGCAATAAATTCTGATCATAAATTCCTGTTGAATTGTGTGGTAGGTACATATTAATATTTGAACCGGCCGACCGACCAACCGGGATTGCGATTCACCGATTCAGTTCGCTTGCCGGGCAGTAGTGGAGCAAGATAGTGGTGCGAATGAGTTTTGGTTGGAACTTAGCCGCTGGCTTTTGTCGCCCCGGCAACCGATTTAGTATGTGGCAAGTTTATGGATTTCGATTTCTGTGCTTAGATAATCGAGATCCTGGGTCTGTTCCCTCGGGTTAGCGATGGGAGCTGGTCATCATATCTACCCGGCCGGTTTTCCATATCTGAACCGATCCCGGCTTGGACGATGCCAGTTAATTTTAATAAACTATAAATGTTAAACTACTTGCGGTGTGACTCTAGGGATTGAAAAATGGATCGAGAGGGAGATGGTACTGGCTGCTAATCAGATATGTCTACAAATGGTTTGCTTGTTTTAAGATAATATTGATAAATGCGAAAGTTGTGATTTATGTTTGTGAAAAGTCCTATTCTTGCTAGCTTTATTATGATTTAGTATTTCATTTAGTTGTATATTTGAAGAGCTAATTAACTTAAAAACAAGAGCAAATATGTCAAGTCGAAAGGGTCGTTAAAGAACAAACTTATGACTGGAAGTATGATGATGCTTCCCTGTGCATTTCATATATTACTAATAACTATGCCACAAATTGAACAAGTTCAAGTAGCCAATAGCAATTTTCAGCGAATATTATATTATAATAATTTCCAGTAATACTACTTGCTAGTGCTGATATCCTTTTCAGCTCTTTGCAGACTCTGGAGGGCAATATATTGTGTTTATCAACCATAGAGAATTTCGTAAGACGCTCATGTAAAATAGTCCAAACTTATTTTTCTAGTATCAAACAAGCAACTTTTCCCAGCTCAAAACATTTTCGATCCTCTTCCCCAGCTCAACTCCGGGCAATACACCTACGAATAAAAACTCAGAAATAAAACCTTGGAGAAAAAATCTCGCTTAAACTATTTATGCAAATTCTGTTGTTGCAAGTTTTATTCTTCCGTAACTCTCCAGCATAGTGAGACACCAGTATACATACCACAAAAGAAGTCGTATTTTTGTTACTACCGCGCTACGGTGCTCAGCAAAATCCAGCAGCACAGCGCGGTAAAGTTTCCCACCGGTGCTGCTTTCGCGACATCCGACGAGAAGCTTGATGCAATTTACGGGAAGTTATTTGGCATTTTTATTGCTGCACTTCTGTTCTGTCCTCTGCCGTGGAAATTGCATTGCATTACTGAGTCCTGGTCGGGATGAGTTCGAATTGAAGAACCGTTTGAGATGCGCTTTCTTTTGTTTGGAACTTTTGAAGAATGAAGCTTCAAACCGAAGAGCTCTTCAGGACATCAAGTTGGCACTGAAATGGTAGAACGTCTCGTCGTTCATCGCTCACTAAGTCAATCGTGAAAATGGGTTAACTACACCCAAAACGTACCCGGTAAGATTCGCTTACATTAATGCAATAAATACGAGCGAAAATTGCAAGCGTTCTGGTAATGTGCGAAAATTGCAAGAAGCTTCCTTGCATGCAATGCAAGAAACAGAAAAACCGAATTTTGCCTATGTATTAGCGATGTATGTGTATTGGTGACCAATATGCGTTAGAAAAAAAGACTGTTGGCATTGAAAAATGAATCCTGCACAAACAGATCACTAATCAATGCTTTATCCACCCAACCATACTACCAGATAGTAATAAGTGGATAAAAGCCATATATAAACACTTAGATGATTTCACGATTAATGAAAAAAGTAAAACAAGCAGCCAGATTTGAACTCAGGCCTTTCCGCATCATAGCGCTAACTACAAGCACTGATCTGTCCTTACACATAAGAACAGGACGTTTAAACTCTTACACAATTTGATGCCGTCTCGTGTGTAATGAATAAACCACAAAACTGCGTTTGATGATGTTGGTGAGGAATGAATAAATAGTAGACGGAAAATAAAAACTCGCCGTGCGTTGCTATACCAACCAGCATAGGCATGTGAATGTGGTGGTAATCCTTTGACAGTGTGTTGAAGAAACATATGTACGTATAGCGAGAGATGAAGTGATTTTATATGCTTGCAACAATTGCAAGCGGCTTTAACTGCAAAATTGCAAGCGATGCTAACATTATTTGCAAGTGATTGTCGCTTGCAATAATTGCAAGAGATTTTTGTTTTGGGTGTACTATTCTAATTACCAGGGATTTTGAATTTGCGGTTTAGATTCGATGATTGTCGTTCGGATTGAGCAGCCAATCTAATTTCGATGGTTAAATTATTTACCGTTACCACGCTGCTGGTAATTTATTGCGGACTTGGCATCGGTTGCACGAATGATCGGTGAGCGAAGCCACGAAAGCCACAACATTGTGGTAGCGTGATTGTGACACAATCTGCTCCAGGGCAAGGTTAATTCTGAGGGCTATTACGGTGTTGAAACGAGAATTGGTTGTAATTGCGCCTTAGGAGGAAACTAGTTTTTAAATTATGATATATCATTCATTATCGAAATCCTGCTTATAAAAATATTGAATCGTCTAAAACTTCTGTACCTTCTCAAAACTCTAAATCTTCTGAATCATTTGTATTTAAATGTATTCTCAATCCTCCAAAATGATCAAAGTACCTGTCTTCTTTTTTCTAAAATCTTTTAAATTTTCTTATACGTCAATATCCTCTATATTCCCTAAATCATCTAAATCTGTTAAATCTTAGACATCTTCTGTTTTTCTCAATTTTTTAACCCTGCTAAATCTTCTAAATCTATTGAAACTTCTAAAATTTCTAAATCTTCTGAATGAACTAATTTTGTTTAATCTTAGATGTTTTCTACATCATCTCAATTTTTTAAATCTTTTGATTCTAGAGTAAAGTGGGGTCAAGTAGGTCAGGTTTTCTTTGACAAGCTCGTGCACTGATTTTGACAACCAAACACTCGTGGGAAAGGTTATACATCTGGCAACGTTTTGAATTTTGAATAGTTTTATGCGTGGCAAAATGTACACGCCTAGAAAATCACCGGCACAACTTTTATTTGAAGAGTATTAATACTGTATATTATTTAAAAATAAAATTTACGTTACTCTGGTAAGAAAATGAGAAGTGGCAAATGAGGGGAAAAATCATGAAACCGCGAAAAGAAATGTTGAAAAATATGGCGTCTGGTTTTGTACTTGCGAATGACTTCTTCGATGTCCTCGTCGTCGCCAGAGTGTGGACTTGAAGTTGTTCATTTCGCCTCCCGTAGTTGCTTAATGACCTATAGTGCTCCCAAGCGTATGTTTCATGTTGATGTCCGTATTATTTTCAAAAACAAAAATATCGAAAAACCAACACAAAACTCATGTTCAGCACTTGGTGTTTTTTTACATTGGTTAAATGTTCTATACTGAGGACGAAGGACAATGCGTTTTCGTGGAACAACACGAGAAAAATAATAAATAAATAAAAGACGCCGTAACTAATGCAGCTGATCCACAGAAACCTATACCTATTATACCCCCATACACATTTGATCCCATTCTACTCTACTGAATCGTCTAATTCTTTTAAATGATTTAAATCATGTAAATCTTGTAAATCTTGCAATTCTTCTAAATCTTCTGAATCTTCGAAATGATCAAAATTGTTTAAATCTAGATGTCTTCTAAATGCTCATTATGTTTATCCACACTTTAGTAGTTTACAGGCCCGATGAGAGGGGGAGGCAGCCAGGGCAATTGCCCTGGGGCCCGGGTCGTATTTGGGGGCCCGCGTTTTCACCCGGAAGATTGGCGAACACTTCCAATATTCATAGAAGTGCAATAAAAATAGCAATAGTAATTTATTTGTAATCATTCGCCTTATTAAATTGTTATATGATGAAAGCGTAAAAATGAAAACTTTATTTTATAGTTGACATTTGTTAAAACAAACGTTCTCAAGGGAGTTGTCTACTTTGGGTACAAGTTTATAAAACGAGTTGTTTTGCTTGAATCGACGGAATACACTACAAAATATTGAGAAGCCAATTCAAAGTATTTTCGAAGAAAGCGTCAAACAGAAATGCGAGGGCACGGACAAACGCATCCGTTCTCTTCTACGTTCGCTTCTTCGCTGATGGTGCCGGTTGTTGGCTTAGAGACACTGGGCGTGATTATTGCTGAGTGAATATTTGTTCCTGTCAGACCCGTAGATATTGATTTTGTAGCCGTTTGTGGTTTGGCATAAGTTAACGGTGTGCTGTTTACAGTTATAGTAGCTGGGCTTTTCTAAAGTGCTTGTGCACAAAGTTTTCCGTTGTGCAGTGTCTTTTTGTAGAATACCATGTATTGTCTGATGAAATGTCCCATTTTCGGTTGATCCGTTTGTTTTGTGTCGTCACCTAAGTAACCATAAGCTCTAGTTCAAAACTCTAGATAAGCTATAAGTTAGCATTTCCATTGCTAACTAGCCGTATAGATGTATTTATAATGCTTCAATGCATATAAAATGTAAAGCATTAAATCTAGCACTATATCGACATACAGAACACAGACATCGTGCTAAAAATCTATTGAAATAAATACTATGAAACTTTTATAGAAAACTTTAAGGCTATGTGCAGGAGCGTTTTATTTTGTATAGGAGTTTCAAAGTAGAACTGGAACTGTAAAATTCACATCCCCAGCAGAGCGTTTTGTTTTATAATTTCGAAAAGTTTTTTTTCAAAATTTAAAACTGTTTTACGACGCCGTTCTAGTTGAGGCTGATTTTAAAACACGTTTAGAACTATGTTTTAAATACATGCAAACTTTTCAGCACATACACTTAGACCCGATAGACTGGGGAAAAATCAATTTGAATGCAGTGATGCTGAAGGCATGGCAAGACATGAATTTTATACTGAATAGAACATCCGCTAAAACTGCTGCTGGGGACAGCATGTTCTAGTTTTAAAATTTTCAGTTTTATATAATAGAACTGTCAAAATTATGAATCTAGAACTGAACCACTTCTGAACATGCTCTAAGTGCTAATATAGAATCTGTTTATAATGCTTTGTGACATCGAGCAATAACAAATATACGTATGCGTTCCAATAGCTTGAGCTTGAGCTCGTGCGACCACCCCTGGCTGCTACTCCGTTATCGATCTGGACTAGCTGAAGTTGCACAGGGCTGAGAGTAGCGAAACATCTTTCAATGTGCAACTCTTGGAAATTCCAAAGTGTTTATTGATTAATACCGGCGCCGGCCAGGCACGAACGTAGATCACGAAAGGAAAGGGAAGGGATATTAGTCCGATACTTGCTTTTTCTAGAGACCGTATATACTACTGCGCACTCCGCAAGTATCACGGGAGGAGGATATTTGTTAGTAAGTATAGAAGTTGTGTTGAAAACTGCCAATCTGCCAACACTGTGAACAGTAGGGCAGTTCCGATTGCACCCCGACTGTCGCAGCTGTCATCGTTAAAATCAAAACAAACGAAGAAGAAAGAAAGGAACGGTAGAACGTGGGGAAAAGAGCGAAGTGAAGTTCTTTCGAGACATAGAATCTCTTCATGTGCATCCCAGTAAATACAGCCTCGATCGATGGAAAGATTGGTCACTGTGATTCATCGCCACAGAATTTGTTACCGCTGGTAGCTTTCGGATCGTGTTCCATTGTGGTTTCTGTAGGAGATAAAACTGAACGTGAGTCGAATTAAGTTGTGAATTCTATATATATAAACTAATAAATTAATAATAAATTTCAGCTTAAAAGCTATCTACAGTATAAACTGCTAAACGGACGTTTCAATCTCCTATGGGATTTTCGATTGATTGACACCGGTGTAGTGGATTGCACTGGTTTTGCACTTTCTAGCAGAAGTGTCAATGGAACATTCCCAGTTTTCTGCACTTCTGCTAGAAAGTGCAAAAACGGTGCAGTTTCAGTGCACTCCACTACACCGGTGTCAATCAATCGAAAACCCCACTAGAATCACCCGCAATCGTGAAAAAGTTGTATTATACTTGATCGCAAAGGCTAATGTACATTCGAACACCCCTCGGTGCTGTGAATGTGTGAGTGACCGGAAATTGAAGAAGAAAAATGTGTGGTTTTGGAAGTTAGTTTAAATAAACGCTTGAAGAGAATGCACGCATTTCTTTACTCGCACAAACCATCCGTTAAATCTAATAAGTTAGTGAAACAGTGAACATTTTTTGGTCCTAATCGAACCGGATAAACCCGCCGCGATAGTTTTTTGTGATGGTTTGAAGAATCGCAATGGATAATTAGAATCTAATAGATTTTGCATCAACTGCAAAAAACGCCATATTGGTTTTGACACGTAACGCCGCGGCGTGCAAGTGAACCTGTTGAATCGTGTCCGGAGCACGATATTCGATGAAAAACATTCTAGAACGTTATTCGAATGCAGTGAATAATAATTATGTGCTGAATGCAATTATAAAAGTGATTTGGAAAAACCACACGCTTCCATGTGTGAAAGAGAAGAAACTCCGAAAGTTTCTAGAAACATAACCCCGAAAAATTTGCTCGATGCATTGACTGGCGCGTCGAATTGTTCACCTCTAGGTACAGTTGCGCTTCAGAAAGCAGCACACGAAAAGCAACAACAAGAACGCAAAATGGCCCAGCAGCTAGAAAGAGTTCTCGATCGCCGCGATATGATCACTCAAAAATATCTGAGGATTCGGCAAGGATTAAGCGAAAATGTAAGCATTCATTGGTTGAATCTGCAACTTGAAACGATTCGTAAGTGCAATGAGCAGTCTGAGATAATCTATAATGAAATATGCGAACTTATACCTCGAGCGCAACGAGCCGCGCACACGGAAGAGTATTTCCGCTGTGAGGAAATGTATAATTCTCTGTACATCACTATTCAAACGGCAATATCCAGATTGAAGGATGCAGACAACCAAGTAAAACTTGATGCAAATGCAGTTTCACCCGACCCACAGCGACCAATTGTAGTAAGCTCGTCAGCACCTCACTTGCAAGTACCGTTGCCAACATTTGACGGGAATCTTGAAAACTGGTACTCCTTTAAGTGTATGTTCCAGACAATCATGAATAGATACCCAAACGAGTCACCGGCTATCAAACTTTATCATTTGAAAAATTCGCTTATTGGAAACGCTACAGGAAAAATTGATCAGGATGTTATTAACAACAATAACTATGACGCTGCATGGAAAATGTTGGAAGACACGTATGAGGATGAACGGTTAATAATAGACACACACCTCGAAGCCCTATTGAATATACCAAGGATGTCTGGTGAATCTGGTGATGAACTACGAAAGTTGATCGATGTTTGTACAAAACACGTTGATGCACTTATAAACCATCAGTTACCAGTTGAAGGACTGGCAGAAATGATCGTTGTTAATGTCATCGCCAAGCGCTTAGATAAGGACACTAGAAAGCTATGGGAATCTCAGCTACCCAAAGAAGAATTGCCAACTTTTATTGAAATGATGGAATTTTTAAGAGAACGATGCCGTATCCTCCAAAAGATGAAAGGTTATTCAGAGCTGCGACCAACCACCGGTGTGTGGAAGCAACGTGGTAAAATGGAGCAGAAAACAATGCCTGCAAAGAACTTTGTTCAGACAAGCAAGGAATCCTGTTATGGCTGCAATGGAGACCATACAATTTATAAATGTGATGAGTTCAAAAAGCTTTCAGTGTCTGAACGTTATAGCAAAGTGAAGCAATCTGGTCTCTGCTTTAACTGTTTACGCCGGGGTCATCGCACTGTTGACTGCAACTCGGAGCAATCTTGCAAGACGTGCGGTCGAAAGCACCACAGTCTACTTCACGACGGGAAACCAGAAGCCCCGAAGAAGCTTGAGAATGAGGAACCAACATCATCGACATCGTATTCTAGCGACATCCGCGAAACTGTTGAACAAACAAAATCTGTGAACTGTGCTCACTCATATAACGTGACAAAACAAGTACTTTTGTCAACAGCTGAAGTTTTAGTATGTGGATCAGGGAATACAACGTGGTCCTGTAAAGCACTGCTGGATTCGGGCTCCGATTCGAATTTGATGACGGAAGAATTTGCGAGAAAAATAAATATTCGAATGGAAAGCATCAATATTCCCATTAGCGGATTAAATAATACTGAAACTTACGTGAAATATAGACTTAGTACAAAGATAAAATCGCGCGTCAACGCTTTCGACGCTACACTAGAATTCCTGATTGTACCCAAAATAACCAAACTGCCGATCATTGAACTGGATACCCATGCTTGGCCCATCCCCACTGGTACAGTACTGGCGGACCCATCCTTCAACAAACCCGACGAAATTCAGATAATTCTTGGCGCAGAGTTGTTTTTCGATCTGCTCAAGGAAGGCAGAATGCGACTCGGCAACACCAAACCAATATTAATCGATACACAGTTTGGATGGATTGTCAGCGGACCAGTCAACGATAGGAATCAAAGACTAAAGAAGTCGCAAGGCATATGTCAGTTGAATGTAAGTAACAATGAATTGAACCACACTATAACGAAATTTTGGGAGCTTGATGCATGCCGCGAAGCGTCATTGTTGACAGTAGCTGAACAAGCTGTTGAAGCACACTTTTTACGTACGTTTACCCGCAACGACGACGGTCGCTACTCCGTCAGACTTCCTTTCAACGATATAAAAAATCAACTGGGCGATTCTCGAGCAACAGCACAACGTCGGTTTGACAACTTACTACGAACATTTGTGGACGATAAAAAAAGGATCCGTTACACGGAATTCATGGAAGAATATTTATCTCTTGGTCATATGGTTGAAGTCTTTGACCACCCCGAAGATTGTTTCTTTCTACCTCATCACGCCATCTACAAAGAGACAAGCAGCACTACTAAGTTACGAGTAGTTTTTGATGCTTCAGCGAGGACCACGTCTGGTTTTTCGTTGAATGATGCCTTAGAGACGGGTCCAACTGTTCAGAGTGACTTGATATCGATTATCATACGATTCTGTAGCCATCAAGTAGTATTGACAGCAGACATTCCGAAGATGTACCGGCAGGTGCAAATTCACCCGGAGGACCGAAAGTATCAACGCATCTTATGGTTAGATTCGGAAAATAAAACAGGAACGTTTGAGCTAACAACCGTAACGTATGGTTGTTCTAGCGCACCATACTTGGCTACACGAGTGCTTATACAGTTGGCAAATGACGAAGCAGATGAATTTCCACATGCATCGCGAATAGTGAAGGAAGACAGTTACATCGACGATTTCCTCACTGGAGGGAAAACAGCCGCCGAGGTGATCGAGATTTATCAGCAGCTTTCCGAGATGTTGAAGCGAGGCGGCTTTGGTATGCATAAATTCTGCTCGAACAGCGAAAGTGTTCGTAAGTCTATTCCAGCGGAGCTGCAAGAAACGCAAATGAATTTTGAAGATGCTGACATAAATAACACCATTAAAACACTTGGACTTATCTGGAATCCGGAAGAAGATTATTTCGTATTTCACGTGAGTCCGTTGGAATCGAAAAATAATGTACATCCTACGAAGCGAAGTGTGCTTTCCGACATTGGAACTCTTTTC
The DNA here is from genome assembly GCF_030247195.1 of Topomyia yanbarensis. Taxonomy (NCBI): domain Eukaryota; kingdom Metazoa; phylum Arthropoda; class Insecta; order Diptera; family Culicidae; genus Topomyia; species Topomyia yanbarensis. The sequence goes on from NC_080671.1 coordinate 434,527,656, forward strand.
GATCCATTGGGATTTCTAGGGCCAGCTATTACTACAGCAAAATTAATAATGCAAGATCTATGGCGGCTTGGAGTCGCATGGGATGAAGCTTTACCTCCAGAACAACTAGAAACTTGGACTGCATTTCGACAACAGCTTCCGTTGGTCAATCAACTGAAGAAAGGCAGGTGTATAACATCAAATCACGCTGATGTAATTGAGCTTCACGGATACTCGGACGCTTCCAAGAAGGCGTATGGCGCAGTGTTGTATACGAGATGCGTATCTTCCAATGGACGGGTAAAAGTTCATCTAGTTTGCAGTAAATCGCGCGTGGCGCCTTTGAAACCGACCACAATTCCTCGGCTCGAACTATGTGGAGCATTACTTCTAGCCCAGCTGGTGAAAAAAACCGTAGCTGCAATGCAAATTTCTTTTCAAAGTGTGACACTTTGGACCGATTCACAAGTGGTGCTGGGTTGGCTGAAAAAATTACCGCTTGCTTTGAATCAGTTTGTTGCTAATCGCGTGGCAGCTATCATTGAACTCGTGCCTGAATACCAATGGCTTTATGTACCATCAGAACAAAACCCTGCTGATGTAATATCACGTGGTGCCATGCCCGAAGAACTGATTCGACAGGATTTGTGGTGGAAAGGATGTCCAACCCTAGGCGAAAGGGATTTCGATCCTAAAGAAGATAATAATTATAGCAATGAACTAGAACTCCCTGAGCTGAAATCAACAACTGTGTGTGCTTCAGTTCAACGCATGCCACTGCAAATAAACTTCACTAGGGTTAGCAACTTTCGACGCCTTCAGCGAGCATGGGCATACGTACTAAGATTCATCAAGAATCTTAAAACAAAAACCAGTAACACAACTCCTATAAGCGCACAAGAAATGAACGAAGCTCTTGCTGCGATCGTGAAGCTTGTTCAAAGAGCATATTTCGGTGACCTCATTAAAACGTTAGCTGGAGGTTCAAATAGGCAGCATGATTACAGTGGTTTGGCTCCATTTCTAGATCCGGAAGGTTTGATCAGAGTTGGGGGACGGCTGAAAAACTCATTAATCCCGTACGAAGGAAAACATCAGTTGCTGTTACCCGAAAAGCATCATGTAACTCATATCCTTGTCCGGCAATTACACAACGACAATTTCCATGTCGGACAACGCGGACTGCTATCAATCATACGTGAGCGATTTTGGCCTGTAAAGGTAAAGCAGCTTATTAAAAAGATTTGCGGTTCCTGCTATGTTTGCTACCGGTACAACCCTAAACCAGTTAATCAATTTATGGGAAACTTGCCTGATTACCGTATTACACCGTCGCCAGTTTTTTCTAACACTGGAGTCGATTATGCTGGACCATTTTTACTAAGAGAGACTGGCAGAAAGACAGTAACTTATAAAGGTTATCTCGCAATATTCATCTGTTTAGCAACCAAGGCCATTCATATTGAATTGGTATCAAATTTAACTACAGCACATTTCATAGCTGCATTGCAACGTTTTATTAGTCGACGTGGTATGGTGAATAACTTGCATTCGGATAACGGTACAACGTTCATAGGGGCGAATCATGAATTGGCTGCACTACGGCAACTATTCGAGGAACAGGCTCATCAAACCAAACTGAATGATTTCTGTATCAGCAAGGGAATACAATGGCATTTCATCCCTCCGCGTAGTCCTCATTTTGGTGGCATCTGGGAGGCTGGCGTGAAGTCGGTTAAATATCATCTGAAGCGCGTTGTAGGGGAAACTAAGCTGACCTACGAAGAAATGACAACTTTTCTAGCACAAACTGAGGCTATTTTGAACAGTCGGCCTTTAGTTCAAATATCAGATGATCCCAATGATCTCGAAGTGTTGACCCCATCACATTTCTTAATAGGCAGATCGGCACTTAGCATTCCAGAACCATCATATGAGAAGGAGAAGATTGGACGGCTGAGTCGATGGCAGCATATTCAGCTTATAAGGGAGCATTTTTGGAAACGCTGGTCAACAGAGTACCTGTATCATTTGCAATCTCGCCCGAAGTGGCACACCGGAACCACCCAGGTGCCAGTAGGAGCGCTCGTGGTGCTAAAGGACGATAATTCACCACCCCATCAGTGGCGTCTAGGACGCATTACCGCCATTCATCCAGGAGAGGAAGGTATAGTAAGAGTTGTAACAGTAAAAACACCAAACGGAGAATATAAAAGAGCTACAACAAAGATATGCCTTCTGCCATCTGTTGATCCAGGGGTATCAACGGGGGGAGTATGATCGCAAAGGCTAATGTACATTCGAACACCCCTCGGTGCTGTGAATGTGTGAGTGACCGGAAATTGAAGAAGAAAAATGTGTGGTTTTGGAAGTTAGTTTAAATAAACGCTTGAAGAGAATGCACGCATTTCTTTACTCGCACAAACCATCCCTTAAATCTAATAAGTTAGTGAAACAGTGAACAATACTTTTTCGTTATCGACGCCAGAGAAGTGACTCCACTATCTGGAATAGATTTCGATCCATCAACTCATGGACCGAAGACCAGCGGCTTTACTTCCCTTCTGGAGGAAGACGTGACCACAGATTTTTTCACCTCAGAAAAATCTCAACGACCTCAGCTGGGATTGAACCCAGGCCAACTACAACTACGGTCACGCTTACCACTCAACCACCGGCGCCGTCCAAATATACGTATGCGTTCCAATAGTTACCCAAACTCGTATGCCTTCATTCAATAAATGATGATGCAATAAATTTAAAATCATTTTTTCGATTTTTCGAAAAAATGCAACTGCAAATATAATCCACAATAGACGTTTACGTAATTCCAACCAAACATTTAGGTAGAGTTTGGATTAAACCAAGTATACATGCAAATCTTCTCACAGATCAGTGATCAAACGCGTATACCAAATTGAGACGAGGTTTGCGACTGCGGATCGAATCCCATTTATATAGGCACTAAATCGTCAATTTAAACAGTCGGCATGCCAAACGAAAGAAGAGAGGAAGGGTGGGTATGTTATTGAAAGTTAATTTTATCTTTTGCTGTGTCGATAAAGAAGGGAAGTTTTTTTTTTAAAAACACGACTCTATAATTGTTACTCCTAACCTTACCACTTCCCCAATCCTTCCCATCAGGGAAATCATGTAACGATTCATGGCAAGGCACAAATCTCCGATCAACATGGGGAACGTACCATTTCAGCTAGATGCTACTGATTCCTGAGCACCCACAAATTAAAAAAAGTCGTAGCTATGGCAATTTTACCTGATTTGGATACCACGGAATAAGAAAATTCACATGTCTGGCACGCTATCTGTAGTCGTGGCAATATGAGTCAACCGGAGACTAATAGAAACCACGGACTTACACACTGAACTAGAGGGCTTAGGTTTAAAAGGGTCCGGCAGTAATACAAGCCTTGGAGCCCGACGCGGCTCTCGACGGCCCTGGTAGTTTACAGAATTATTTTTTTATTTCGTTTATTTAACAAGGATCATAGCTATCAGCATTCATAACATCATTGTTCCTCTTACTCCTGTGAACGTTCGTGTTTTCGTCAATTTAACGGCCCTTCTTAGAGGCATACCAGAACAAACATGACGCAGCTGGTAACAGTACAATAATTTTAGATCATATTCCTACGCTTAACGAATCGCAACCAACTTCTTCGAAAGCCACTGAAATTTTGGTTAACTGGCAAAATTTTAATAGAAAGAGGAGCGCTGTAAAAAATGAACGAATTTTCGATAATTCTAGGTATTGAGACAAGCTCGAATGAGGATATAAAAAGTGAAGAGGTTTTTGGAAGTGACTATAATGTTTTGACGTAGGACTACGTCTTTGTTTTCGATATGGGGATGCACTTTGCAAATTCTACAAAAATGGTATGTAACGAAAAGTGGTCCAATTTTAATCGCATATAATTCAGCCATCTCACGATAAATTTTCAAATTTTTTGCGCATGTTGCCCCGGAAAATCTTCTAAGAAGAGATTCCAATAGATAAACCCAAAGATTTTTTTATATCATGGCATTAAACATTTAAATAATGTGCAACCTAGTCAAAATATCGCGCATTTCCAGCACGCGACTGAGCTTGAAAGCTTGGTCTATACATGAAATGTGATTATATTGTCTAAAATTTGAATTTTCTTCATCGGTTCTGGTTTTTTACCACACACAATCGAAAAGGTTTTACAAGCTGATCTTCTGCTATAAAGGTTTAGTTCCAGATATTAGTTCGGTCACGGTTTTCTGTGTCCTTTCTTCAGATCTTCTCAAATAAGTTTAATGACCTGAAAACCAAGAAAGTTTGGTCCAATATGTAACATTCGATGATGATTGGTTGTGCTTAAGAAATATATTTGATTTATTATTACTCTAAATGAACTAAGAAAATAAATACTTTACATTTAGCAGTATAGTCCTACGTCCACAGTTCGTGCAATCCCATAGGGCTGTCCCTTGCAGTTTTTAGTGATGATCGTGATTTACGACTAACCCAAAGAATGTCTGGTGGAGGAGTTCTCTTCGCAGTTTCATCTATATTAAATTTCGAACTAATTGTTTCACCAAAATTCAAAGAATTTTAACACGTATGGGTTGAAGCACATATCACTAATCAAATCCACATTTTTGTCTTAGACGTATTTTCCGCCGGATCTAGCTTGCAAATCAATCAAGTTCTTGGAACCATCGGTGAATATCCGCACGTGATTTTTATACTTTGTAGCCATCAATCGATTATATTTGGCCATGGCCTCACTACCGGCAGCGCCGGCCCACAGCTCTATAGACAAGCTTGTGTCAAGATTGGGTCCGCGGTCGTGCCAAGCCCGGTGACGAACTCGTTGTAGACGGGCGATTGATGGCAGGTCAGTGGTCAGTGTATTCGCGATGGATCTCGCTGACCGTCTGTAACAGGAAGCAGTCATCTCCGGCTGTTCGCTCCAAAAATCCCAGTGCTCTTCTGGCGATGGTGGGTGCAGCCGCCCAACGAAGGAATAGGATCCCGGCCGCTTCAGCAGGCGTGCTGGGAAGCAAGTCAGAAGCAGCGCGGATTGGCCCGTGATACAGGGGGCTTAAAATGTTGATAAGACTTCCATATTACAGGACGTCAGCTCTTGCTGTGAATAAGTGTCTGACTAATATTCAGCATAGTGCGACGGTTGCTGCGCTTGTACTGGGAACTGATTGTTTTAATTAGCCGCAGCCGGTTCCGGCACTCGGCTTTGATCCGTCGAAAGTGCGTTATCCCCAGAATCTTCGGTTCTTTGCGGTAGGAGACAATGACCCCGTCCAGCAGGATCCGCCTCCCTGTTACGATATGGTTTGTGTTGCAGCAGTGGGTAATCATGCTTTTAGTAGGAGACATGTTAAAACCCATCGGCTCACCGCACTTATGGCGGCTTGAAGTTAACGCTGGATTCGTCTGGTAGTCCTTCCCATCGCGACCAGCACGATGTCATCGGCATACACGAAAACGTAGTACCCCGCCGGCAGGCTGGCGAATAAAGAGTTCATGGATACCAGGAACAGCGTGACGGCCGTTGTCCTCTGAAAAGGCGTCCGATTGGGTACGTGCGGTTAGATAGGTAGTTGCTCAAGAAATGGCCCATGTTTCCGGTGATACTCCAGTTGGCCAGTTGTTGCAGTACTCCGTGACACCACACGGTATTATAAGTCTTTGCCACGTGGACTACGGCGAAGTCGGCGTGCAGGCCATCAGTTATGGATTGACACACCACCTCTCCATAGCTGGCGAGATAGGCACCTATTCCTGCTCCACGTCGGAACGCAAACTGTCGTTGATCCAAGAGTTTACGCTCCTCCAGTACGTCCATCAGCCGTCTGTTGACCATTCGCTCCATCGTCTTAGCGAGGCAGGAGAGCAGGCTGATTGGGCGGAAGTCATCCGGCGTTCTGTTCTGCTGGCATCGCTTTGGGATAGGAATTACTAGAGCTTCCTTCCATGAGGCGGGCATCGGTTTACCACTCTAAATGTGGTTAATGCTGTCCAATATCGCCCGCTTGGCTACCGGCAGGGAATGTTGCAGTAGGGGATAGCCAACATTGTCCAGTCCTGCAGATTTACCGTGTACCGATTCCAATGCCACACGAAGTTCACTTCCGGTGAAAGGCCGGTTGTTCACTTGTCCTGAATCGGATTCGAAGCGAACGGGGTTATTCTCAGCCCTTTGCTTGATACGTAGGAACGCAGGAGGGAAGGCAGCGTCTACGGACAGGGAAGCGAAGTGCCTGCCTAGATCGTTACCGATAGTCGTAGGATCGAGCGTCGTGCACCCGTTAACGGCAATGGCGTAGACACTGTGTCGCCGCCTTCCGCTTAAGGCGTTGACTCTCCGCCAGAGCTCTGATGTCGAGGAATCTGGGAAAATACCTTCCAAGAATTTGGTCCAGCTGATGTTTTTCTTCTATGGCTTTCCTTGCCTCGTTCCTGGCCTTTATGAAGTCATTCGCCCGCGGGTCGTCCGCAGCAGTCATCCTTAGTGCCCGTAACACATTTCGACGAGCCCGGATGGCAATCCGGACCTCTGGGCACCACCAGTGCACCGCCTGTCGCAGAGGGTTCCCTCTTGTCCCGAGAATGCAGGAAACAGCAGCCCGATTTAAGATGCCGGTGAGTTCGTCCGGGGTGTGTGACTCCTTCCGATCTATTAGATCGTCAACGGTCTCATCGTAGCGAGTCGGGGGGCCCGAACTTAAAACCACCGTCTTCGGCGGGTTGTTGAAGATGGCGTCTGATTGTATACAACCTGTATTGGGAAGTGGTCGCTTTTGCATGGTTCGGCTAGGACAGTCCACCCACAAGATCTTGCTAGCGCCCTCGAGTAGATAGAGCCGTCGATGGCGGATTCCGTCTGTCCGCGGAGAGAAGTCGAACTGCCATCGTTGAGAACCACGGTGTCGTTGTTTTCTACTACTTCGGCGATGTCGTTTCCACTCCTGTTACATGTACGCGAGCCCCACATGGTATGGTGCCCGTTCAAATATCCCATGATGATGAATGGCATCTCAACTTGCCTAATGAGCCGCCGAAGTTTGTTGCTCACATTCCGAGTACTGCCGGGGATATACAGGGATATAACAGTGCACTGAACAAGATATTCGATCCTCCTGGCAACGGCTATCAGTTCGGTATCCAGAGATATCGATCGGGATGGCGCATCGACTCGCATGGCCAGACCTACCGTGTGGTAGAGGTTATCCAAACTGGCGGCATCCTATGGTGTTCAAAACATGATGCTGGGTTCGTCTAATCGCGGATGTGCGTCTCCTGCAGCGCCAAGCAGATGCGCTGCGTCTGTGCAATGATCCTTTGCAGGTCACCCAGCCGTCCTCACAGACCATTTGTGTTCCACTGGATGGCCAGCGTTGTTGTTTTTATCGTCGGAGCAGGGGAGTGGAGGTACCCATAACCTCCGACGGCGTTGTTGTGAATGTCTGTGGAAGATATACGAGCAGCAGATGGTTCCGGACTTAGTATACCATACGACCAGCTGACCCGGGGAGAGGCCGGGTCTCCCGCACCAGCAGCCGCCGGGGGGCGTCGCTAAAAGGCGGAACGTCCCCGATCAGGGTCGGCACGGGGAAGTGGGTGTCATGGTTGGTGATGATGACAGATGTACTGAGGTGTGGCTTGGTTGGTGTGGTACTCTTGTTGGATAGTTTGAATTGTACCGGGTGCCAAGATCAATCAAGAACCGGACTAAGGTCTTGTCGAACTCGTTGTTGTTGGTGCTATGTTGGCGTTTTCCTGCTCTCCCTTTGCTCCAGTGCTCCGTTTGTTACCTCATGTAGCTGTTGTATGACAATTTTGAGTTGGCGGATGGCGTCCGTTAGGTGGTTTTTCAGACGTAGTATCTCGACGTCCCGCTCGTTTTCCGCCTTCAGTCTTGTTATTTCCTCCTTTAGTTTGGCGATAGTGCAGACCTTTTCGTCTCCCCTCGGATCTGTACGGTTTCGAGCCTATTCGGCGTAGCTGAGTCCTCTGCGAGTTTGTGCGATTAGCGCGTTTGCTTCAGAAAATGAAATATTCTTAAAGACTTTCAATTTAATGATGGCCTCTTACTCCATATATCTGGGGCACGTTTTCGATTTAGTTGTGTGCTCACCGTAGCAATTTATACACTTGGAGACGTTCTTACATGGGTTGTTTCGGTCGGGTGAGTGTTTCTGGCTGCAGTTTAAACAAGTTTCCTCGTTGGGAAACCCTAGTGTCGTGCCCGTACATGCCATAACGGTAGCATAACATAGGAGAAGGGTAGTAGGGCCGGACGCTAGTGCATACCAGGCCGAGATATATGTATTCGGGAAGAACTGAACCGTTGAATGATATCACCGCTAGAGGGTACTGCTTAAACCCCGTTGTATAACTTGGTGATCCTACGAACCGATACGACACCTTGACCTTTTAGCTCCGTTAGAAGATCGTTATTGGCCATGTCTTTGGCGTCGATGTAGTAGATCACAACATGGGTGATGTTGAGCGTGGGGTGAGAGACCACCTCAACCTTTTGATCGTCGATTAACTCTTTGCCCTCCTTCGTGGCCGAAACCACTTTTGTCGGATCACATTCTAGTACGCCTTGTACCGATTTCAAAATCGTGAACGGGTTTGTGATTAGTCGGGCATCGGACTCACCGTCCGATGCTATAGCCCTCAAAAGCAGAGTCTGTTTATCGATTATATCACCTGAGTTTAGGTACTCAGGAAACGTGCGGCTTAAACGAGGGGCGTTGTTCCACTGTTTAGGGGAATGGGGGGATCCCCCGTTGGGTTGAGGGTGCCTGTGCCTCTTCGGGTGGGCACTTTGGAAAAACAACACAAAACACTACACTACCCCGTCGCCGATTCGCGTACTGGAGACGGGCGGTTGTTTTTACTCGCCGATGTGTGTAGAGGAGACGGATGGTTGTTCGCAGTTCGAAAGTTGTTGGTTTGGTGGAGACGCGTTGGCGCTCAATTCCTTGAAAGTCTGAGCTCCTGGTAATCGGTTGTTTTTGCTAAAAAATCGAGTAGCCTTCGCACTGACGACACACTGGATGTAACACTCGCGGAAATGGACCGAACGAAAACCGGGTACAATATAAACGCGGAGCTTGTGTTGATGACAACCAGCGGCCAGGGTTACCATATTCACAGATTTTTCTGTAATGTCACAGATTTTTTTTTCACAATTTTTGATCACAGATTCTTTTTTACAGATGATAGATTTTTGGCATTTTGATGAAAATTTCACAGATTTTCACAGATTTTTAGAAATATTGTGATATTTCACAAATTTTTTTGAAATTTATCACAGATTTTCACAGATTTTTTCCTGTTTCAGTCATCACAGATGGTGAAAAATTTTTTTTGACCGAAACACAGATTTCAATGTGGCATCCCTGCCAGCGGCTCCGAGTGATTGAACCTAACTGAATCATATACATCCTATTTGTAAGGAATGTAAAAAATGATTCGAAATAGTCTAAAATTGGTATCTAATTGCGTGCATTACTGATGGCAAACCTTGCCAACATCCAATCCTCAATTTTGAATTTCGTGTACATTGGTACTAGGTCTATTAATAAAGTAATAGGTTATATTGAATTATATGGAACATAAAAAACCATGGAAACTTAGATGGAATCAATGAGAAAGACACAATTGCGCCACTAGGTGGATTCTTACAAGTTTTTGAAATGAAATTGACATTCTTTTAGTTGTTTTGCTACCGTTCTTATTTCACTTTCTGATTACCCACTACCAAAGAATCAAATAACCGCAATCATTCGTAAATATTTTATTTGATGGATTTTCCAATACCGGAATATAAACTTTTTCGTCGCACTACGACCGCTATTCACAGCCATTAATCATTCGTTGACCGTCCGTAGAAAATAATAAACTTTATTGCTGATACCTTTTCGAAAACAACTGTTGACTTGAAACATGCGTCGGAAGTCGCAACAAATGCTAACGGCCTGGGTGAAAAGTTATGTGAAGACTTCCCCCCCGTAACCAAACTCCGAACGACAAAAAGTCATTGTTGAAGGAATTTTAGTAATTATTTTTTCGCCCCTTGTTATGCGTTACTAATGTATCCTGGAGGACTACAACTTTCATCTATTTTCCTGTCTTATGGTTTTCTCCAATCGCTGTTTGCGTTTCCTTATCTACAAAGGCTATTCTAACGACGGTCGGGATGGTGACCAGAATACTCGAGAAGCTCTAAATAAGAAGGGTTCATCTTGTTTGTTCTCTATGTGGATATTAGTACACGCAAAGGACACGAAAGGGTGGGAACTTTCACTTGAACTTTTGGTTGCCTTTTTGCTATCCCATAACCAACACGTGCGAGGGGGGGGGGGGGGCAAAAAAGTTAACTGGATATCAAATTTCGTGCCCTGGGCTCGGTCGTAGTGTCATCCTTCTGTGTTTGTGTCACTGCTACTGGGTGTGAAAGTAATTGTTTCAACCAGCTGCTTCTGTTGGAGGTTGGGGTGTTGATTTTTTTTGGCCTACTTTATGATCATCTGTTACTAGGTCGAACGCTGTACTGATACGGCACAATACCAGGTTTCTGCCAAAAACCTGAAATGTTCAAATATTAATAAACTTTGACCTCGATTATATGGGACACAGCCATGAAACCGGTATCTAGACTGCACAGCTGCTAGACCCCTTGATAAGGACACTATTCACACAAGCTTCGTCAAAATTGTCCATTCTATTCCAGTCTGACTCCGGTTAACTTTTCAGAACCCTACCGAAAAGTTTTCTCTCTGGCATGCACAGTACACAGTTTGATGCTAGTTTTGAGCCTCTAGGTTGAATAATCTCGCAAGACAATTGGTCACTTGGGAGCGATGGGTTTGTGGTGAATTTCAGGAAGAGCAAAAGTCACTGGCTCATAGTAGGGCTACACCGGTTATCACGGAGGGACGAATTTGTGGTCAGTGATGCCTTCCTCAGCGCTGGTAGATACATTTTTTCGGTTTCGTAATTTTCTGTTAAATGGCAAATCATTGTTGCAATTCATTTTTCTCTGCTTCAAAGTTTTAGAAATTGTTCAACTAGCGATACAAACTGGTAAGTGTACGCTTTGGCCGGCGAAGAGTGCTTATGTAGAGCAGTGGGTTAGCTTTATCTAGTCAAATTCTTCACTGCTGACTGCATTTGATAGTCGGTCATCGTCGTGAAAAATGTTTTATTTGGAAGGGACTTAGGGAACCTAGATTTCATTGAGGTCACCTTTGAAACCTCCAAACTTTTTTCGGTCTAAAAACGAACCCATTCGGCTCACGTTTGACCGTTTTCATACTGATTCAGCAAGTGGTATTAGCAAAAATTAAGTTTGGGGTAATAATTCCACGGACAGTGATTCCACAACTTGTGCATCGATGGCAGGGCACTCGGGTATTTTACAGAAAGCTAAAACATCTAATATGTAGTAGGTACCTCCCAGGTATTCTCCAAAACGGATTTCAAAAAGGACCGTCAACGACGGACCAGATATTTACTCTTTATCCTGCCTAAATGCCAGGTACATCGCTTGCGGACTCACCATCTGTTCGTGGATTTAAGTGCGACGTGCGATTCAGTAAAACAAAACGAACTGTGCCAGATATTGCTTGAACACGGATCGTCCGCAAATCTGACCAAGCTGAAGACTGTAGATGGATTGAAGCAGGGCGATGCGCTCTCTGATCTGTTGTTCAACAAAGCGCTCGTTGGTGCAATACGAGGATCTGATGAGTAAAGAAACGCAGCCATCATCACGTGATCACACACACTTTCTGGCGTCACTGACTCAATTGACAAAATTGGCGCTCATCACATAACACTGGAAGAAATAAAAATAAAAAATAAAAAAGGAAGAAGGAAAAAGGAAAAAAGAATAAAGGAATAAAGGAATAAAGGAATAAAGGAATAAAGGAATAAAGGAATAAAGGAATAAAGGAATAAAGGAATAAAGGAATAAAGGAATAAAGGAATAAAGGAATAAAGGAATAAAGGAATAAAGGAATAAAGGAATAAAGGAATAAAGGAATAAAGGAATAAAGGAATAAAGGAATAAAGGAATAAAGGAATAAAGGAATAAAGGAATAAAGGAATAAAGGAATAAAGGAATAAAGGAATAAAGGAATAAAGGAATAAAGGAATAAAGGAATAAAGGAATAAAGGAATAAAGGAATAAAGGAATAAAGGAATAAAGGAATAAAGGAATAAAGGAATAAAGGAATAAAGGAATAAAGGAATAAAGGAATAAAGGAATAAAGGAATAAAGGAATAAAGGAATAAAGGAATAAAGGAATAAAGGAATAAAGGAATAAAGGAATAAAGGAATAAAGGAATAAAGGAATAAAGGAATAAAGGAATAAAGGAATAAAGGAATAAAGGAATAAAGGAATAAAGGAATAAAGGAATAAAGGAATAAAGGAATAAAGGAATAAAGGAATAAAGGAATAAAGGAATAAAGGAATAAAGGAATAAAGGAATAAAGGAATAAAGGAATAAAGGAATAAAGGAATAAAGGAATAAAGGAATAAAGGAATAAAGGAAAAAAGGAATAAAGGAATAAAGGAATAAAGGAATAAAGGAATAAAGGAATAAAGGAATAAAGGAATTAACTAATAATTAACAAATTAACATATTAACAAATTAACAAATTAACAAATTAACAAATTAACAAATTAACAAATTAACAAATTAACAAATTAACAAATTAACAAATTAACAAATTAACAAATTAACAAATTAACAAATTAACAAATTAACAAATTAACAAATTAACAAATTAACAAATTAACAAATTAACAAATTAACAAATTAACAAATTAACAAATTAACAAATTAACAAATTAACAAATTAACAAATTAACAAATTAACAAATTAACAAATTAACAAATTAACAAATTAACAAATTAACAAATTAACAAATTAACAAATTAACAAATTAACAAATTAACAAATTAACAAATTAACAAATTAACAAATTAACAAATTAACAAATTAACAAATTAACAAATTAACAAATTAACAAATTAACAAATTAACAAATTAACAAATTAACAAATTAACAAATTAACAAATTAACAAATTAACAAATTAACAAATTAACAAATTAACAAATTAACAAATTAACAAATTAACAAATTAACAAATTAACAAATTAACAAATTAACAAATTAACAAATTAACAAATTAACAAATTAACAAATTAACAAATTAACAAATTAACAAATTAACAAATTAACAAATTAACAAATTAACAAATTAACAAATTAACAAATTAACAAATTAACAAATTAATAAATTAATAAATTAACAAATTAACAAATTAACAAATTAACAAATTAACAAATTAACAAATTAACAAATTAACAAATTAACAAATTAACAAATTAACAAATTAACAAATTAACAAATTAACAAATTAACAAATTAACAAATTAACAAATTAACAAATTAACAAATTAACAAATTAACAAATTAACAAATTAACAAATTAACAAATTAACAAATTAACAAATTAACAAATTAACAAATTAACAAATTAACAAATTAACAAATTAACAAATTAACAAATTAACAAATTAACAAATTAACAAATTAACAAATTAACAAATTAACAAATTAACAAATTAACAAATTAACAAATTAACAAATTAACAAATTAACAAATTAACAAATTAACAAATTAACAAATTAACAAATTAACAAATTAACAAATTAACAAATTAACAAATTAACAAATTAACAAATTAACAAATTAACAAATTAACAAATTAACAAATTAACAAATTAACAAATTAACAAATTAACAAATTAACAAATTAACAAATTAACAAATTAACAAATTAACAAATTAACAAATTAACAAATTAACAAATTAACAAATTAACAAATTAACAAATTAACAAATTAACAAATTAACAAATTAACAAATTAACAAATTAACAAATTAACAAATTAACAAATTAACAAATTAACAAATTAACAAATTAACAAATTAACAAATTAACAAATTAACAAATTAACAAATTAACAAATTAACAAATTAACAAATTAACAAATTAACAAATTAACAAATTAACAAATTAACAAATTAACAAATTAACAAATTAACAAATTAACAAATTAACAATTAACAAATTAACAAATTAACAAATTAACAAATTAACAAATTAACAAATTAACAAATTAACAAATTAACAAATTAACAAATTAACAAATTAACAAATTAACAAATTAACAAATTAACAAATTAACAAATTAACAAATTAACAAATTAACAAATTAACAAATTAACAAATTAACAAATTAACAAATTAACAAATTAACAAATTAACAAATTAACAAATTAACAAATTAACAAATTAACAAATTAACAAATTAACAAATTAACAAATTAACAAATTAACAAATTAACAAATTAACAAATTAACAAATTAACAAATTAACAAATTAACAAATTAACAAATTAACAAATTAACAAATTAACAAATTAACAAATTAACAAATTAACAAATTAACAAATTAACAAATTAACAAATTAACAAATTAACAAATTAACAAATTAACAAATTAACAAATTAACAAATTAACAAATTAACAAATTAACAAATTAACAAATTAACAAATTAACAAATTAACAAATTAACAAATTAACAAATTAACAAATTAACAAATTAACAAATTAACAAATTAACAAATTAACAAATTAACAAATTAACAAATTAACAAATTAACAAATTAACAAATTAACAAATTAACAAATTAACAAATTAACAAATTAACAAATTAACAAATTAACAAATTAACAAATTAACAAATTAACAAATTAACAAATTAACAAATTAACAAATTAACAAATTAACAAATTAACAAATTAACAAATTAACAAATTAACAAATTAACAAATTAACAAATTAACAAATTAACAAATTAACAAATTAACAAATTAACAAATTAACAAATTAACAAATTAACAAATTAACAAATTAACAAATTAACAAATTAACAAATTAACAAATTAACAAATTAACAAATTAACAAATTAACAAATTAACAAATTAACAAATTAACAAATTAACAAATTAACAAATTAACAAATTAACAAATTAACAAATTAACAAATTAACAAATTAACAAATTAACAAATTAACAAATTAACAAATTAACAAATTAACAAATTAACAAATTAACAAATTAACAAATTAACAAATTAACAAATTAACAAATTAACAAATTAACAAATTAACAAATTAACAAATTAACAAATTAACAAATTAACAAATTAACAAATTAACAAATTAACAAATTAACAAATTAACAAATTAACAAATTAACAAATTAACAAATTAACAAATTAACAAATTAACAAATTAACAAATTAACAAATTAACAAATTAACAAATTAACAAATTAACAAATTAACAAATTAACAAATTAACAAATTAACAAATTAACAAATTAACAAATTAACAAATTAACAAATTAACAAATTAACAAATTAACAAATTAACAAATTAACAAATTAACAAATTAACAAATTAACAAATTAACAAATTAACAAATTAACAAATTAACAAATTAACAAATTAACAAATTAACAAATTAACAAATTAACAAATTAACAAATTAACAAATTAACAAATTAACAAATTAACAAATTAACAAATTAACAAATTAACAAATTAACAAATTAACAAATTAACAAATTAACAAATTAACAAATTAACAAATTAACAAATTAACAAATTAACAAATTAACAAATTAACAAATTAACAAATTAACAAATTAACAAATTAACAAATTAACAAATTAACAAATTAACAAATTAACAAATTAACAAATTAACAAATTAACAAATTAACAAATTAACAAATTAACAAATTAACAAATTAACAAATTAACAAATTAACAAATTAACAAATTAACAAATTAACAAATTAACAAATTAACAAATTAACAAATTAACAAATTAACAAATTAACAAATTAACAAATTAACAAATTAACAAATTAACAAATTAACAAATTAACAAATTAACAAATTAACAAATTAACAAATTAACAAATTAACAAATTAACAAATTAACAAATTAACAAATTAACAAATTAACAAATTAACAAATTAACAAATTAACAAATTAACAAATTAACAAATTAACAAATTAACAAATTAACAAATTAACAAATTAACAAATTAACAAATTAACAAATTAACAAATTAACAAATTAACAAATTAACAAATTAACAAATTAACAAATTAACAAATTAACAAATTAACAAATTAACAAATTAACAAATTAACAAATTAACAAATTAACAAATTAACAAATTAACAAATTAACAAATTAACAAATTAACAAATTAACAAATTAACAAATTAACAAATTAACAAATTAACAAATTAACAAATTAACAAATTAACAAATTAACAAATTAACAAATTAACAAATTAACAAATTAACAAATTAACAAATTAACAAATTAACAAATTAACAAATTAACAAATTAACAAATTAACAAATTAACAAATTAACAAATTAACAAATTAACAAATTAACAAATTAACAAATTAACAAATTAACAAATTAACAAATTAACAAATTAACAAATTAACAAATTAACAAATTAACAAATTAACAAATTAACAAATTAACAAATTAACAAATTAACAAATTAACAAATTAACAAATTAACAAATTAATAAATTAACAAATTAACAAATTAACAAATTAACAAATTAACAAATTAACAAATTAACAAATTAACAAATTAACAAATTAACAAATTAACAAATTAACAAATTAACAAATTAACAAATTAACAAATTAACAAATTAACAAATTAACAAATTAACAAATTAACAAATTAACAAATTAACAAATTAACAAATTAACAAATTAACAAATTAACAAATTAACAAATTAACAAATTAACAAATTAACAAATTAACAAATTAACAAATTAACAAATTAACAAATTAACAAATTAACAAATTAACAAATTAACAAATTAACAAATTAACAAATTAACAAATTAACAAATTAACAAATTAACAAATTAACAAATTAACAAATTAACAAATTAACAAATTAACAAATTAACAAATTAACAAATTAACAAATTAACAAATTAACAAATTAACAAATTAACAAATTAACAAATTAACAAATTAACAAATTAACAAATTAACAAATTAACAAATTAACAAATTAACAAATTAACAAATTAACAAATTAACAAATTAACTAATTAACAAATTAACAAATTAACAAATTAACAAATTAACAAATTAACAAATTAACTAATTAACAAATTAACAAATTAACAAATTAACAAATTAACAAATTAACAAATTAACAAATTAACAAATTAACAAATTAACAAATTAACAAATTAACAAATTAACAAATTAACAAATTAACAAATTAACAAATTAACAAATTAACAAATTAACAAATTAACAAATTAACAAATTAACAAATTAACAAATTAACAAATTAACAAATTAACAAATTAACAAATTAACAAATTAACAAATTAACAAATTAACAAATTAACAAATTAACAAATTAACAAATTAACAAATTAACAAATTAACAAATTAACAAATTAACAAATTAACAAATTAACAAATTAACAAATTAACAAATTAACAAATTAACAAATTAACAAATTAACAAATTAACAAATTAACAAATTAACAAATTAACAAATTAACAAATTAACAAATTAACAAATTAACAAATTAACAAATTAACAAATTAACAAATTAACAAATTAACAAATTAACAAATTAACAAATTAACAAATTAACAAATTAACAAATTAACAAATTAACAAATTAACAAATTAACAAATTAACAAATTAACAAATTAACAAATTAACAAATTAACAAATTAACAAATTAACAAATTAACAAATTAACAAATTAACAAATTAACAAATTAACAAATTAACAAATTAACAAATTAACAAATTAACAAATTAACAAATTAACAAATTAACAAATTAACAAATTAACAAATTAACAAATTAACAAATTAACAAATTAACAAATTAACAAATTAACAAATTAACAAATTAACAAATTAACAAATTAACAAATTAACAAATTAACAAATTAACAAATTAACAAATTAACAAATTAACAAATTAACAAATTAACAAATTAACAAATTAACAAATTAACAAATTAACAAATTAACAAATTAACAAATTAACAAATTAACAAATTAACAAATTAACAAATTAACAAATTAACAAATTAACAAATTAACAAATTAACAAATTAACAAATTAACAAATTAACAAATTAACAAATTAACTAATTAACAAATTAACAAATTAACAAATTAACAAATTAACAAATTAACAAATTAACAAATTAACAAATTAACAAATTAACAAATTAACAAATTAACAAATTAACAAATTAACAAATTAACAAATTAACAAATTAACAAATTAACAAATTAACAAATTAACAAATTAACAAATTAACAAATTAACAAATTAACAAATTAACAAATTAACAAAATAAGAAAATAATACAAGTAAACAAGAAAACAAGAAAACAAGAAAACAAGAAAACAAGAAAACAAGAAAACAAGAAAACAAGAAAACAAGAAAACAAGAAAACAAGAAAACAAGAAAACAAGAAAACAAGAAAACAAGAAAACAAGAAAACAAGAAAACAAGAAAACAAGAAAACAAGAAAACAAGAAAACAAGAAAACAAGAAAACAAGAAAACAAGAAAACAAGAAAACAAGAAAACAAGAAAACAAGAAAACAAGAAAACAAGAAAACAAGAAAACAAGAAAACAAGAAAACAAGAAAACAAGAAAACAAGAAAACAAGAAAACAAGAAAACAAGAAAACAAGAAAACAAGAAAACAAGAAAACAAGAAAACAAGAAAACAAGAAAACAAGAAAACAAGAAAACAAGAAAACAAGAAAACAAGAAAACAAGAAAACAAGAAAACAAGAAAACAAGAAAACAAGAAAACAAGAAAACAAGAAAACAAGAAAACAAGAAAACAAGAAAACAAGAAAACAAGAAAACAAGAAAACAAGAAAACAAGAAAACAAGAAAACAAGAAAACAAGAAAACAAGAAAACAAGAAAACAAGAAAACAAGAAAACAAGAAAACAAGAAAACAAGAAAACAAGAAAACAAGAAAACAAGAAAACAAGAAAACAAGAAAACAAGAAAACAAGAAAACAAGAAAACAAGAAAACAAGAAAACAAGAAAACAAGAAAACAAGAAAACAAGAAAACAAGAAAACAAGAAAACAAGAAAACAAGAAAACAAGAAAACAAGAAAACAAGAAAACAAGAAAACAAGAAAACAAGAAAACAAGAAAACAAGAAAACAAGAAAACAAGAAAACAAGAAAACAAGAAAACAAGAAAACAAGAAAACAAGAAAACAAGAAAACAAGAAAACAAGAAAACAAGAAAACAAGAAAACAAGAAAACAAGAAAACAAGAAAACAAGAAAACAAGAAAACAAGAAAACAAGAAAACAAGAAAACAAGAAAACAAGAAAACAAGAAAACAAGAAAACAAGAAAACAAGAAAACAAGAAAACAAGAAAACAAGAAAACAAGAAAACAAGAAAACAAGAAAACAAGAAAACAAGAAAACAAGAAAACAAGAAAACAAGAAAACAAGAAAACAAGAAAACAAGAAAACAAGAAAACAAGAAAACAAGAAAACAAGAAAACAAGAAAACAAGAAAACAAGAAAACAAGAAAACAAGAAAACAAGAAAACAAGAAAACAAGAAAACAAGAAAACAAGAAAACAAGAAAACAAGAAAACAAGAAAACAAGAAAACAAGAAAACAAGAAAACAAGAAAACAAGAAAACAAGAAAACAAGAAAACAAGAAAACAAGAAAACAAGAAAACAAGAAAACAAGAAAACAAGAAAACAAGAAAACAAGAAAACAAGAAAACAAGAAAACAAGAAAACAAGAAAACAAGAAAACAAGAAAACAAGAAAACAAGAAAACAAGAAAACAAGAAAACAAGAAAACAAGAAAACAAGAAAACAAGAAAACAAGAAAACAAGAAAACAAGAAAACAAGAAAACAAGAAAACAAGAAAACAAGAAAACAAGAAAACAAGAAAACAAGAAAACAAGAAAACAAGAAAACAAGAAAACAAGAAAACAAGAAAACAAGAAAACAAGAAAACAAGAAAACAAGAAAACAAGAAAACAAGAAAACAAGAAAACAAGAAAACAAGAAAACAAGAAAACAAGAAAACAAGAAAACAAGAAAACAAGAAAACAAGAAAACAAGAAAACAAGAAAACAAGAAAACAAGAAAACAAGAAAACAAGAAAACAAGAAAACAAGAAAACAAGAAAACAAGAAAACAAGAAAACAAGAAAACAAGAAAACAAGAAAACAAGAAAACAAGAAAACAAGAAAACAAGAAAACAAGAAAACAAGAAAACAAGAAAACAAGAAAACAAGAAAACAAGAAAACAAGAAAACAAGAAAACAAGAAAACAAGAAAACAAGAAAACAAGAAAACAAGAAAACAAGAAAACAAGAAAACAAGAAAACAAGAAAACAAGAAAACAAGAAAACAAGAAAACAAGAAAACAAGAAAACAAGAAAACAAGAAAACAAGAAAACAAGAAAACAAGAAAACAAGAAAACAAGAAAACAAGAAAACAAGAAAACAAGAAAACAAGAAAACAAGAAAACAAGAAAACAAGAAAACAAGAAAACAAGAAAACAAGAAAACAAGAAAACAAGAAAACAAGAAAACAAGAAAACAAGAAAACAAGAAAACAAGAAAACAAGAAAACAAGAAAACAAGAAAACAAGAAAACAAGAAAACAAGAAAACAAGAAAACAAGAAAACAAGAAAACAAGAAAACAAGAAAACAAGAAAACAAGAAAACAAGAAAACAAGAAAACAAGAAAACAAGAAAACAAGAAAACAAGAAAACAAGAAAACAAGAAAACAAGAAAACAAGAAAACAAGAAAACAAGAAAACAAGAAAACAAGAAAACAAGAAAACAAGAAAACAAGAAAACAAGAAAACAAGAAAACAAGAAAACAAGAAAACAAGAAAACAAGAAAACAAGAAAACAAGAAAACAAGAAAACAAGAAAACAAGAAAACAAGAAAACAAGAAAACAAGAAAACAAGAAAACAAGAAAACAAGAAAACAAGAAAACAAGAAAACAAGAAAACAAGAAAACAAGAAAACAAGAAAACAAGAAAACAAGAAAACAAGAAAACAAGAAAACAAGAAAACAAGAAAACAAGAAAACAAGAAAACAAGAAAACAAGAAAACAAGAAAACAAGAAAACAAGAAAACAAGAAAACAAGAAAACAAGAAAACAAGAAAACAAGAAAACAAGAAAACAAGAAAACAAGAAAACAAGAAAACAAGAAAACAAGAAAACAAGAAAACAAGAAAACAAGAAAACAAGAAAACAAGAAAACAAGAAAACAAGAAAACAAGAAAACAAGAAAACAAGAAAACAAGAAAACAAGAAAACAAGAAAACAAGAAAACAAGAAAACAAGAAAACAAGAAAACAAGAAAACAAGAAAACAAGAAAACAAGAAAACAAGAAAACAAGAAAACAAGAAAACAAGAAAACAAGAAAACAAGAAAACAAGAAAACAAGAAAACAAGAAAACAAGAAAACAAGAAAACAAGAAAACAAGAAAACAAGAAAACAAGAAAACAAGAAAACAAGAAAACAAGAAAACAAGAAAACAAGAAAACAAGAAAACAAGAAAACAAGAAAACAAGAAAACAAGAAAACAAGAAAACAAGAAAACAAGAAAACAAGAAAACAAGAAAACAAGAAAACAAGAAAACAAGAAAACAAGAAAACAAGAAAACAAGAAAACAAGAAAACAAGAAAACAAGAAAACAAGAAAACAAGAAAACAAGAAAACAAGAAAACAAGAAAACAAGAAAACAAGAAAACAAGAAAACAAGAAAACAAGAAAACAAGAAAACAAGAAAACAAGAAAACAAGAAAACAAGAAAACAAGAAAACAAGAAAACAAGAAAACAAGAAAACAAGAAAACAAGAAAACAAGAAAACAAGAAAACAAGAAAACAAGAAAACAAGAAAACAAGAAAACAAGAAAACAAGAAAACAAGAAAACAAGAAAACAAGAAAACAAGAAAACAAGAAAACAAGAAAACAAGAAAACAAGAAAACAAGAAAACAAGAAAACAAGAAAACAAGAAAACAAGAAAACAAGAAAACAAGAAAACAAGAAAACAAGAAAACAAGAAAACAAGAAAACAAGAAAACAAGAAAACAAGAAAACAAGAAAACAAGAAAACAAGAAAACAAGAAAACAAGAAAACAAGAAAACAAGAAAACAAGAAAACAAGAAAACAAGAAAACAAGAAAACAAGAAAACAAGAAAACAAGAAAACAAGAAAACAAGAAAACAAGAAAACAAGAAAACAAGAAAACAAGAAAACAAGAAAACAAGAAAACAAGAAAACAAGAAAACAAGAAAACAAGAAAACAAGAAAACAAGAAAACAAGAAAACAAGAAAACAAGAAAACAAGAAAACAAGAAAACAAGAAAACAAGAAAACAAGAAAACAAGAAAACAAGAAAACAAGAAAACAAGAAAACAAGAAAACAAGAAAACAAGAAAACAAGAAAACAAGAAAACAAGAAAACAAGAAAACAAGAAAACAAGAAAACAAGAAAACAAGAAAACAAGAAAACAAGAAAACAAGAAAACAAGAAAACAAGAAAACAAGAAAACAAGAAAACAAGAAAACAAGAAAACAAGAGAACAAGAAAACAAGAAAACAAGAAAACAAGAAAACAAGAAAACAAGAAAACAAGAAAACAAGAAAACAAGAAACAAGAAAACAAGAAAACAAGAAAACAAGAAAACAAGAAAACAAGAAAACAAGAAAACAAGAAAACAAGAAAACAAGAAAACAAGAAAACAAGAAAACAAGAAAACAAGAAAACAAGAAAACAAGAAAACAAGAAAACAAGAAAACAAGAAAACAAGAAAACAAGAAAACAAGAAAACAAGAAAACAAGAAAACAAGAAAACAAAAAAACAAGAAAACGAAAAAACTAGAAAACAAGAAAACAAAAAAAAACAAGAAAACAAGAAAACAAGAAAAGAAGAAAACAAGAAAACGAGAAAACAGCTAAGCGAACAAATAAAACAAATAAACAAATAAACAAATAAACAAATAAATAAATAAATATATAAACAAATAAACAAATAAACAAATAAACAAATAAACAAATAAACAAATAAACAAATAAACAAATAAACAAATAAACAAATAAACAAATAAACAAATAAACAAATAAACAAATAAACAAATAAACAAATAAACAAATAAACAAATAAACAAATAAACAAATAAACAAATAAACAAATAAACAAAGAAAGAAACAAAAAAACAAATAAACAAACAAATAAAAGGTTAGACAAATAAATAAATTAACAAATAAGTAAATCAACAAGTAAACAAATAAACAAATAAGCAAATAAAGTTGAAGAAATAGGGAACTGAAGGAAATAAAGAAATGAGGGAGTAATGGTTAAAAGGAAAAAAGGAAAGAATTGAGAATATAATGTGGGTTAAGTAATAGGAAAAATGCAAGGAACAAGAAAAAATATTGAAGCGAAAAAAAAGAAAAAATGCCAAAAAATGAAGAGATGAGAAAGAGAAAAATGATGTCTAAGAAAGAATGAAAAGGGACTTAAAAAGAAAACAGAGGAAATGCAACAGAAAAATTTAAAATGGAAAATGGAAAATGTAGAATCGATTAATGGAGAAAAAAACCTTTGGTTTGAGTTTTTAATTTTAAATATTAATGAGTTTATAATGGAGGGACCTTTCATAAATTAGTTATCGATAATATTACCAAAAATTGAAAATTGTAACAAATTTCTTTTCCCGATTTTTGCGATCAATCTGATCAGGATGAGAAAGTAGACTGGAAACACGGCTTGTCTTCACAAAAATAGCTGATAACCCCATTAGAACAGAAATTCTGATTTCAGCTGTCAAACGCTGTTTTTTACCTAATCTTCTCTAAGAAGGGGATATAATAAATTAGGGAACATTTACTATAGATTCAATAACCTTGTGAACGACCACAAAACTCCCTTTTCCATTCGAACACCCCCCCTCCCCCCATTAGACAAGCAAACAGCTAACCGTTCAGTAGACGTGAAGTGTTTCCTATTAATCTCACCTTGCCACTGAGTGGGCAAATATTAACACCCGTTTGCCTCCGGATTTTGCCAAGAATTGCTTTATCGATCCTACGTGTGTGTGTGTATGTGAGACGGTGTGTCAGAACGAACCCGTGTTGGTTCATGTCTGCTATTCAATTCACGTTAGAAGAAGGTGTGTCTGGTACGGCCGATAAGGTGCAGCAAGAAATCAGTTGGATAACACTCCTTTCAGCATGGAATGACCAGAAGCTTCTTCGGATAATTTTGCCTGTACGAATGAAAAGCGAGCTGCTAGTGAATGGGGATCCGGGTGTCGGTGTCAAACAGTTTCACTGCGGATAAAAGAAAAACTTATAAAATTGCTGTTTTCAATCTATATCAATTCCCATCCCATCCTAGAATCAGTCAGCGGAGATTCTTTGGCAGCTCATCTCTGTTCGGTTGGAAGTGCGATGTGGCTGAAGCTAGTCCGAGTAGGATTGAGGACTGAAAATGAGATGTGCTACTTTTCGCAGCTGATTACGATTAAGTGAAAATTTTAGTTTATAACTCAATTCTGCTAATTAGAGAACGCTTCTGTGTATTGGAACTCAATAATTCAAAGTTTCAATTTCTAATATTATTAAGTCTCGAAACATGCTCTACTCCTACATCTAATAATGAAAGAACCCCTACATATATGGCTTGTGGTTGAAACTCTTTTGATTTGTAGTGCGTAGTATATTGAGATATTTGACGTTCAAAACACGCAAACCGAGATCTTGTGATTTTTCACTGCCACCTTCCTCTTACACCAAGAAGTCGTTGCATCTCAATTTGCCGAGTTAACGATTTGTTTTCTTCCAAATAAATATGTCAACCCAGCTCAATATTCACCCAGCTGAATAAGTCTATGTAGGATAGAGATGTGATACCAAATAAAGTTTGAAAAATATATGGTGTCTTTGATATGGGAATCGTAAAGAAATCAATATTCCGAATTATATTCATTATTCATTAGCGGAAGGTATTCCTTTGCATGTCGCTCATTGGTGGAAAGAGAAAGGTCCTCTCTATATAAGCGAAAGTATTAACCAGCCCGGGGACAACTTGACAGCTCCCATATATTGAACTCATAAGCAAATTTTGTGGTGATTTGGTGATGTCATGGCGGCTCGAATGGAGCAAAATTTGAAAAAGGCGCATCCCATTTACTATTTTTCATATCTAAAAAATAATCAATTTAAGCATTTCTTTCATCAAATTTATTTCGCTGTTCACATTTGAAACTGCCCTCATTCCCCCATACTTAAACAGAAACATAGATTCCATTTGGAATTTAAAAAATCCGAAAGAAAATAAATCGATTTTCGGAAATACAAGAAGATGATTTTCAAAATCAAGCCACTACCACTTATATTGGAATTTCCGAAAATCTTCCGAAACTAATCAACATCTCCTAAGGCATGAAATTCTCCAGTAGAGCCGAGGAAAATGCCAGAATAATTCTGAAGGGATCCATACCAAAACCATCGCAACATCTTCCGGAAAGAATTATTGCAAAAGTCGAACAAAACTCTGGCCGAAGTCGAACAAAATTGTACATTCCTGGCAGCATTCTTGCTGAAACCGAGCACTACTGGTTTGATGCCAGAATTCTGATAAAAGCACACAAATTTTATTCAAAACCAGTTTTGCTAAATGTGTAGAAAATCCTACCTATATTGTTTATTCTCCCAATCAAAATGCTAGAATTCTTGACGTTCTTAATGAACTTGCAACGTTCACGAATTGTTAAGTTTGGTGATTTACTTTCATTGGCCAAAAAGTTTTTCATTTATATTTCATTTATAACACCAATGATTTACCGATTACAAACTTCACACAACAAGAAAATCAAAACATTTTTAGGAAGGAAGAGAGCCGGTTGCTAAAAACAACACCTTCCAGCTAAATCTATAATAAGATTTATGTAGCTTTGCTGACGGTTTCCAATCAGGGATAAATTTATTCTCTAATAATATTTTTTTCTTTATCCACATTTTGGAATACGCTTTTTCTAAATGTTGTTCTAGCCGCATTGACGGCGTTCATAACACACGTAACGAAACACGCTTTTCTCTTGAAACTTTTTCGTGTCGTTGTTCGTGGTAGTCGTACAGAAAAGGCATACTAGCGCCACCATCAAATCGGTGGTACATATATGAAACAAGCACTATCTGTCAAGTTGTCCCCGGGCTGGTATTAACGTGCACTAGCTCATACACGTTTCGGACGCAGCGAAGAACGGACAGCAACCAAAAGCGAGCAGCTTTCATCCGCGCTACCACCAGCCAATCAGCAACCGAGCGAAAGCGATTGACTGGTACGGAGAGCCCTCTCATATATTGAGCAGCGCAATCCAAAGCAGCTCATTCACGTTTCGGACACAGCAACCAACAGCGAGCAGCTTTCACCCGCGCTATTATCAGCCGGGCGGCACTGCAAATAGCAGCAGCGGAGCGACAGCACTCATCAGCCGAGCAACCATCGGCCCAACACAATCACTGAACTACCGGCGGACAATGATGTCAGATTACGACAGTCTAAACATGAGAAGATGAGGAATACTTCAAAGGTTGAATCATACGTCCCGAGCACCAACGGATGGAAACGTCCATTGCTTGCTTTCCGGTGCAGAACTTGCCCTTTTACTTCGAGAGACTTCGCAAACCGATTCTTAGTGTGCAGAATCGGAAAAGAACAACTTACCAAAATATGATGTAGTAATTATATTCCAAAGTGCTATATATTTTCCAAAGAATGCCATTTACTAAATTCTAATGACGCAAGCGGCACGAGCCGAGAAGATAAAGTGCTTTCCTAACGCGACCAACCACGATAGAAAGCACCTTCGGCCTACTTATAGGTATGGCAGGTATGGGTTTTCTCTTGTGCATAAATACACAAACATAATACACGATGTGCTTTACGTTGGAACATAAACATGAATAATTGATTTCCGCACATTTGTGTGCTTGTTGGTGTACGTTTTTGTGAGGGGTAAATAACGGATCCTTCCGAAAATTATATGAATTTGGCACACGTTGCAAATACCAAGTCGGGCTCTGTTTACTGGATAAGATGTGGGAGGAGAGGATCTTAACATCATCAAATGATAGCACGCACTAGGTCCCCTACAAGGGGAAATTTTAATATTTTTAACCTTTGCCTTAGAAAGGTGAATTAGATTAATGTATCCCGTTAAGTACGGCTGGTAATCGCTGTAACGTGGCAACAACACGACGACTTCCCACTTAGAAAATATTCGTGTGTGGAATTCCATACCAGAAAATTCTAAGAAATTCATTTTTATTTGAATCCCCTGCCTTGGAAGAAATTTACTATATCAACTGTCAGTGTCTTCGAAGAAGCCTTATAAAATAATAGAGCGCTAATAAAGTAATTTTACTGGTGAATCCCACTAAAATTTATTATTGAAAGTTAACTTATCCAAACAATTATTTGGAAACTTAATGTCTACAGTAAAGTTGCTGAGCATTCTGTTTAATACAACTTTGATGAAGACATGAAAGGACTATGTATGCAGCATATAGTGATACGAAGCAATGTGTAAATATTGCTTGTTTTATTTTCTTAGGTACACCTTTTCAATATAACTATTTTATCGTAGGGTTTAGCGAAACATATATGGGATAAATATGTGTATTTTTTATTTTTATTTTGATTATAGAGGTTTTCGCCTCTTCGGGTTAGAAAAATCTCTTATGAAAAATTTCTAACCCTATGTGCGGGGTCTGGACTCGAACCCAGGTGCGCTGCGTACAAGGCAATCGATTTACCAACTACGCTACGACCACCCCCTTTATTTTATTGTTCAAAACAATACGAAAGTTAGCTTGCCTGAAAATTTGATGAATTTCCGTTTTATTTAAATCGCCTGTCATTGTAGAGATTTACTGTGCCAACTTCCAAAAGGGCTGCGATTTTTGCTTTGTTATGAAATAATTACGCATAACATTTCGATTTTATGTATAAAAATTCACTTCTTTTGATTTTGCATCTCTCTGCTCGTCACACTTAACCCTGACCTTCATCATTTTACTCCTCACGTGGATTCAACCCGGTACGCCAGCCATGTCTCTTTACCTATCCATCCGGAATTGAAAGAGTTGCGAGCAGTCCCGCTGATTGCGATTTTGATTATTTATCCGTCTTCAAAGAATGACAACATATTTTTCTAGTCTGCTCTTAACTACCGAGGACAACGGTCGCTATATTCGGTCTACTTTATATTCATTTTGTTTATGTATTTGAAGGCTTTAACCACATTGATCATTCGCCTTGCGAGAATAAAGAAAAGGAAAAAGTAACTACCATATTGTTGTTATTATGTTAACAATTGAATGGCTGGTGTCCAAAATTAACATTATTTTTAATGTAAAAATACATTATTTTTGACACATGTAGTCTAGAAAAAAATAAGACCATTTCTTGTACTACTTTTCAATTCACGAGCATTTTCGTAATTCGGGGAGCTAACCCCGGGGGTACCTAGAACCTAAAAGGGGCTAACCCACAATTCACACATCCTGTCCTTATCTTTCATTTTAGAGTCTTTGACAAAGTTGTTGTGTGACAGCTAGCGCTTTTTTTGATCATTTCATATTAGTTCGGAATTGAGTCTCTAGGACGGCACTGTTATCAACTTTTTAATGGAATGAGATAGAAAGATGGTATTGTACGGCAAAGTTGTATGTCATGTAATTATAAATATATCTTCTGAAGATATCAACTTTGTAGGTCCTACAGGTTTTGAAAAATGGCGCATTTTTGAAAACATAATCTATAAGTAAATGTTTTAAATAAAACCTTCTCTTCTCTTCTTCTATCTCGAAACATACAGGACCTACAAAGTTTGCATCTTCAGAAAATATGTTTAAAATTATAGGACGTACAACTTTCTCGAAGACACCACGTCTCTATCAAGTTTTATGTAAAAGTTGATAACAGTAGTATTCTTCAACCAAATAAAGCGCTAAGTGCAATGCAGCAACTCTTCCGAAGACACCATAACTCTATAACGAAAGATAATAATTGATTTATTTAACTTTCCGACCACAATGTACCGTTTTTCTGTAATCGGTGAACTTTCAATGTGAAGACATGACACCTTCACTGGAATTTTCGAAAAAAATATGCTCAGTAATATACATTTGTGCAAGAAATATATATTAGATAGAAAATAGCCATACATAGCAAGTGTGTGAGCGGCCCTCACCTTCAGGAACGACTGTTTGGGCCGAAACGTCAACGTACAATGCAATATGTGAGCTACAAATTTACTGATAGCGAATCGATTGACTACTTTTTCTTTTTTTTTTGATTTTATTAACGACACTTTACACCGGCGGGTGAATTCGTGTCGAATAAGAAAAAAAACATTACATTTCAACATAACATTCAATCAAAACATATACTCATCTGTTTCCATCTATTTGGTGTTGCTGCTTCGTCGTTCTTTCTTTTGAATCTTGCGCTTTATTCGTACGCATGCCATCTCTATCCTTAATCACTTATTGTTACATATTTCGATATCATTTGTTTGTTTTCTGTATTCTTCTTTGTTGCTCTTTCTGTTTCATCCACTTCATATGGTTCTAGCGATTTTTCTTCGTTTTCTTCAGCACTTTTAGATCCGCTACTTTTATAAATCTTCAAATCTTCTTCGCTTTGTTTTCAGCTGCTGCACTCACTCTTTCATCTTCATGATTTTTGACACTTTTGTTTATACTTCTTCACTTCTCAGCCTTCCCGCAATCCTCACCGTCTGCGTCTACTTCTCCTTTAGTTTTCTTCCGGAACCTTCATGCTTTTTATCTGCCTTTTCTTCTACTCCGTGTCCATCATCTCCTTCTTCACAATCTTCGATGTAGATCTGCTTCTCTCAGGAACTCAAGCAGTCGTTTTTCGCTGTCTGAATCGTTGCATAATGCCGCACGTATGCTAGTCTGATCGATGTTGAATTTTCTTCTAGAGGCTTCAAATTTTCTGCACTGCAGGATCACGTGGCGAACGTTCACGACCGTCCCGCAACATTCACAAACCGGTGGCGATGCTTTTTTTAGTAGGAACTCGTGTGTTAGTCTGGTGTGGCCGATTCGAAGCCGAGTCAGTACTCGCTGAACGGTGGAGTTCTTCTGGTCAAGCCACGTTTTTGTATCAAATTTTATTTCTCTAAGTTCGTCTGTTAATTGCGCCCATCTAGCTTCCCAAAGTTGACGAAGCGTATGGGTTGTCGCTTTTATGGCATCTTTCCTTGGAATGGCGATATTTAGGAGCGTGATGCTTCGAGCTTCCCCGGCGAGACGATCTGCTTCTTCGTTGCCACGGACGCCGGCGTGACCGGGGATCCAACATAAGTGAATTGGGCGGTGTCGTAGCTGGTTTTCGATTTCCTGAATCCATGGATGTTGCGATTTCCCGGTCTCTTTGGCCGAGAGGCAGCTTGCTGAGTCAGACAATATGAGCAATTCGTTTGAAAATCAAGGTTGAGCGCCGATTTAATCGCATAGGCCTCCGCGGAAAAAAACACTACAATGCGAAGGAAGTCCTATCAATTCTTGTCGGTTTTCGCTGAATACCCCTGCTCCAACGGTATTGTCGCACTTAGATCCGTCGGTATAGATAACCGTGGCACGGGGGAGCTGATTGGCCAGCAATTCCTGTACGACGGGTTGTACTACTGCGGTGGGATCTCCTGCTTTCAGTTGTCTTTTCACATCCCAGACAACACTTGGCTTGGGAACGTGCCACATACGGTTGCCGAGACGTGTCCGCACAGCAATTCTTGGAAGTTGCATACCAGCCACCTCAATAAGACGATCGGAAGCTCGTTGCACAACTGGAAGATCAATATTTTTGTGGTCTTTCTCCATGATGCGGGTTGCAGCACAAACTAGCGCTTGAAGGGTCATGAGGTCGAAAGGAAGTGTATCGGCTTCTGCCATTATTGCTGAAATCGGACAGGTGACATACGCACCTGACGCAAATCGGATCATCCGGTTATATATTGGTGCGAGTGTTTGTAGGACCGTATCGTTTGCTCTACTAACGAGCACGATGCCGTAAAGAAGACGTGATGTAATGATTGCTGAACCAATACGCAGTAGCGAAGTCCGTTGCCCCCGAGGAGTTCTACCACCGATCAATCTCATAATTCGCAGCCTTGAATCACAGGTAGATTTAACCAGCTTGCAGTGTTGTTTGAACGTCAGTCTCCGATCGATGGTGACACCGACTATTTCAACTGTCTCATTTTCGGTATTGCTACCCGGTCAATTCAAATATTATTACTGGGCTCCCGGCGGGCATTAGGGCTACCGTAGAAGATGCTAGATTTTGCTGCTGAAATTCGGAATCCAACACGTTTCGCCCCCTTGTCCACTGCTTTCACCGCGACTTGCAGAGTACGGTATAAGGATTGCATTTTGTTCCTTCGTACTACGAGTAGGATATCGTCTGCGTATACGAGCACAGCGACGGTTTTCGGAACTACTTTAAATATTGGCTGCATTGCTATAAGGAAGAGCGTTACTGAGAGCACTG
This sequence comes from Topomyia yanbarensis, assembly GCF_030247195.1. Taxonomy (NCBI): domain Eukaryota; kingdom Metazoa; phylum Arthropoda; class Insecta; order Diptera; family Culicidae; genus Topomyia; species Topomyia yanbarensis. The sequence goes on from NC_080671.1 coordinate 434,559,484, forward strand.
ACCCTTAGGGCTTCTCCAGTGGCGTTTCCCGAGACAGATGTCCTCCCACGTTAACTCGTAATTTTGTGTCGGCAAGAAAGCTGTTTAGTATATTGTACATCCGCCCACCGATCTTCCATTTCAGGAGGCTACGCAATATACCAAATCTCCAGGTGGTGTCGTAGGCTTTCGAAAGATCGAGCGATGCTATCATGCAGTGTTCGTCGTTGTTGGGTAACGACCTATCCAACTCTGCCAAGTACGTGTCGATGCCGCGGACAGCTCTGAAAGCATGTTGTCTTTTGTCAAGGCGTCCTTTTGCTTCTAACTCAGTGGTTAGTCTCCTATTCACGATACGCTCGAACACTTTCGCTATGCAGTTGACTAGCGTGATGGGGCGGAATGCAGCACAACCGGACTCCGATGTATTTGGTTTCGGGATTGGCACTACTATCCCGGTTCGCCAATTAGCTGGGAAGCAACCATTGCGCCATACTCTATTAAGCAGTCCCAGTAGCGCAGTCTTAACGGATATGGGTAGTTGTCGTAGCATAGGATACCCTACGGAATCTGGACCCGTAGAAACGCTGCGTCCTTTATCGAGAGTCCAAAGGAGCTCGTTCAAAGTGATATCCGAGTTATAAACCTCGTTAGTATCTGGTAGAACATCCACGCGAGCTCGTTCGAGTTTCTCCTTCATCTTTTGAAACGATGAAGTGTAGCTAGACGTCGCCGATCTCTCACTATAGTGCTTAGCTAGTTCTTCTGCTACTTCTTCCGCTTTGTCTGTATAACCAGCAGATCGTTTGATTACAGCCGTGTGGTGCTGTCGCTTTCCCCTCTGAGCATTTACTGTCCGCCACATTTCTGTCGTCGTGCTGTTTGTAGATATTTTCCCGACGAATTCCTCCCACGATCGACATTTGGCATCTTTCACAGTTTTCTTTGTTGCTGCTCTGGCTTCTTGGAATTTTTCTAGTGCTTCAGTTGTATCTAATCCCGCTGCTCTGCTTCGTTTCAGTGATCTGAGTAATTTTCGACGCTGCTTGACCGCCGTTTCCACTTCCGGACACCACCATGGTACCGATTTAGGATCGACTCGGCCGGATGTTCGAGGTATGCTAATTGTTGCTGCTGACAATAGCCGCTCCACGAACTCATCTACTTCGATTTCGTCGTCTGGTTTGATGCTGGCAGCCGTTAATTGTTCATATGTTGTCCAGTCTGCTTGGTCATAGAGCCATCTTCTCTGTTTGGTTGTAGCCTGAGAGGGTCCAGGTGGGGAGACGGTGATCGGAAAGTGATCGCTATTGTGGGTATCCGGGAGTATTCTCCAAATAAGTCTGGGTGCTAGCGTCTCGGAACATATCGAGAGGTCTATCGCTGAGGTGGATCCAGTTGCTGGGTCAATCCGAGTGTGCGATCCATTGTTCAAAATAATCATTTGTTTGGCCAACGTTTTCTCGGCGACGAAGCGACCGAGCATGTTCGTTTTCGTGGAACCCCAGGCAAGATGATGCGCGGTAAAGTCACCAAGTAATAACAAAGGTGTTGGTAGTAGCTCAAGTAAGTCGTCTAGTTCTGATTGGCACTGCTGAGCGCTTGGGGGGATGTATATCGATACAACAGTCATTGGAGTCGGGAGATGAACTCGGACTGCGATCGCTTGGATGTTACTATTTATATCGATGCGCTCGAATGGCACCCCGTCTCGGATTGCAAGACCTACTCCTTGTTGCCAATGCCGGCGGCTATCGGATTCTAGGAGCAAGGTGTAGTTTTTGCAGAGCTATCACACACGGTTCGTACTGGCTGATTAAGAGTTTGAGCTCGTTGATGTTGGCACGTAAACCACGCACATTCCACTGTAATGCAAAGCACTTAGTGGTTTCATGGTGAAGTGTCGCAGATGACGATGCTGTTGATGATTTGTGCGTTCTTGATGAAAAGTCGACCGGGTTCCAGGAGGAAACAGAGGGTAATTGTAAAAGCGGATCGTTTTCGGGTGGTGGTTGTTGGGTGTACGTGTCTGGTCCCGTATATGCGTTCGTAGTGTATGAGCGAGGTGTGTTAGGAAGTGCTTTAGCAGTATGTAGGTGGTTGGTAGGCAGGGGCCTGTTTTTGTTATAATCGACCGCAGAGAGAGAGAGATTCACTATCAGCGGGTTGGGGTAAGACTTCCCGGATAGATCCTCTCACTTGCTGCGCTCCCACTTCTGAGAGTGGAGGGGGTACTACACTTTCCCTCCCTCCAAATCGATCGTCGTAGTAATCCATATCGCTGGTTCGGTTGGTGTTGTTCATCGCTAGTCGTTCACATGAATCAAGATCGTCGAACAGGTTGGCTAGGTGGCGCTTCTTCAATCTCAACATCTTCGTCGGTATCCACAACCTCTTTTTCAGAGTATTCTGAATCCTCGGTGGTGGTTTTCTTCAGTGGCGGACTTCGTCGTTCAGGTGAAGTTTCAGGCTTCTGATTCCCTAATATAATTAGCCGTTTCGTTTTTTTGGTACTATCTCCTCGTTTTGAATCCGGTATAGCTGGTGATCTGGTGCGGAGTTGATTAGTCGATGGTGGTATTTGCAGCGTCGTTCGTGGTTCTCTCGTTGTTTGAGGTTTGGTTTGAGATTGTTCGTTTTGTGCTCTGACTTTTTGAATGTACGCTGTCATTTTGTCAATTTGTTCATCTTATTTTTGGTCGCTTCCAAAAGGTGGTTGATCTGCACTTCTTTTTCTTTTAACTTTTTCTCTAGTTCGATAAATTTCAGCCGATCGGTATTTGGTTGTGCTGTGACTGTCGCGTAGCTTCCTCTGCCTTCTCCGACTCGTTTACGTGCTTCCGGGTATGTAATGTTATGATCCACCTTGACTCTTATTACTTGCATTTCCTGTTTGTAGATAGGACATTGACGGCTATTTGGACGATATGCTGCTTCCTTGCACTCCTCGATCTGGTGATCAGTGGAGCAGTTAAAACAGCGCTGCGGACCAGGACAACGAGCACGAGCGTGACCGTAGCTGAAACAGCCAAAACATAGCAGCGGGTTTGGGTAATACGGACGGGTCGCAGTACGCAGAAGGCCAATTTTGACGTGAGTCGGATACGTGCACTTGTTGAAGGTTATAATAAGGGCGGGCGTGTTGACACGGTTACCATTATCATTGCGAGTAATCCGTTGGACACGAATCACTCCTTGGCCAGTTAAACCATTCAAAATATCCTTCTCCTCAAGGTGTATCAGATCGAAGCAAGAGATAACAAATCGGCTGACATTCAAGTTGGGGTGCGGTTGGACGACTACTGCAGTACCATCAATTAAAGCAGACATTGTTAAAAGTTTTTGTACTTGAGCGGGATTACGGACTCTGAGCGTATAGCGTGTACCTTGCGCTTCCGTTGCTGCACCTTCGATAGGGCCACCTGCAACTCTTTCGACCGATGTACTTATAATAAATGGTTTTTTGGGTAATGGCGTGTCATCTTTTCCGGTTAACTGCAAAAACGTTAGTTCGCCGTACTCGGGTTCCACTAAACGCACACACAAAACTAATAGCCTCGCCGTATTCAATGGGTCACACAGCAAAATAGAGCAGCGACAAAATAGGTCCGCGTAATTGCGATGAAAATACGTTTTTCGGCCCTAATTCACCGATTTGGATCAAACTTTCACTGTCTCCACGTCCTTATAGTAGCCAACTAGCGAACGATTGGCTTTGATAAGCGAAGCGACCGCGAAAATCACCTATATCACTAATGTTATTTTTCGATGCGCGCGCGACTGTTGCTGCTGCTACAGTATCCCGAACTCGAATGTACTTTTTCTTGAAACCTCGGAAAGCGAACGAGAAAACTTGAATTACGAAAACGAACGTGAAAACTTGAATAAGACTCAGTGTGGGGTTAGCCCCTTTAGGACGCCAGTCATTCAGTTATAGTTCCTTTTGTTTTTTGTTGTTGATTGCGGAACGGTATTGTCGATTGAAAACTATTAAATACGGTCGAGAATCAGTCCGGTCTCATTTCACACAGCCAGTAAGTACAAAAGCGTATCGCTTGTTGATAGCAAACAAACTAACAAACTTTATCCGCGCCGCTTTTCTAACACAAAATAATTTGCGCCCATTGACTTTACGCAGATTCGTCTTAGATCAACAATGTGCTAGATAAAACACATGATACAATTGAAAATGGAGCTTATGCTCACAGAAGTGTTACACACACAACTACATCATGCACGAAATGTAGTACTGAAGCAGAACACTTCTTGGTGAAGAGCAATATTCAACACGATGTCGAATATGAAAAAGTTAAAACCAAGATTTTAGTATTTTACAGCAATATGATTGAAATTCGCTCACACGATTTAGAACCGCGCACTACCACAGATTACAACATTCATATCGAGGAATGAAGAAGTGGATCTTATTTGGCATTGGTCTCTAGTTTATACACACTTAAATAACTAACACAGTATACTTGAATCAACCCTGACAAAAAATTGCTGCGTAATACGATAAATAAATTCTTTCTCAAAAAGCAGTTTAGGGAAGTGATGATAGTGCGAATGCTGCAGGTCGCATACTTTTTATAAATTTTTACAAAAACCACTCATGAAAGTTACGTTTACAAGTCAAAGTACATAAACACATAGAAAACAAACAAACGTAACTTATCGTAAGTAGTTGAAATAAATTATTCTAAGCTCACCCAGTGGATATTACTTTTTTATGTGTAATCAACAAACTAAATATAACATAAACAGACTTCCCCTGAACATTGACAAGTTTGTACCTGGGTGCAAAATTTCGTGCACTCGTTTAACCTCAAACATGCTTCATCTCGATGTACAGGTTCACCTCGAACATCCCAGGCGAACGGTGTGCAAACGCTAGTTCAAACATCCGTCAACGTACACCAAGTGCGTACTAGAGAACGATTCGCACTGGGCAAATAGAGTCAACGTAAGTGATGATGAGAGTGGGATAGAGAAAACTGGTGCCTCGAACACGGTCAAAAAACATGCGGACGAACATGGTCAGGCGATTTAAACAGTTTGACGTTTGACTCAACTCGCCCGTGCTAGATGGCCCTAGGAACAAGTGCAATTGGCGAGTGCGATTTAAAGGCAATTTCAATACTTAGTCAAATTTTCTGGCGGCTGAAATGGACTTGATTGTTTTTTGCGTTTTTCTGACATTGGCGGTTCATGTTTGGGTTAAGCTTAAAATTGCTTTTTTTTAAACAATTGGCATGTTCTCGCTTGTATTTTGTTTGTCTGTGCACTTCATTTAGCCAACGAATGTTGGAAACTGTGAAATCGTGTGTAAGTAGAGTGGAACAAGATCTCTGACCTAAAGTTTTAATGAAAGTCAGATTGTGGTAAGTTCTGGTGTGAAATACCAATTTCACCATTGATGCTTACTATAGTGCGGTGGTGACTACGTAGTATACTGTTAAGTTTAAGTGAGTAGATAGTGAATCCGAAAATAAGTATTATTTGTAATTTTACATATTAGTCAATTAAGGGCGATTAAATGGCCCGTTACGTGGGCGATTTGGGGACGATTTAAGGGCGAGTAGGGTGGCCAAAAAAAATGACGGCGGCAAATTGCCCAAATGTTGCGTTTGAAATTGCGCCCTAATTGCCAGCAATTTGCTGGCAAATCGAAGGGAAATTAGCGCATCCGAGCTGGCAAATAGCCCGTTAGTCAGCAACTTGCCCTTTTTGATTGGGTATGTGTACACGCACCGTGTACGTACATGGGGTTCGGTTGTGCAGGTGAACATGTGCACGTGTTTTGGTACGAAATAGCGTGTTTGAGTTCGTACAGGAAGTGTGGACTTAATATTAGCACATAAACATGTGTTGTTTGGGTTGCATTATTTGGCTAAATCGACGAAAACCGTTAATAAAATATTCTGAAACTGTCGACAGGCATAATATAGATATTAACCACATTCAAAGAACACTATGAACGTAACCTGGGCAGACCCATATTTGTAACCAGATGGCACACTAGGTAATCTTTACATCAAAACAACTAAGGAAACTTCATCCACTTCAACCAACACTAACAAACAGCATTGATCATTTAGTAATACTCCACATATAACCGTTCCAAAAATGAACGTCGGACAGACAATATTCCACAGCATCCCCAAACCAACAGTTGGCATACCTAAAGAAATAATAAATAAAAAGAAGACAACTATACCAGAGTCACTCGGAAACTCCAATAGCGTCAGTGAAAACCAAAGCTGCTCTAGCGACGACGACATGGACCTATAAATACGAGCGACGGAGAACGCAGACGAAATGTACAAACAAGTAGCAGAGAGCAAAGCTGACAATGATTTCCCACCGAGAAAGAAATCCGCAGACGGCAGTAATAATGTTCGATTTTTCGTGGAATTGAAATTTTTATTTTTGAGGAAAAGGTAAAGCGTGAATCGGCCAAGTTATCACGCGTCCCCCAGAAAGGATACAAGTATCTCGTACAGGAGCAACGGTCTAATGAGCCTTTAATGCGCTGGAGGTGCCCGGTACTATCGCTCCAATTACATACGAAATCATTGTCTTGTCTTGAACTGGCCCCAAATATCTGCTGCTGGGATAAGTCGTGTGAGACGTCGGTGATCGTTTCTCACTTTGACTGCCATGTGATCACAGTTTTCGTAACCGTTACGGAGATCCAACCAGTTGTGGTCAGTGAGTCATACCATAGTCAATGGTCTGTCGGAAATGACTGTCAGCGAGTCGGAGAGAACGATATCCTGTGCGATAATTGACGACTCGGTAGAGAACACCGAACATGACACCAGTAGGCGAAAGGTGAACCCTTCTCATATCCCGCTGACTCTAGCTAAAGTCGTTGGTGAACATTCGCTTGTGATTGCGGTACAGGGTAGCCATAAAGTTGTTGCATGTAGCCTTATCGTTACTACCGGCAACGGATGGTCTTTCGGTACGGCGGCCTTAAGTTGTCGATATGACCTTCCGTATAGCAGGACGTCAATTCCACCCTGTAAGAAGTCACTTTGCATATTTTGTTTTCCAAAAACGATCTAGACTGTCTTTTGAAAAAGGCCAAACTTTTTGACCAATTTTTTTTCAAATAGCTATATTCTAGAAATGAGAAATCCTACAAAAAATGTTGTAGGAGTGGTTTTCACAAAATTAGTCAAATTTTCGAATAAAAATATTTAAAAAATTTTTCATTGACTCCTACACTAAAAAACGATTTAAAAAAATTAAAGTCGATTTACTAAAAAAACCATTTTTGATTTGGATGAAATTTTGTTTCAAAATAGGTAATTATGTTCTCTACCTACCGCCAAGAATTCAAGGCACTTTTAATGAAAAAACTATTTGAAAAAAACTTTTCCTTGTCCAAACTGATTTTTTTTCTTTAGTGTATTTTTATCGAAAATCTAAACCAATGAAAGTCATAATGATCTCAGAATCCAGCAAAACTCAGTTTGTGAGAAGATATTGTCTAATTTAGCAACTAACCATATTTTTATTAAGGGGTTAACTACTTTTTCTTTTCTCATGAAATCTGAAAGTACAACTCCTTGAGAATGTTTTCCCAAATTTTTATAAAGAGCAGATAAATAGATTGAAAGTTACAGCGCTTCCGAACGCGCTTCGTCTACCAAGAGCAGTTGTAAATAATTTGAAATTTTAAATTCGATTATCTCAAATTTCGTTTTACTAAAAATGAGTTTTCCATTATCACAATTCCCGAAAAACTACTCAATCAATTTTCTTAATTATTTTTTTCAATCGATCGTAATTAATTTTTCTCGATTCCTTTTTTATTCATAAATTTTTGTTTTATGGCTAAGAATTTTTTAATACAATTTTTAGAGCTTAAAACAGCGATTTTTTACTAAAAACGTTCTCGAATGCAGGAAAAAAATACTTTTTATTTAACTAATCGTTAAGGTACGAAGAATACTCATACATTAATGGAATTTTTTGAGTTTTTGAGTTTTAGATGATCTTTTGGTTTTCAATCGTGATCACCGCAAACCTCTTAAATAAAAAAGGGTTTTGGAGAAAAAGCCATAACTCCGCCAATGATCAATTTATTTTTATAAACCTATGTTTGTTTATTTTACTGAAAAATGTACTACCAAAATATTATAAGTTTGATGTGATAAAATCGTTGCTTTATTCTATTACGTAAATTCAAACTTGACATTTTTGTCAGTAAAAGGTAGGTAACTCCTTAATCAAGAATTCCATTGAAAAGAGTTTATGTCGTTAAACAAATATTCCATTATTACTTTTTTATTTTCTTGTTTAGCGCTGAGGGAGAATCAGAGAAAGAAATAATCATAACAACATTATGTATCGAATTTTACATAACTTTTGATTTATTTTTATACATTACAATTGTCTTAAAACTATTTTCATCTATTTTGTATTATTTCTATGCAAGGAAAATATTTTTGGTTCATCCTTTGAATTAGAATACCTTTTCGTCTCTGCTTTGCCCCCAGGAATATGCACAAAACTGTGGAATTTTTGAGTTCCAGATATTGTTTTGGCGTTAGTATACAGTTCTTAGAATTCTTCTAACATTTTGTTGTACTTTTCTGTGAATATGTAGCAGTAAATTAATTTTGTGGTATTTTTATCATTTTGTTCAACTACCCAGTTATACAACTCTCGGGGACTTGTTGTGGTATTTCCATAGTCGCGACCAAGACTGGATCTTTTTGCCATTCGCTGGAGAGTGCCACCAATAGCATCACAGGGTCCTTTTCCATGGGATGCTGCAACAAAATGCCATTCTGCGCGCTTAACTCATACTTTGACTGTAACCTACACAAGCTTGCAAAGTATTTCTTATGTTTGTATTGTGCTGCTGCTCCATCAGACATAAAATAAATTTTAGATAAGTTTGTCAATTGTTTCATAAAATTTATCAGTTTTGAGAGGAACAAATGAATTGCAGTCTTCAAGTCTTTCAGTCTTTCAGTCTTTTAGTCTTCCAATCTTCCAGTCTTCATTTAAGTTTGTTATGAATGTATACCAAATTCGTTACTGATACTTTTTGCATGTATTAGGCAACTAGCAGCTGGGAAAATGGATTCTGAGATGATTATGTCTTTCATTGGTTTAGTTTTCGATAAAAACTCAACAAACATAAGGAGCTGAACTATAAGACTACTTGTCTTATTAAAAGCAGATTAAAGGCTATGATAGCTGAATAAAACTTTCGCTGAACTATTTAAACATTAACAGTTTATTCAGCTTATTTAAACTCCAGTATTCGCCAGCGCAAACTAGGCTTAACTATACTACTAACAAATGTAGCAGCAGCAATATTAATGCTTTTATTCAACCATCCCAATTAGGCTGAATTACGAGTTGAATAAATGATTCTGTTGCCAATACTATTACCTTTATTCATTAAGCTGTACTACATGTCTTCAAAAGGTTGTTTCTACTTATACATTTGCCTTTATACCACCTTTTACTTTTAGCTGAATTATGTGTTTAATAAAAATAATTGTAGCTACTCTAAGTGACACGATAAGTCATGGTTTGTATGACTATTGTTTACCGACCTGGGTTCGAGTCCCAATACACGCACATTATTTTTTTACTTTTAAGTGAAGAACTTCTCAAATTAGTGCATTTAGAACCCTTTTCTTATTCTATTTGATGCTTCAACGGTTTGCTCTTTTAAAATTCATACAGTTTTTTTTTATAATTTCATGTAGTTGATTTACAATTTCAATTTCGTCCTAAAAATGTCATTGCTAAAGAAGATATCAAGTTGGTTCGATGCATTAGCAAACCTAAAAAAATCATTCCAATGACTTGCATATACATACACACTTAGTTGAACTCAGCTAAATCCCCGCACAGCCGAATAATAAGTAAATTTTTCAATGTACAAGCTTACCAAATCACACGCATCCTTGTGTATGTAAATTTACTTTTTAATCGAAATGGTCTGTTTACTTGTAAAATATGAATATTCTTATGTGGTTCACAAGAGAAACTATTTGTTGGAACGGTGCTGTAAATTTTTGACACTTGCATTGTTACCATGGATTTTTTTACTTATCGACTTGCAGACAAAGGTACAATGAGTTTGAACGTATTTTCATTCCAATGAATAATAATTGATATAAATACTACTGAATTCGAACAGCAACTTCCGCTTACCAAAAAAAATCACATTGAAAAAAAAATTATTTGGCAGGGAGTGGTAAATAAATCGAGGAGAATGCCACCTTAGAATTATAAATGGCTTCAATCCATCATTCAGTTACCAGCTCTTTCATATGACACCTACTTTTACTTATCTAAATGTTTTGTGACAACCGTAAGTCCTCATGTTGAATACAAAAACGTCTTCAATCATCAGTCTTCGAAACAAGTAAATTGTCTAATTTAAAATTGCCGAATGTTCTAAAAATTATCAAATAAAAAAAATAATCGAATAAAAAAAAATTATCGTAGGTTTGGATTCGAACCAAAGCCAACTAGGTTCACTCAAATCTAAAAAAGGCTACTGTAGCCTTTGTACGGACTCTATTCAGCAACCTAGACTTTTCGGTACATTGGTGAAATCTTAAGCCTTCGATGTATGCAAGATTGGTGCAGACAGTAAGGTAAGTGCTTAGTATTCAACAGGTTGTGGGTTCGAATCCAGGTACGTGATATTGATATCCAACAAGGTAACGCAATTTTTCTCTAACTGTAACGTAACATTAATAAAAAAAAGATAGCTTCCAAAGAAATTGATGGCGTGTGTAACTTGAAATTAAATATCTTTTTTAATATTTTCCTATGATAATTCTCTCAGCTGAATAGCAGCAACGAAAAGGTTTATTGATAAAACTGAACTGTGGTTTTCTTCAGGCTGTATACATGCTGAAGAATTGTTCTTTAATGTATCTTAATCAGACAAGCTGAATAAATTCTCCAAATCCAGATGCTTAAGGGTGGAATAAACGATATATGATTACGCCTATACTTCCCATGTTCAGCTAGAGTTGAATAAAGCAACTGTTAAAACGTTTATAAAACCACGAAATGTTTGTTGCGAATACACTGAAAAAAAAATTCAGTTTGGACAAGGAAAAGTTTTTTCAAATAACTTTTTTTCCTTGAAAGTGCCCAACTTGAGTTTTTGACGGTAGGTAGGGAACATAATTACCTATCTTGCAACAAAATTTCATCCAAATCAAAAATGTTTTTTTGTAAATCACTTTTAAATTTTTAAAATCGATTTTTTTCATTGTAGGAGTCAATGAAGAATTTTTTCAATATTTTTATTCAAAAATTTGGCTAATTTTGTGAAAATCACTCCTACAAAATTTTTTGTAGGATTTGTCATTTTTAGACTATAGCCATTTGAAAAAAAAAATTGGTAAAAAAAGTTTGGCCCTTTCCAAAAGACAGTCTAGATCATTTTTGGAAAAACAAAGTATGCAAAGTGGCTTTTTGTGACAAAGTTCTCATGTACAGAAGTTTTCTTAAATTCTGAGAGGGTGCTGCCAACATTTGTTCGAGTTGGCGTGAAATTCATCTGCTAGAGCTCTGATGTCGAAAAGCATGGAAACCAAATGATGAATCTGCTTCAGCTACCATTTTTTGCCTCTTTTATTACTTTCTCGACCTGGATACTGGCTGTTTTGAAGCCATAAGTTTGTTGACTTTGGTGCTGGTCATTAACAGAAATGCAGTTCAGCGTACCCTGATGGGTTTCCTGACCTCCGGATCAGACTAGTGGGCCGCCCGTCGGGAAGGGTTTCACTCGACCCGAAGTTGTAGGCCACGGCGGCCTGATTAAAGATACCGGTGAGTTCATCCGGGATGTATAACTTGTTCCGGTTTAATAGATCATCGACGGTATCTTTGTAGCTCATAGTCCGAGAGCGAAAAAAACAGATGCATTTACGCTCCCGTTGATTCGTTTTAGGTGTACCGTGATAATCGCGTTGAAAGCAGAACTCGTTACTTGGTACAGAATATTCTAATTTCAATGATAACGCGTCAAAAGGCGCTACGAATAAAAATATTGTTTTACGACACTTCTGCTGTAACAGACGACATAACTAACCTTCTTAAACTTTGAATTAGGTGATCGAAAATACACCATGTTTCAAACGAAAGGCACCTTCCATCGATAGGCACGCAGTATAGCATGCACTTCAGAGTAAACGGGCTTTTAAGCGCTGCTGTAATTTCAATGCTAGTGTTCGTATCGTTATGAAAATTTGAGTACTCACTGCTGAATATTTTTATTTAATTATAAAATATGATGCAAAATAATATTTTTCCATGGGATGTGTAATGGGCTTATTTTCGGCATGTTCCTACCCATTTGAAGCAGTTGGTTAGAGAAGCGTCTGCCATCTATATGCAACGTATTGAGTCAAATGGTAGAGTAACAGTAGGAGCACTCGATTCGAGTTTTCGTTGCGCTCGAACACGACCATTTTACCGTTTTCAGGGCATTTTTTTCTTGGTTCTTAAAAACGGAGTAAATCTGTTGATGCCAATTTGTACGCATTCCATTGATTGTAAGCCGATTAATTAATGAATTAGTGAGACACCCTCCCTAATAGGGTAAAAATAGGCACTTTACCCTGTATACACTCTAAGGACGATTTCTTCATAGTTATTTTATTTTACCATGAAACCCCATTGCATCCGATTTTCAAATAAAAAACTGACCATTCGCCTTTCTCTCCTCGTCTATACACTCTATCTACGGCAAAAACTCAGTGCAATTTGAAAAGAAAGCAAACGTGGGTATTTATCCAATTTCGCTACATTTGCAATTCTCATCGCCGCACCGAAGTTTCCGCAGCTGGCAAAACAAATACCGACCACTCACCGAAAAGGTCAATATTTGGACTAAACTCCGCTTCGAACGACTGCATCGAGTGAGTGCGAATTTGCACATTGGCTGCCCATACCCGCATTCTGGTTTAACCGCTGTGCCCTTTCCGAGTAGGGAAGTGATAATTCTTTTGGCTTTATTGTATGTACATTTGCAGCGCGGTCCCTGGTGCAGATGTCGGTCAACCGAGCAAGTTTAGGGTGGACCTTTAGTAGTGCGTAATCCGATCGCCTTGTATGCAGCTTACCTGGGTTTAGTATTCGAACGCCACACATAGGATTAAAACTTTTGACTACCCGAAGATAGACCTGTACAATAGAAATTTTAAAAAATGAATAGAGCTTTTAGAAAAATAAGTTATTTACTGTGAAGCTTCCGAAAACTATTTAAATTCAGAAACTGCTCTAAGTATTACATTTTTACAATTGTTCAGTCTTTCCTATAGCATTTTCAACCCAGGGCGATGAGTTTATTTTGAATCCGTGACAAAAAGAAACGCATTTTTTCACCAATTACTTGACATACAATCGATGGAATGCGTATAAACTGGGTTTTTTGCTTCTACGACACTTTAGAGCACTATACTATAGTACTGTTGTTACTTAACAACAGTGACCTGACGTCGCATATTTTGGGCTCAGCCAGGAAGGATACTTAGTGACCAGTAGGATCGCATCATTTGCACTAATCTTGCAATTGTCCTGCACACTAAGAAATGAAAAATCTCATCGAGGTTTGCATCACATCATTGCAGCCAACGCTGCTCTAGCCAACGGTCTTTAGATGTGTAGGGTCATAAAAGAATTGGGCTCAATACCCTACCATACCGGGAGCTGGGCTGTCCATAATAAACCAAACAATGGCACCATTAATCACCGCAATTTGCAGCTGTTCCGATCTGTTCCACAGATTGCCTCAGGAATCGAATGCTCATTCTCTCCCAGATGGTTCTCAAAATGGATACCTTTTCCTACGCTACACAGGAATGCCGTTCCTATTAGATAGACACGTTCGTGCAGTGTAAGACTAACCCACTCGTCGATACCAGCGCCATTGCCAATTGCATGTCCCTTCAGTGCTCGAGGAGCAGCATTCAATTTTTCCCTCATCGACAGAGGCAATAACTTTCAAACGCGAAGAGTTATGAGCCTCCGGATAAAGGAGCATGGAACAGTTCTTCAGCGTGTGGGCTTTGTTTTGTTGCGGCGAGATCCTAACGGTCGTATTTTGCTGGATGTTTATAGCTGAGGCGAACAGTCCTGTAACGAGAGATTCGGGTATCGACGAGTTATGAAGGAACAAGGATTGCATTTTTGTTGTTATGATTCCCAGAGCGAAGAATGAGGCAAGTGGAAAGAGTTTTCAATTTAAGACCATGTTGAATATATCGGGGAATTTATCAGCCGATGTTTCTAGACGATAGCCTCTGGCGGGTCATCTATCCTGAAAATAAATCAGCTAGATTTCTTACCAAATAATAAACTAGTTATGGGTAACAGCGAGTAATTTTCTTCAAACTATCTTGTTCATGATTAAGAACACTCTTAATGTATACTTATCTGTCAAAAAGACGCTTCTAAGTTGCGAAACAAATGTGCCCTCGATTAGTTAGAATACTGCCGAATTTCCGAAAGCGCGAAACCAGATAATTAATTTTGAGGGAATATTTCACTCTTTAATAAATGCTTCGATATCGGGTGGTTTTTTACCATTTCTTTAGATGCTGATAAATTCAAGCCATAAATTATCCATCTGTTACACAACACCTAGATATTCGATTCACCTCACAGTTGTCTCCCTTTCTAACGTCGCCCGCCGAAAGAACCACCCTGAGCAACGAAAACAATACCCGCAAATCGGTTGATAAGAAATTCAATATCCTGTCGATTTCGAGCTCTGGCTAGAGGGAATGTATATATTACGTTAACCCTCACTATCCAACCACCTGCCAGAGTAGAGTGTGGTGACAACTTTTACCCGAAACTTACCTGTTCAGACACCATCTGCAGAATTGGATCTGCACGCTGCAATGGAGGTACCTGGGTGAATAATATAAAGTTTGCAATTTACTGCAACCTCGAAGCATTTGTACCTTCTAAACAGTAGCATCGTCCCAGTGGCGCAGCCAAAAATAGAATTAGATTATTTGTTTGGATTGTATATATTTGGAGAACGTATTTTAACCGGGCACAATTTTTGTCATTATTCGAATGATAAGCTCCACATGTTTCTAAGGACCTTAAGAACCGAACAGAAATTGCTCGACATTTTTGAGCACTTCAATTGCTAAAAAGAGACAAATATGTGCTCTTTCATTCCTTCTGTAACTCATCATGTAATTTAGTACTGGATGATTGGAGAATTGCGAAAATTATCTGACATTCCCCGTAGAGTACTCGTCGCTGTTGTGCTATCTTATGACAAGCGCCATTTAGCACATTTCGAGAAAAACTATTTTTAAAGTTTGAGATTGAATATCTTGAAACTTATAAATGGTATAAACAATCCAAAGAAGACAATTGATGCTTGTATCTATTCTGCATTAATCTCTCAAATATTACGAAGATCGGTTGACTATGTTGCGAGTTTTTACTATAAATGTAAACAAAAGTCGCACTCACACGTGTCATAAGATAGCACAACAGCGACGTACTATGTACTTGTAGAGATTAATAAGCACCATTATTGTCCTATGCCGTTAACATAAAGCTGGAAATATTTCGCGTTTGTAAATAATTTTCACTTCCACGGCTAAGTGCCAAGAATTCTAAAGCACCAGCCTCCCTCGCTGTGGACGATAAGTCGAACGAGCAGTGCTCTACTCCGCAACTAACAGAAGAAGTAGAGCGAAGGAGGCAAGATAGCGACGTCACCTGGGAAGCACTCAGTGATGTGGTCAATGTTAACACCTAAAGAATTTGTGTGATTTGACCTTTCCGGCTAGATTAGAAAAAAATCGCCATCCCACCAAACAGCAACTGCAGTTGAGAACCGACAGCAATCAACTGAAAAATAACTTTCCTAAACCTTTTTAAGCGACTCAGGGGTCCGCTGAGCTAAACCAAGCGATAATTCGGCGCTCGCTTAATCCTGGCACTAAGTTAGTGACAGATTCTGATAAGACGAAGTCAAAATTCAAATTCCATAACTAATTAAGAATATTATATGTCATTGCGTAGAATTCAAATGGATGAGGTAAATAAGTAAAATTTGAAATTTCTTCGTATTTCTATGATTTTTTTTTAAATTTTCTATGCATTTTAAATAAATTGTAGCTCGCATTAATTTGTAATCGATTCATGTATAAATATGTATATGTCATCGCTTTCAATTCAAAGCCCTAAGCTAAATATATATTTACCGTGCCTGCTTGCCGCGCTTCCATTCATTATCGTTTGAAAATGCGACAAAACTGCAACAGACATGTTTGTCCATACGAATTTGTGCAAAACACGCTGTTTGTGCCTTCAATCCGTTGTTCGAAATTCGTGCGCGGCTACCTATGGCGTGGAATAACTTAGTTGCAAATTGGGGAACGGACATATCGTAGTTGGTAAATCGATTGCCTTGTACGCAGCTCACCTGAGTTCGATTCCCAACCCGGCATATATGATTGAAGGTTTTTCCGAAAGACATTTGTCTAACCCGAAAAAGGGAAATGACCATTAGGTTAAAACCTCTATAATCAAAAAGAAAGTTGCAAATAGGTAATATAAATTGCTTTCTATTCGACCAAAAAAGAGATCCAGATCACGTCTTTATTTCATTTTGTTATAAACAATTGTCTAAAAAATATGCAAAATAGTAACTTTTCCGATCGTAAGAAATAGTAAAATCTGTGTCTCAAGCGCAAATTTTATTGCTGATTAGTTTGTTAAAATCGATCAATCAAATGGCAATATTTTTCCTAATTTTCTTTTATTAATTTATTTAAAAGTGTACTCCATTAAATTACTATATAACAAAAAACAAACTAAATCCACCCACCAGTGAATAGAGACATTTCTTACACATATCACTGTTGAGTGATTCATTAGTTTGTAGAACTCATGCGAAGTAGGCACCAAACCGGAGGAAGGATGAGCACAGTTCAGCATCTTGCACGAATGAAATCTTGAATAAACTGAATAAATTAAACGGAAATCATCAAAGCAAATAAAACTAATAATAACAAAGCAAAAACAAATAATAATAGGTCATATCCGTAAAATATTAATATAAATAAAATATTAATAAAAATGTTAATATAATTCAATTTAATAAAATAAATAAATTAAATTTAGCTTATTAAATGTTAGTGTATTGAGCCGCAGTCTCAAAGGTTGCGGGATCGAAACCTTGTCTCTGGGGAATTTTTTTTCACATAATTAGCTTCATCTCACCACTTCGATCGTTTTCCACGTTGGGTATCACCAGTCTTAAATAAGGTTTTGGTACTTAGGTCAAAAACCAAAATAAATCAATTATTAGTTTGTTAAATGCATAATTAGATAAAATTTTAAAAATTAAAATGTGGAATAAATGTAATTGTTTCACACCATTAAAGAAATAAAATGAAAACAATGAAAAAATTAATAGAATAATTAAATTGATAAAATAAATATCATTAATCAAACGAGTAAAATTACTGAAAAGAATAAAATGAATAAAAACGACAAAACTCTTAAAATAAACTACACAGAATTAAAGAAATAAAATAAACAAAATCAATAGAAGGTAAAAGAGTTATAAATTAATGAGATTAATTAAATCAATCAAATAAATAAAATTGTTAATATATAGGTATAAAATATTAGTGGATAATATCATTATTTTAATAGGTTTATTTATTTTAATATTTTAATTATATTATTCAGTTCAGTTATTTTAATGATTTTATTATTTTCTTAAATCTATAAATTTTATTCACGTTGGTAATTTTAAAAAATTTATAATTTGATTTATTTTATCAATTTCATTGATTTTAGTAATTTTTTTTATAAGTTTTATAAATTTTCTTATTTTATTCATTCTTTTTATTCTGTTCAATTTACTCTTTTTATTACCTCCATAATTTTGCAATTTTGTTATCTTATTATTTTATTAATATTATAAATTTTATTGATTTTAGCTATTCAATACTAAATAAAATGAAATAAATTAATTAAATAGCTAAAATCAATAAAATTTGTAGTGAATTGAATAAAATGAAAAAGAAACCATAAAATTGATAAAATAAAAAAACCTGTTTTAATATACCTAGCGGTGCAATTGTGCCTTTCTCAATCATGAACACGAGAATTTTTTAGTTGCTTATATTTATTAAAAGCTTTCAAATGTATACATTACAATTTTATTATACAAGACTTAACAACTATATACAAGAAAAGAAATCATTATTCGAGTTCTAAAATTTTGCAAAAGAAATAACAGCCGTGGTAATATTGAATTGAAAAGAGGTGCGAAATCGGCAAAATCAAAAAAAGTCGTTCCTTATAAATTTTTTTTCGAGATAACATAAAATCTCGACGTTTCATGCATTTCAAAGATGTTTGGCATCAAAAATACGAATTCGATTTCAGAAATTTCATGGGGTCCCCCCTTTGAAAAAAAATGTTGAGTTCCGGCTTATATGGGAATTTCATATGTGACCGGACGATTTAGTCTATATTTCCGGAACCATATAAGCGATCCGCGCGAAATTTTATAAACATCTGTGGGGATAATATAGCTATCATTTGGGACTAAGTTTGTGAAAATCGGCCGAACCATTTCCGGGAAACTGATGTGAGTTCGAAAATTTTGAAAGATGGCCGCTTTTCCCGGGCACTTCCGGAACCGTCTATGGTGGTCAATGTAATCAACGAAAGTTTGGTTGGCCGACGGTGACCTAGAACAGCAAATTTAAGTTGTTTGAGAGACATTTTAGCGAACATTTGCTATGTGATCGCACGCCACAACCTGTAACTCCGGAACCGGGAGTCGGATCGGAATGAAATTAAATAGCCATTTACGAAGACGCAATACCTTTAATTTGAGATCAAGTTTAGTTGAATCTGTATAGCCATCTCCGAGAAACCGATGTGACTGTTATTCTGAATTTAGATACTTTCGCCGGGGCTTCCGGAACCGATGATGGTGGCCAATGTGGCCAAATAGACTTTGAATGGATGTTAGTGACCCAATACTATCAATCGAAGCAGTTGTGGTCATATTTTGGAAAAAAATTCACCTTTATACATTCATTGCAGAATTTATTAAAATCGACATTTTCTGCGTGTTCGTACTCATCACCCTGTAATTCCGGAACCGGAAGTCGGATCCATTAGAAATTCAATAGCAGCCTATGGGAACGTTGCACCTTTTATTTGAGACTAAGTTTGTCAAAATCGGTTCAGCCATCTCTGAGAAAAATGAGTGACATTTTTGGTCACATACACACATACACATACACACACACATTCATACATACACACATACATACACACACACAGACATTTGCCGAACTCGACGAACTGAATCGAATGGTATATGTCACTCGGCCCTCCGGGCCTCCGTTAAAAAGTCGGTTTTCAGAGCAATTGCAATACCTTTCTATTGAGAAAGGCAAAAATATCAAATTCATACAATATTGATATAAATAATATATTAATGTAAACATTAATATAAATCAAGTTAATAAAATTAATAAATTTAGTTCATATTACTAAATGTAAAATTAAATATATTTTTTTAAATTCAAGCATATAGCATAAATTAAATTGTTTTACACCATTAAAATGAACGAAGTCAATAAATTGAATGAAATTAATAGAATGAAAACTGTTCAAAATTAATAAAATTCATAAAATGATTTAAATAGCTAAAAGCAATAAAATTAGTAATATCAATAAAATAATATGATCATGAAATTGTAAAATAATAAAAGTAATAGAATGAAATATATAAACTGATTGAATAAAATAAGAAAGGTAATGAAACTAATATAATAAAATTACCAAAATGAAGCAATAGCTTGAACAAAATCTACAGCTTTAAGAAAATAATAAACTCATTAAAATAACTAAAGTAAATAAAATAATAAAAATAACAAAATTTAAAAAAATCAGCATTAATAATATTATCTCCTAATATGAATAAAGAGAACTATAGTGATAAAATTAGTAAAACAAATACATTAATAAAATAACAACTGATATTAAAATTAATAAAATTATGTTTTTTTTTATTTTTAATTTCGTCATTTTTTCTCTTTTACTTTAAAACCACATGCAACAAGCAAGAGATTATTTAGCTGGAAAGGCTAATTCAATGTCGTTAAAAAGTAAAAAAGAAAAAAAAAAATGTGACTCCAAATTAGTCGAAATGAAAAAAGAAATTGATGGGAATTTATCGGTAGCGTTGAGTAGTCGTCGCTGTTGGCGTGCCACCAACTAATTTTATTTTAGTAGTTTCAATAATTTTATTAATTTTGTTAATTCTGTTCACTTCATTAATTTTATAAATTTTACTAGTTATTAAATTTGTTCGTTTTATTTTATTTATTCATTTTATCATTTTGTAAATTTTATCAATTTCCCATTCTATTAACTTAACTAATTCTATTATTTTTATTATTTTTTCTTTTCTTTAAATAATGAATCTAATAAAACAATAAAATTGATAAAATGAAAAAAAAATAATAAAAAAATCAATCGGTGAAACTTTTTATTATTTTTTTTCCTTTTGTTAATTTTATTAAAACTGTCAATTCTAAAAATTTCTTTCGGTTTGTTAATTTTATTGATTTCAGTAATTTTATTGGTTTTATTTATTTTAATGATTTCATTCATTTTCCTAATTCTGTTTATTTTATTAATTTAATTTATTTCTCGCACTTTATCGATTTTATTAATTTTAGTAATTTTATTATTTTTATTTATTTTATTAGACCTATATTTTTTTATTAAATTTTATTCATTATATTCATTCTATTAATTTTCTTTATCTTTTTCATATTATTCATTCTATTCATCATATTCATTCTATTTACTCTATTTGTTCTTTTTGCTTTTTTTTGTTCTATTCATTCCATTCATTTTCTTAGTTTTATTAATTTCATTTTTTTATTATTCTATTGATTTATTTAAACATTTTTTTATCATTTTTCAAGATATTTTATTAGTTATTAATTTAGTTAATTTAATAATCTTATTTTTTTTATTTGCATATTTTTTTCATTTCATTAATTTATTTTCTTTTTTCATTTCATTCATATTTCTAATTTAATTCGTTGTATCATTTTTGTTCATTTTATCCATTTCATTTCATTTTCTACCATCTGGGTTGCAAAATCATAAACTAATTAATTGTTAATTTTGTTCATTCTATTCCTTCAATTCCGTCTATTCTAGCTGTCCCTTCTATTCTGTTTATTCATTCTATTCAAATTATTAATTCTTTTCAATTTGATTAATCTTTATATTTTGCTAATTTTTGTAATTCTATTCTTTTTAATAATTCCATTAATACTATTCATTATTTATTATTTATTAATTTTATTAATTATGTTAGTTTCGTAATTTTAGTAATTTTACAAACTTTTATTAATTTTACATTTTTTTATTTTATTGATTTTAGTATTTTTTTATTTTATTAGCTTTGATCATTTTATTTTTTGTTAATTACACTAATTTTTTATATTATTATTTCCATCAATTTTTTATTGTTTTTATATTTTTCATTTCATTACTTTGAATATTTATTTTCATTTAATCATATAATTTTATACATTTTATTCATCCTATTAATTTTATTAATTTTATTTTTTTATAAATTGCAATAATTTTATTCATTCTATTCATTTTTTTCATTCACTTTTCGACGACGTTCAATAAGTAGAGATTATTTAGCAGGAAAAATTATGAAAATTTAGAGCCAGTACATGAGTACTACTCAAGTGAGAGCAAAGATAGGAAACATGCAGATTGCAAACTGTTATTAGGAACTGAAATGTTACGGTGTTATCCTTTGTTTTCTGCTGGTAGGAGTCTAGCTTAAGTAGGGTTACTAAGAATCGCTCAAGTCTTCCAACATGTCTCACGGAAAAACCAGCTCTTTAACATGATAATCGACAAAAAAGAAGTCATGTGAGATCACCACTGGAAGCCTGTCGACGATTCACAGCATCAATGACTAGTGCTGCTGTTTATCTTTGATTGCCTTTCAAATGTCGGAGTACTTATTAGGCTAGAAGGAATAGAAGGAATTGAAGGAATGGAATTAATAGAATGAAGAAAATGAATAAAATTAACAAAAATAATAGAATCAATCAAATAAATTAAATGAATAAAATTAATAAAAATTATATTACGAATAAAATTAAAGAAAAAATAGAATTAATTAAATGAATAAAATGAGTCTACAAAACTGATAAAATAATAAAATAATAAAATAAAAAAAATATGAAATCAAGAAAACAATGAAATCATTAATAATATCAAGCGAACAAAATTGTAAAAATGAATAAAAAATAATAAAAAATGAAAGATTTAAATTAGCTAAATCAGTAAAATTAATGAAGTTAATAAAAATAATAAAATTACTTAATAATTAAAACAATAAAATTTAAAAAATATTATGAAGAAAATTAAAAAAAGTAATGGGACGAATAAAATAATAAATTTATTAAAATGCATGAAAATTACAAAATTAATAAAATATTATAAATTACCCAAATTAATAAATAATAAAATATTAAATAAACAAAACAAATTAATAAAATCAATGAAACAAAAAAAGTAAACTGAGAAGAATTTAAATTAATAAGTTTTATATAATAATAAAATTACTAAAATGAGTAAAATCAACAATATTAATAAAATAAATCAAATGAATGAAGTAAAAAATAGAAAGAATAAATTAAATTCAATGGAATCATTTAAGGGAATAAAATTATTAAAACTAATAAAATTAATAAACATAAGAAAATTAATAGAATAAATGAAATGAATTTAAGAATACAACTAATAGAATAAATATAATGAATATGCATAAAAAAAATTAATAGAGTTTATAGAATGAACAATGTAAACAAACTGAACGATATTTATAAAATTTCAAAAGAAATTGTATCTAATATAATTAATTAACATAAAAAAATTAAAAACAAATAAAATTGATAAAATAAAGAAAATAAATAGAATGCTAAATTAACAGCGTGAGCTAAATGAATAAAATTATTTAAATCATTAAAACTAATAAAGTAATATAATGAAACTAAAAAATTAATAAAATGAATGACATTCGATATATTGAAAGAAATTGATAAAAATAATAAACTAATCAAATTCACAAAAAGAATAAAATTTTAATAATGAAAAATAAATAATTTATAAAATGAATAAAGTCAATAAAATTAATTAAACGAATAAAATGAAAAAAACCTTTTTTAATCCACCTAGCGGTGCAATTGTGCCTTTCTCATTTCTCTAAACTATGGCACGGAGGCTTTTTATGTTCAACATAATCGTGGAAATGTCCATTACATTCTTAGTACACTTTGCACTTATACACAATGGCATGCCAGCCACGAACTTGATGAGCTACGTGTCGACGGTGAAACACTTGAAACAATAAAATATCATACTCCATTAGCCTAATCAGCATTAGATCAATGTTATCTGCTTGCTAACTCATTTTGTCATGCGGGGGTGGGTATGTGAAGAGGGCGAAAGTCCCATGAACGAACGACTCCCCAGCTTAAATTGGTATGCTTTGTGATATAGTGGTGGTTTAAAGATGATGGGGTTGAAAGGGAGGGGTATGAGGGCTGGATGGGGTGGTGGTCTGAGGGGTGAATTAGGGAGATTTTTAAAGGAGGGGCGCGAACAGTAGAGGGGGGGGTGTAACCCCTCTCCGTAATCCATCAACTACGCCCCTGTTAAAATCCAGAAACCCTAAACGAGTCGAATTAGGTTGACGTTTTTCAGAGTGATTGCATAATCTTTCTATATGAGAAAGGCAAAAATGTGCCAAAATCCAAAAAAATGAATCGTAGTCAAATTTTTTTTCGAGTTTGCATCAAATCTCGACGATTCATGCACCTTGAACACATTGAACAGCATCAAAAATAAAAATTCTATTTTTAATTTTTCCTATAGTTTATATGAGAAATTTCTGTGTGGCCGCACTCTGAAACCCGTAATTCCGGAACCAGAATTCCGATCGATCCAAAATTCAATAGCAGCCGATGGGAAGGTTGCATCTTTCATTTGAGGCTAATCGGTCCAGCCATCTCTGAGAAAAATGAGTGACATTATTTGACACATACGCACATACATAAACACACACATACACACACACACATACACACACATACAGACTTTTTCCGATCTCGACGAACTGAGTCAAATGGGATATGACACTCGGCCCTCCGGGCCGGGATTAGGTTGACGTTTTTCAGAGTGATTGCATAACCTTTCTATACGAGAAAGGCAAAAAGATAAATTTAATAAAATAACAAAATAAATAAAATGAACGAGATCAATGAACAGTAAATGAATAAAATGAATAAAACGATAAAAATTCAAGAATTAAATAAAGGAATAAAAAATTAAAATAATGAAATTAATAGAAATAAATCAATAAAATCAATCAAATGAACGATATCATGCATTTTAGGTTTTGTACAGGATGAATCGAATGATTAATCGTTTCATAAAGCAGAAACAATGAACTCAAACAAACAAAATAAATTAAAAGAATGCTGAAAAAATGATTGAAATAAGAATGATTTATAGAAACTAATTGAATAAAACGAATCGTGCGAATTTGAGAACCAATTCGGTGCACTTTCTAGTCCTCTTTTTTGTTTTCACTTTTTTTTTGTATTCACGTTTTCGTTCTCGGTTTTTCTTTCTTGACGGCGTCATATAAAATTATCTGGTCTTTCTACTTGATTGAAAAATATGGTCGGATATGGAATGGCCGGGTCCAGTGTTTTGACACTTAGTTACAAATAGTAAACTGAGATAAGGTCACATGCGCTTTCAAGCCCATTAAACATAGCGCGACAGAGACAGAACGCGAGTCACGAATGACACAGGCATAGGGTAAAGACTTAATTTTCGCCCCATTAGGGAGGGTACCACACTATTCTATTAATTACGCTGTCTACAGTCGATGAAATGCACATAAATTGGCATCAGTATCCTTGCTTCGTTCCCAAGAACTAATTTAATACCAAAAATGTCCTGAGAATGGGAAAATACTTTTGTTTGAGCGCCACGAAAACTCCAATCGAATGCTCCTATTTTCGCATTACCATATGCGCCAATGCGTTGAACAAAGATGGCAGACGCTGCTCTCACTAACGGCTTCAAATGGGTAGGGCGATAATAGAAATAGGGCGAAAATAGTCTCCACACCCTATTCAAAATTATTTATTTGTATTGAAGTTTATAGAAGGAAATTTGAAGTGTCAAGGCCCTCAAGGCATCGAAAAAAGTTTTCAAAGTTTGAGCGAATTCAAATTATTTCTTTTGCCAGAAATGTAGAAACGATCCGATTCATTGCACTTTTCTTTTAAACAAAGGTAATTAAATTGCTATTTTGGTTACACGTGTTTACTCAATTAATATCAGCTGTGATGCAACCTACTATTTTCATCCAACTCTTAGCTAAATCCTTTCAAAACAAATTTCTGCTCAAACAACTGATGTAAAACAATCAACTCGCTAGCGGTTTCTAGCAAACTTCAGACTACCTACTAGTTTGAGTTAGTCTCCGCTGTCGACTTCTGTCCAGGGCTAATGACAGGAAAGTTGGACAGAAAGAATACCAAAGGCTTGCTGGTACTGTAAAGCGGCATTTTGCCAAAGAATATGACACTCTCTTCCGCGGAACTTGGCCATCATTTTTTTAGCGTACAGGAAAGTTGAAACCTTATGCTATGGGGGTTGTCACAAAACAAGAGATAAAAAACTTTCCCAATTTGGACTATTTACATTGATTTCTCCTGGGCATTAGGACATACCATCACCGAGTGGGTTATTTTTTCTCCATTTGCCTGTTTTTTTACTTGGTACTTTTTATCACTTTACGTTGTTTTTCCTTCTTGCCCTCAAGATAGTTCACGAAAGTTACCCCTCTTAGGGACAGATTGGCGCCACGATTCTGTCCTTATTCGCGCTATTCCTAGGTGGACGATTCACCGGTAAATTACCGAACAAACAAAAGCAACCGGAACTGCCTTCGCCTGAGAGGTGATTCATGCCGATAGGTGTCGTTTTTCCGGAACTCAGCATGGTTTCCCAGTTTCGTTGAAGGTTCCACATCTTAGCCGAAAGAAGCGACCAAATAACATAACCACTGCTCGGGAAATGGGAAAAATGAAGGCACCGAATGCATTACGATCGGTTTGCGGCACCCACACGGAGGTGATAAAATATATCCGCAATTTACTAACCGGTACTTTCCTGCTAAAGTGACTGTTAAATCCTCATTCGTGTGAACGTTATATAAGCATAACCAGTTCCCCGAAGGATAATTCAGTGTTTGGGGAGTGGTGAGATGAGACAGATATTTCCCATATCAATAAACAAAGGAAAAGTAAGATAATTGATTAATAAAGCGAAGCGTAAAACTTGGACAAAGATGTCTGTGGTGTTTATGAAAGTGTCGTAGAATAAATTGGCTTCCGTTAAGAAAGTATCTGGTCAACGTTAAAACATATTCTGATATAGCTAAGATTAATCGCAAGAAGAATTACACTTCAGCTCAAACGTCACGTGGTTAGCCATTTTCCAATTCGGAAAACCGTAGCTATTCTCGCATGAGCCGACAAATTGTAAATCTAAGATACTGTTGTTTGTGCGAATGAGTACAATAAATAATATTAGGGTTTGCTTCTGAATCAAGAGTCAAAAATCATGTCTATAGTTATCCTGTTTCAACGGATTCCATTATTTATTTGATTAATGGTAGAATAAGGTAGAACACAAATTCCACCAGTTTGTCAATATTCCACACCTGATTGCTCTACACTCAATTAATCACGTTGATTGCTAGACTAATTAATTACGAACATACGAGCTGAAGTAAGTTCACCTATTAACGATCCGGGCGAGAAGCGCCTGATACGGCTGATACTTAACGCATTAATGATCCGCATCCAGTTCCGAAATTGGCCTAGATATTACCTGCTAAGAGGATTATTTTTCGATTAATTTTCCCGCCTAAATAAACGGATTAAAATACATCGATAGGAGCGTGATAGAGTGTCGCCTGTGGAAACCGTTATGCCTCGTGTGTTGTTTCCATCCTGGTTATCGCAATATCGATTATTGGTTCGTTTTTTCGTTTTAAGGCTTCACTGAAAATAATGAATGCAAAGAATTTGTAGATTTTATAGGTTCAATTATCCGCCATTGAAAAAAAGTTTTCTTTCGAGAGGTGAAAAAATGAAGTTTTTAAATTGAATCGTTTTCAAATGAGATTGTACGTGTTCAAAATTTGGAGAACTTCGATTTTTTACAAATTTCACAAAACTTTGGCTTTAAACTGTGAAGTATTGCTCCATTTTTTTTTCCAAAAATTTCTTCGCGATGATTTAATTGGAACCCTAAATTTTCGCCATAATTTGAGTTTGATATGCTCCCAAGCCCAGTTCGTTGGGAAAATTCGATCAAAAATGCTCATTTTCACCTAAAAGATGCATTTTTTTTATATTTCGCAAAACTTTTCCCGTCCCGAAGTTCCGTTATTATTATTATTTTTTATTTTTTCACAATGATTTAAATCATCGCCATCATTTGGATTTATTCTGCTCGAAGGCCAAGTGCGTTAGAAAAATTCGATGTCATAAGTAAGCTCAAACTCCAAAGTAAGACGTTTTTTAACAACACCCTTTGGATGTTTTCGAATATTATGAGATCAATATTCGTACGTGATGTGGTAAGTGGGAGGGTTCGGTAGGCTACCTTACCGGGGTCGCGCTACCTACATCGCGCTGGTGGGGCTGCCACCTTAGGTATAGCTGACGCGATACAGCATTTCATACTCAGCCGCTGGATGCCAGAACAGACGCTGTTTGAGCCGCACTTCCTTGGTGAACAGACGCTCGGGACGTACCTCCTCAATCTAGCTGAAGCCAGAAGGACAACAGTGCCCAGGCTGCACTACCAGCTAAGCACACAACTCTTATCTGGCGGTCGTTGTAATCATATGACCCGGGGAAGCATGAGGTAGGGACTTGTGAGGACCGGAGCTATGTTGGACGCTCCTTCCAGGTTGTCGAATCACCGTTTTGCTGGAAAGGACGAAGTCCCGGTCGAACTTTTCAAACACGGTAGTGAGCAGCTGCACGAAATACCTCACCGTACTCTTTTGAAGGTATGGGAAGAAGTAGAACTACCTGCTGACTGGCTAGAGGGCCTCATTTGTCCCTTATACAAAAAGGGCCACAGACTGGAGTGCGCCAATTATCGAGGAATATCGCTTCTCAATTCGGCGTACAAAATTATGTCACGCAGTCTGTTCAACAGATTGAGGCCGTTGGAGGAGTCTTTCGTCGGCGAATACCAAGGTGGTTTTCGTGAAGGCCGATCAACAACGGATCAAATGTTTACCCTGCGACAGATCCTAGATAAATTCCGGGAATACAACTTGCAGACACACCATCTGTTTATTGATTTCAAAGCGGCGTACGATTCAGTGAAAAGAAACCAGTTATGGCAGATAATGGTAGAACATGGTTTTCCGACGAAACTGATTTTTGCGAGGCTGGATGGATCGAAATCAAGTGTTCGGGTTGCGGATGAGACGTCCTTCGTAACCGTAACCTTAGACGGATTGAGGGTGATGCGCTATCAAACTTGTTGTTCAACATTGCTCTTGAAGGTACCATCAGGAGAGCAGGCGTGCAAAGGAACGGTGCCATCGTCACTCGGTCGCACATGCTCCTACGATTTGCGGACGATATTGATGTCATTGGAATCGACTGCCGAGCCGTGGAAGAGGCATTCGTGCCTTTTAAAAGGGAGACAGCAAGAATTGGTCTCACAATCAACACCAGCAAGACGAAGTACATGATAGCTGGAAGAATACGTGGGTCCAATAGTGATGTTGGTGGTGAAGTGGTGGTGATAAATTTGAAGTAGTGGAAGAATTTGTGTACCTTGGAACTCTAGTGACGTGCGATAATGATGTTACCCGCGAGGTGAAAAGGCGTCTTGCAGCTGCAAATAGGGCTTTTTACGGAATTCGTAGCCAGCTAAAGTCCCGTAGTTTGCAGACGAAGACAAAATTCACGTTGTACAAGACATTGATAGTCCCGGTTGCCGTGTACGGCCATGAAGCGTGGACGTTAAAGGAAGTGGATCGTAGAGCGTTCGGTGTCTTCGGACGTAAGGTGCTGCGAACAATACTCGGCGGTAAAGAAGAAAATGGCATCTGGCGGCGTCGCCTAAATTACGAGTTATACCAAGTATATAAAGCAGTGGATATTGTCAAGCTAATAAAAAACGGCAGGCTGCGGTGGGCTGATCATGTGGCACGAATGCTGGAAGAACGACAGGCGAAGATAATATTCAGTAGAGAACCGGGAAGATGTCGACGACTCCGTGGCAGGCCACGTAAAAGCACTCAATGTCCAGGGTGACTGGAAGAGATTGGCCCAGGACCGGACATCACACTTTTTGGGACACACATGCACAAAATTTTGTCTTCATCCTGAAGATCGGTGTTCAATTGGCAGACATTAGCCACTTCGCCCGATTTTGCAAAGTTTGTCTCGCGGGGCGGACCGATATCCACCGATGCAACTTCAACTTCATTCCGATGGTTCGCTAAATGTAAAATAGCGAATTCTTCAACTTTTCAGGAAGAACATTTTAAATCAAAATTTTGGAAATTTTAAATGCAAAGAAGGGGTCTGTCAGTATTGAGTTTGAGTTGAGAAATGAATGAGGAAGGAATGAGAAATGAATTAGAAATGAAAGTAAAACTAATGAGTAATGAATGAGAAATAGATGAGATTAATGTAATGAGAATGCAATGAGAATGAAGCGAGAATGAAATGAAAATGAAATAAGAATGACATGGTAACCAAACAAAAATGAAATGAGAATGAAATGTGAATTAAATGAGAGTGAAATGTGAATGAAATGATAATAAAATAAGAATTAAATGAGAATGAAATGAGAATGGAATGAGAATGAAATGATAATGGAATGAGAATGAAATGAGAATGAAATGAGAATGAAATGAGAATGAAATGAGAATGAAATGAGAATGAAATGAGAATGAAATGAGAATGAAATGAGAATGAAATGAGAATGAAATGAGAATGAAATGAGAATGAAATGAGAATGAAATGAGAATGAAATGAGAATGAAATGAGAATGAAATGAGAATGAAATAAGAATGAAATGTGAATTAAATGAGAATGAAATGAGAATCAAATGAGAATGGAATGGAAATGAAATGAGAACGCAATGAGAATAACATGAGAATTAAATGAGAAAAAATGGGAATGAAATGAGAATGAAAGGAGAATGAAATGAGTATGAAACGAGTATGAAATGAGAAAAAAAGGATTAAATGAGAATGAAATGAGAATGAAAAGAGAATCAAACGAGAATCAAATGGGAATGAAATGAGAATGAAAAGAGAATGAAATGAAAATGAAATGAGAATGAACTGAGGATGAACGGGAATGAAATGAGACTGAAATGAGAATGAAATAAGAATGGAATGAGAATGAAACGAGAATGAAATGAGAATGAAAAGAGAAAGAAATGAGAATGAAATGAGGATGAAATAAGGATAAATTGAGAATGTAAAGAAAATGAAATGAGGGTGACATGAGAATGAAATGACAATGAAATGAGCATGAAATCAGAATGAAATGAGAATAAAATGAGAATTAAATGAGAGTAAAATTGGAATAAAATGAGAACAAAATGAGAATGAAGTGAGAATGAAAGGAGTGAAATGACAATGAAATGAATAAAATGAATGCAATGCATGAAATTAAAGAAATGAAAGAAATGAAAGAAATGATTGAACTCAATGAACTGAATGATCTGAATGATCTGAATGATCTGAATGAATGGAATGAACGGAATGAACGGAATGAACGGAATGAATGGATTGAGCTGAACGAAAAAATCGAAAGGCAAAAAGGTGAAAATGAAAATACTGACAAAGTAAACACATGAATAACATAAAAATTGCAAATATAAAGAAAAAAAACTGAGAGAAAGCTAAATAAACAGATTACAAAAGTAACGTGAGCCAAGCTAAAACAATAATATTACAGATTTGGGGCTGAGTCGTGCTTATGGCGTTGTGGATTCACGATCCCGTGTATCATCGCGAAGGGCTCGAGCGTTTGTATGTTAACGTGGGCTTTTGTATGTTGCATGTGCTAGCGTCTATGTGGCTTCGTGTGTAGAAATTGTAACCGTGTAGCCATAGACATATTCTCGTTTGTTTTTGAAGGATCGCGCGGACCGTGAATATGATATATAATTTTCAGTGTGTAGTTTAGATACTGGAAGAGAGTGAGTTCTCCCATAGCACTAGAGTTACCGAACCTGGTTTGAGTTGTTTGTGGGGCCTACGGGTCACGATCGCTTATCCATGTTCTTTGTTATTTACTTTATTTTCGGTGGTGCTGGCAGTTGATTGGGAAGTAGTAGGCGCATCACAATGACCGTTAACGTTGTGCGTAGGTTCTGTTGTTCCAGTATTCGTTGGTGCCTGAGCTGCAACTCCGGTGGTTTATGATTTAGTTGATGCTGATGAAGGGCTGTGTGATGGGTATGCTTGGAGTTGATATTGCTTCGTTAGAGGTTTGTGTACATGGTTTCTCGTAGTGTGTCTTATTGTGTAACAACGTAGGGCACGCAAGGGTCTCTCCTCCATACGTGCACAACGTGATTTGAGATTTGATCACGCGTTTTACTTTGAATTGAAAGTTTACATATGAAGAAGTAGGTTCCTTCACTCGTATTCTCACGAAACAAATACTGTTGGAAATACCTAGAAAAATTTCCTCCAGGTTTCAAACTTAAATGATTCCACCGTTACGTATTCCGACATGATGGTTGTAATAAATTTATTAATAGTACCCAGGTGTGCATCGTGCAGACGCATATCAATCTTATCATTGTCAATATAAACGGGTATCTTGGTCCTAACATTATCATGCTCAACGACGTAATGCATGTTGTATTCCATAGCGTAGCTTTCCGGTATGGCCGAAGTTTTAATCGTTATCAGTAACGAGTGTGGTGGGCTTGTATAACGACGACTTCCGTTAGTCTAAACTGCATTTGCAAACTTGCTGTTGAATTTTGCTGCTGAGTTTTAAACATCTTGAAATGAATGGTCGATATCGCACCGATGAAAGTAACGGTGCTTTATTGTTGAAACTGGCTTTGGACGAATTTTATTATTCGATTTCTTTGCTTGTTTATAGTACTAGCACGGTACAAATAGACAGCAGAGTTTAGGTAGAAACGTTCGTTTGATTCACTGCACTGTTAACAACCAGAGCAACTGATTAGATACTGGTTTCGAGCCTGTAGCAATTCCATAATCCCCAGCTCGAGGGAGCGCTCAATGAAATTATTCCACGATAGTTGCTATTTTTCTTTTTATGGGATGGATTTCCAATAAGATGAAAAAAGCCACTAGCAAGAGAACTCAAGTAGAAGCAGAAGCACCAAAACGCCGATGTGTCTTTTCAGAGGTACCAAAGGGAATTCTTCGGGTCCCGGATTGAAAGACGATTTAAGCCGAAAAGAAGCGCTTGTAACCATTATTTCATCGATATTGACGAGGTACTCTTGAGCGATTAAAAAAACATCGGAAGGTAAAATTGGGAGATTCGACTGTATTAAGTTTTGTTTGACGCATTCCGATTGAGGATGAGTATACGTTGCAGTTATGGTTGTTGTCGGTCATAACTGCGATCTGGAGCATAGTGAAAAGCGAAGACTGAATAAATAGAAATATATTAGGCTTACAGGAGAAAAACCAGGACAAATCAAGCATTTTCCTCGACTTCCCAGGACACCAGGACAGTCAATGCAAAACCAGGACATGTCCTGGGAAACCAGGACATATGGTCACCCTACGTAACCAGATACATTTCGAATATTCCATTAACAACCAGGGTCCATCAAGAAAATTTCCATTCCGAGAAGATACTAGAATGGTGGTCAACTCGTGACGTTCAGTAATTTTGTTGACATTATAGTTTACGCTTGTTCTTATTTTCCCTACGTTGTGACTTTTGCGTAACGTTTCACCAACGACGAAAGAAATCTCCTTACTCGACGATGGAAGCGAAAATACCACGGCAGCGGGATGGACTAAATGCACTAACAGCAGTTTGGATCACACAAAAAGGTAAGATTTTATTTCACTGCACTTTAATTTCAATTTTCTTTTAGGCGATGTTCACTGTTCGACGGTCAAGAACTAATGAATTTTATTTCTTCGTTTCAAAAACCAACTACCTAGGAAACAGCTGATCCGTACAACACTGTACATGCGGAACAGCGGAAAATGAACCTAACTTTTGGTAGCAACATAACAGCGTACTAGATGCCTACAGTGACACTTCTACTTCAACAATCTCAGTTCACCCCTAAGATATTTGTTGCGAGACCAAGTGTGCAGCGTACAAAATGAATATGATTCAAAATTAGGCGGCAATCAAATTATTCACTTAATGAAGAATTTAATCAACGAATTATTCTGAACCTTGAATAAAGAAGAAACAACTGTAACGACCGTTTCAATTATTTAGGGGTTTGATAAATCGATGGGAGTGACGTGGCTAAGAGGGTTAATGTCACTCCTTTGGACCAAAGCTCCTGGAGTGGGACAAAGGCATTTAGCCCAGAATATAGCGCCTTTACTCGCTCTCTGAAATAATGCTAGAGAAAATTTGCAAAATCGGCGTACTAAACTGCCCATGATCGCAAATCAGTCCCATAAGATAGGCAATCCCATAGAAAACGGGTCAAATATGCGCTCATGGGCAATAAGCATAAATACGAAAACGCGAACACAGCTCCGACCAAAAATATCTTTCTAATTACTTAACAGTTATGTGTCCAACAAAAAAAAACACCTTTAACAGGCCAACGAGGGTACCCGGGTACCCACAAATTGAAATGCTCATAACTGTGGCTTCCTTTAGCCGATTTGGACAATTTGAGATGCTTTGGATTCAGGAACTCGTCCACTTTTTGATTCTGTACAATAGAACCGGAATAATGGATCTGGTAATCCGGATTTTCCGAAGTAATGTTCCAGTACTAGGATATGATTTGTAAATTTTAATAATGTCCTAGCAATATGAGTATCAAACTTCTTCAAATTGTCTCGAAAGTCTGTTTTTATTGTTACGGGACCCTATGGCAATTTGAAAATGGAATTGGAATGGTATGGCCACTCACCACCCATATTGCTAGTATTCCATTGAAGTTCGCAAATAGTACCCCAGCACTGGAACCTGCTTCCGGAAACCCGGATTCCCGAGAACCGAATGAAGTAACCCGATTCATTTTTACCAAGTCCAAAAGTGGATGAGTTCCTGAATCCAAAACGGCCAAAAGTATCGAAATCGGTTGGATATTACCTTAGTTATGGGCATTTTAGTTAAAAAAATTCAGGAGCCCCTCCTCACTCCCACCCTTACTATATCAACAATTTTATTAACCCAAAAGCTTGATTTAGTGAAGTTCTAAGATGTCACAAAGTTTCGATTTCCAGCTATGGATAAAACATAGGAATTTAATTAATTGAAACTTAAAAAGGTACCCGGGTACCGCGTCGGACACACAACGTTTAATTACGTAGGAAAAGCTTAGCGCATCAAAAAATCGTTTGTGCTGCCAAATTCTACTTCAATTGCATAGCCATGTGGAAATGACGTAACATAAAATATAGACCATATTGGAAGCATACTACCCGATATTCTATGCGTTGCTCCAGACCAGAGCTGCAAATTTTTACTAGATTGTTTTGAAGTCGAAGGAAGAACAAATCTCAAATCAAGCCCTACTATGTTCAATTCGAAGTTATTCGTTTACATCATTCATTCAAACATCCGAGCTGCTTTATAATTTTCCATTCGTTTTCTATTTCATTTGCCCTCTGAATATCTCTGTACTGGGATATTAACTAGGTTTTTCAAGCAAAACTACTCTGAACATACTTCTTACACGGAAAAAAATTATTCCCAAAATCGTGAATAAAATGCCATGAATTCTGGAACAATCACCTTTTTAAGTTACGAAAATAGAACCATGAACAAAAATCATTGCTTTTATAATTATATTCTATTTCCATTCAGTAACACCGGCATAACGCTTTCATTATTGGAAATATTTTTTATTTGTTTGGTGAACCTCAGTCACGGTTTCTGCCAAGAGCTAGTTCACAACTTTATGAACATTATTCATAAAACCAAAGGTTGACTCATGATTTTTTATAGTTATAGGAACATTAGTTCACGAAATCAAAATATTTTTTCGTCAACTATTCAACGAAATTTGGAATTTTATTCATGAATCTATTCAATCCTCGTGAACTAATTCATGATTCCTTATATATTAGTCACGCTACAATATCCTGTGCTCGTGAAATGGTTCACAAAATCATCCAATATTATTCATGCATTCGTGAACTAGTTCATGATTCCTAATGTATTAATTACGATCCAATATCCGTGCTCGTGAAATAGTTCATGACATGATGAAATATTATTCATGTATTCGTGAACTGGTCCATGATACCTAGTATAATAGTCACAACTTACCATTCGTTTTCGTAAAACAATTCACGAAATCATAAAATTTTATTCATATTTTCGAGAACTGGTTCATGATTTCTAGTACATGATTTACGATTTATCTATTATCTATTAGCGTGCTTGTGATATTTAGAAGATATCCCTAATGATTTACAATTTCATGCAACATGGTAATGAAATTTTTACGTGAACTCTTTCACAACATTTGGAGTATTATTCGTGCAATCATTTTTGTTCCATGCACTTTTTTATGAAATACCCAGCTGCTAGGTACGCGCAGTAGATATAAAAAACTATTAGAACCTCGAACATCGTTATTCATTTGATAAATAGTGTGCGTGATATAGTTCACAGAACCAGATATCATAAACGAGTCTTATTTTAATGAGCCAGTTCATACTGTCACATTATTCCGATTAAAAAAACCGTTAGTAACCAAAAAATAATGGATCACGATAATACGAAGAGAGTTTTCAAATACCATGATGAAATTGCTGATATCGCGAACATTTCTTACATTACTCTTTGAAAGTAAGCTCTAAATAAAACATCATGATAACATGAACAGAAATTACGAAAATCGTGACTAAGATCCTGAAATAATGAACACAAATGACAAAACTAGTGACAAACATATTTAAAATCATGACAAATAGCCTGAAATCATAAACTTGAATCACGCTACTCATAACTAAAATATCACGATAACGTGAATGGAAATTACGAACATCGCGACTAAGATCTTGAAATCATGAACTTTAATCCCGCTAACGTCATGAAAATTCACAAGAATCGCGAATAAGCTCTTGAAATCATGAACAACGTTTGACTGTCGTCTATGTATTCCCAAATCATGAGCAAGGATCACAACAAAAGCTAAACATGTCCAGGGCTCAACAACAGTATTCTGGTGGCAGTTGAAAACTGGAAAATCCATCCAGCAACAATCGGTTTTTCTCTCGTTTAGTGCTAATCCATGATGTCGGAAGTAGTGCGCTGGATAGCGCATCATTGTACGAAAACGTGATTCCATTCTTTAGAACCAGAGAAAATACGATTGTCGCTGGTTGGATTTTCCAGTTTTTAACTGCAACCAGAATAACCCAACCAAACATTCTAATTTAATGCATTGTATATATTCGGGGCGAACTGGTTATTAGAAAACACAAATAGTTTCATGAATACGAGGTTTATTATTCATAATTTCAGGAACTTGGTCACGGTTTTCGTAAATCGTTCAGTTCACGAAATCGTGACCTCTTGTTCATGAATTTATGAGCGGATTTTGTTCCGTGTACTATTCATGTAAGCTTGTAAACGCAAAATATGTCAACATTTAACCTAAACTGGCCTCTACAGAGCAAATGACAACTTTGGTTGGTGAATGAAAAAGCATCAATTTAAAATGAAGACGTACGGTTTGGTTATGAAAATCCCGCCAACTTGAAAGTGAATGATTAAGGGAGGCTTTCAATTTGAATCATGGCTGGGTTTCATTGAGCTGAAAGTTGGCATTTGAAAATGAAAATTCGCACCACTGCTCCAGACTGTCTATCTTAGTTTCAGCAGCCCAACCTCCTTGTTCACTATTGTGGGAGTAATCAGGAAACTGCCGGCTATTTGCGGAAATGTCAGATTCTCCAGCACTATCAGTTGCACGATGCTTTTTCTCATTATTCGATTCCCCATTTCGATTGATGGTTGAAGTATCACATCCTCTATTGCATTCAGAATATCATGTTGAGTACAGCCCCTGCCTCAATCGTCCCTTGCCTACGATGTTGCAACGATCTTCCGAAAGCGCTAGGCACACCAGGGAAAACCGCGCCGTACGGACAATGACGGTTCACTGATCCACTGTCTTCAGGAAAAATCAAACCTTCACATCAATATCAGCGGACAAGTCTATAGAAATTATTTCGGTGAACGTTTCCTGTGAGGTGAAAATGACGAACACAGGAAAATGTGCGTCCATCCGTTAAAGCTGTTTCATAATAAGCCAACAAAAATCGTTTCGAGTTTTCCACGAAAAATTCGTAATAAAAAAATAAACGTGTTTCAATAGAACTATGCATTCTTCATCATATATACGAAAGATTCGTATATTTTATGAAAATGGTCTGTACGAAACTAATTCGTACCGATTTACGAATATATTCTATCGGTGTAGGTAGTGCAAGTTTTCCGTGTAGATGATGTTCTCTGTGTATTATTGGTAAACTGCATTGTCATTGGAAAGGCGGGAAGGAGAAGGATTGCTCGGATTGTTCGTCGCGTAGGGTTGTCACCTCTGGAGAGGCTTTGACCCGGAGATTTTCACTGACATGGGGGTGGTAGATTTTGAGTGGAACTAGACGGAAATTGGAATCAAAGTGGCATTTTAGAGCACTTTAATCGCTTTTTATTACTACGTTACAGTAAAGCTGTAAAATTTTCACATTTGAGAACGGTTTTGTCGGTTCAATCTGGTGTAGTATTTCACTTCCCCGACTAAGTGCCAAGAATACAAAAGCACCAGCTACTCTCGCCGCGGAGAATAAGTCGAACGAGCATTGCTCTCCTCCATAACTAACAGGAAAAGAAGAGCAAAGGAATGAAATCAATGGATTGCCGAATTATTTCGAAAAATCAAAGTAATTCTTGATTAAGTATCACTATGTCGGCTTGTAGGAAACCCCTTGGAAAAAAATACTGTCCAGTGATTAGTAAAACAAGAAACGACCAGAACAAGTATATTGCTTAACCGCTGAATATCTTAATACCTCTTACCGACCTATTCGGCTGATATTCGCATGTCCAGTCATTGAACAGCGGAACACTATATAAATTCACAGTTCATAAGCAAGCCGTTCGCAGACATGGTGACAGTTGAATTACCGTTTTACAAAGAGTATACCAAAATTCTTTCACTCAATACACATTCAGGTAAAATATGGACTCGGCGCGAGTTTAAATATGATCGGCGGTGCAGCACAAAAAAAGGCAATCCGCGCTGAAAATTTTTTTCGGCGGCGTGTAAAAATCATCGGCGGACCTCTAGTAGTTAGTACCGTTTTCAAATTGCTAAAAAGAATCCAAATTAAACAGAAATCATCTAGACAATAGAAAAGTAAAGCGCACAACAGATTCGTTTGTCAACAATCAAACTCCAATTAGTCCCCGTACCAAGAACAATCAGTTCCAGCCCAGGAACCACTTGCTACCGCTTTCACAATGTTTCTCTTTCGAAAGCTAAATTCCTCGCAAACAGTTCAATCTATAAACACCAGTAAAGTGCACTCAATTCGGACAAAGCACCCAGAAACTTCCATCTCATCGCCCCGGTAATTGGTTTTGTTCCACTCGTGCAAACTAACCGTAATCTTGTTGAAAATTTCACCGAACCCTATCAAATGAGCAAAATCCTCTTGAACTGGTGGCACAGGACGCTTCTTGGTAGAGGTAACCAAATAAGTCGACTTTCGAACAATAACTGGTTGTAGTCTGGCAGCCAACAGGCAGCAGGAAGGACGCCGAAACAGAGGCAACATTGTTGTTTTGGCTCGTTCCGTTCGGAGGTTCACCAAACACCGGAGAGACTCAAGAATACGGAACGGTTTGCATAAACAACGGGGCCATCATTCCAGTCGTTAGTCGTCTGTTCCATTCCATTCCGTTCCGTACGGTTGCGTTGTGTGAGATGTGACTAAAGCAAAACCCCGGTCGGTCGACCCACTTTTGCCAAACGTTGGCCAAACAATGGAACACAAACTGCATTTGCATTCGGATGGTTCTGTTGCTGCTAGCTGCTAGCCTGCCTTTGTTCTAGTGATGAGCGACCGGTGCTTATCATGACAATCCACTACATCCTGTGCTGATTTGAGTTTCAGAGCCTACTACGGCGCTAGTAGGTAGATGGTGAATGGTGGAAAATTGGCCTACTGCGGAAAACGGTCGTTTGTCGTTCACTTGTGCTTTGAAATTCCGAAATAGGTATAGGATCTCACGTAATCGATGATTTGTCACATCTCTTGCGAACATGACATCTTCGTCTTCGTTGTTAAGTTGCATTCTCGATATGTTTGTGTTATTTTGTACCACCTGGATTCTACCGGAGCAATTATCAACTTGATATGTAGTCAATCTGTGTGGTTTTGAGATCTCAACGTTGTCAAACCTCATCGGAAGTATTCGGCAGGTTTTATGAATAGTTCACCAGCAACATTCGAGTTCTTACTGGAAGTGGAAGCAAAGTTAACCATTTCGTATGAATTGCTAAAATTAAACAGGA
The DNA here is from genome assembly GCF_030247195.1 of Topomyia yanbarensis. NCBI lineage: Eukaryota > Metazoa > Arthropoda > Insecta > Diptera > Culicidae > Topomyia > Topomyia yanbarensis. Next base: position 434,599,408 of record NC_080671.1, read on the forward strand.
AATTCATATTGTCGCTTTTGTATACTGCATTGTACTTTTGTGCCAGAGGTTAATATTGCTCTGTTATTCGCATACCTGTTTACCCGGTTCCAAAAACCTGTAGTTTAAAATGATCCAAAAACCTCGGCGATAGCTCAATTGGATAAAGCGTCAGTCCACTTAGTGTCTGGATGCGGACTCACGCTTCAACGCGGGGATCGAGAATAACGCGGCGAGTTGTCGTTTTATCATAAGACTCGAGTTACTGTTAAATTGAGATGATATGTGCAATTTAATAATAATAATCATTTTTGTTGAATTTGCAACGTGCACCCCCATATCGAAATCAAAGACGTAGTCCTACGTCAAAAGTGCCTTCGCCTTACTGGGTTTAGATTGAAAAATATTTAGGGAGGCATAACAGCATTATTGCCAATATGGTATCAGATGTATAACCTTTCCAATGAATGCTTAGACAAGTTGAATTTGCTTTTCGCATTCTACTCGTCAGTAACAGACACCAACCTGGGGGCTAGTTAAACGATAAATCCAAACTGACTCTAAATTGGCGCCAGTTAGATACTGTTGCATAGTTCGAGGCATTTTTGCTGTCAAGCCAAAAGAGTTCATATTCGCTTTCTTGTGATCAAACCAGAGTTTCTGTACTTGATTACCTGAGACATTACTCGGGACCAGTCATAAATTGTGTTTCGATTTAGTTTTCACGTGGCGCCATCTTGGTGTCGGATTAATATTCTAACTTGTCCAAAATTGGTGTTATTTACTCCCGAGCTGAAGTCTAGCTTTGAACAAATTTTAACAATTAAAAAACAGTCATCCATTTTTATCAAAACGACCCCCAATACGGGATTAATACGGACAGTTTTGGCAAAGTACTTCCCCGCTGAGAAAGCAAAAACTGAGTATGTATGTATGCCACAGAAAAACAAAAATGTACAGCTGGTGAACATTAAAAACTTTTCCGAAAAATAGGTTCGGGCTATGTTTTGCAAAACGTGACAAATGGTGGTCTGGAGGCGCAGTCAGGCGTGACGAGAGCCATAGGGTCGCGTTCGGTACCCGAACTGTGTCTCGTCCCCATTCGGTACCATTGAGAGAAGGCAATCAGTACAAATTAAAACTGAGATTTATCATACCGGATCAGGAGAGATATCCGGATAATGGCATGTGGATTACACCGTGTATCTAGAGAAAAAGATTGTATGATAATATTAATTAATGAACTGCAGTAATTCATTACTTTCGGATGATATAAGGATAAAGTGAATTAATTACTTTTTCTATCCTACTGGTTGCAAACAAAGGTGAAATGTCAGAGGTGTTCCAGCCTCTACATTAAAAAGACAAAGTCCCGATAATATTGTTGACTTTAAATGAATAATTAACCCTTTAATGAATTATGCTGATATAAAACAACCTTACAGAAAATATCTCATAATTTTTAGTACTGTATTAAATTAGCGGGTCGCTTTTCAAAAAAAATTCAAAGAAAAATCGTATGCTCGTTTAAGGGTAAATTAATTAACATTTGCAATTCATGTAATTGTGGCGTGACGATGAGACTCTTCTCCATCAACCAGCGAAAGCTGATGTATCGTGTAAATCATCCTTTAATCAGCCCAGAAACACTCTCAACCGGATATTCGTTAATGTCATGCTGTTTCGTGCGGTTTCTTCTCTAACCGCATCAAACCAGGCATTGTTGATACATTGTTCCCATTTGGTCGGTCATTAAAATTTCATCTGGCAGGCAAATGAGCGACACGCCTCCGGATAAATAATTCAATATTATAAAACCGAACAGCAGGGGCAACTGGCACGTAGTTACATACCTATACCTATAGGGACAGCACATACATCTATCATATGGATTTTCAGTTTCGCAGCAGGCGTAGAGAAACATAAACTCTAACCTCCTCCCGAACCGAGTTCAACACTTGTGAATCATTGTTTTAATTAACGATTCTAAGCTCTGGTGATGGTGGTGATGTGTGTGGCGGGACAAACCTGTACATTCTACCGAACCGGCTAAGCGCAATGGATAATTGTTTTGTGAATTTAATGAAATCCCATTTTGCAACAGAGGAGGAATAAGTGCGTTCACAATGGATGGTTGACACATTGCGTTGATTCCCCATGGGTTGCTGTGGTGATGACAGAAGACCGACGTGTCTCTGTTCTGGTCGGGTCCAATATGCATGGGGATCATTTTCTGGCATTTCATGCTGGGATGGCGAAATAGAATTTCGGATGAGATTAAATTTACGCAAATGTGCGTTAAAGTCCACATCGGAGGCAGTTTGGTCGGGTTAATTGTGCTGATAGAATTTGAATTAAATTACATAGGATAGCCGGTGATTAAACTCGTATAAATACCACAATTAATGAAATTGATAAAAATTTGGCTTGATCTATATAAGCATTGGATTAACAATGTTCAGAAGCTAAATCTTCTTGGTTTTTAACAGACTATCCTCAGTCCTGTTTCTCAACATGCTCAGTTCAGAGGCTAGAAATCGCTCCATTTTGCCAAGTAGAAGTTTCTTTAATTTTTCGAGGAGTTTTTTTTAGAAAAAACATAGGTTTTTTTATTCAGTTCGTTAAAAGAAGTTATTGTCCGTTGAAAAGCAAGAGTCAAAATGGTAAAATGTTACAACTATTTAGAGTTTTTTAACTTTTTGTAGATTACACAGTAGATTTGTGATTTTAAACTTTTAGAATGGACTAGTATAGCATATGCGATACAAAATAATGTTGTACACCAAAGTCCCTCTAAACAAGCTCCTAGCATGCGTCAAAACTGTTAGTGGTAGTGAACAGAGACAGCCTATAAAACGAGGTATTGATGACGTAGACGCTACCATTCGCCCTTAGGAACTGTCACACATACGAGTACAGAGGCAGTTTTCGTTTTGACGCATGCTAGGACCTTTCTATATAAAGACTTTGGTTGTACACACAAAATCGGTCACGTCCGGAATCAGTCACGTCCGGAAGTCTCCACCCTCAGTCCTAGAACCAATCAAAAAATAACGCTCATATACACTAGATAGTATAGAAAGAAAACGATAAACCGAGAGAAAGCGGACTAAGTGATCCACAAGCAACAAGAGGCAATGAAGTAAATAGATCTTCAACAAGAAATAAGATCTTTTCGCAAAGTAATAAATCGCGTACACAAGATCCGATGGATATTACAATAAAATTCGATTTATTTATTTTTATTTACACATTGAAAATATTAAAAGATCCACGGCTCAGGTAATGCATTGAGGCGTGTCAAATAAATGAAATAAATGGACGATTACCATTTCTTCACGCCTGGACGCTGAACAGCAACTAACCGCCGAGTCTAGCATCCTACATAACAGGGAGTATGCTGCGACACTTCAAAATCAGTTACTTATTTCTGCGTGTTTTTACTGAAACCAAAATTCAGATTCATCGCCTCCCTCATTCATTAACTTCCCAACTGACTGAAACTGCATGCGGAATGGAATGCTTGAGTGCAGTGGAAATATAAATTCCTTCACCAACCAAAGCATTTATTTGTTTTTATGTGGACAGCTTGAAGGCAGAAGCTGGCATATGTCTACATTTTCGAGCATAAGTGAACTGCCTAATCTATATCTGGTGCACTTTTGCTCAATAATCCCTCTCATAGGTAGAATGGAAACAAAATTCAGTTTGCTTCTGAAACCGAATATGTCCAAACCTGAATGCGCTGTGTCGGGAGAACGAATGACGAGGGAAACGAACCAAACATTTCATTCATTGCGACGGGCATGAATTGAATTTTGTTTTCTTTCAAGTTCACGCAGGAATGTCATTTTTTCCAAGCTCGGGCTCAAACTGATATTAATTACACCAAGCTATCCGTCGGTTTTCATATAACAATCTATTAAACGGGGAAATTTTTGGTAACAACGGTAGGTTTTGCAGATCTCAAATCGAGAGATAATGGTTGTCATTGGAGATTACCAGGCATAGCGCAGGGAAGCTAGATGGGATCGCTGATGATTCTGATTTACGTCAATGTCGTGTTTTTAGCACTGAAAACTCGTCGCCGGTCGTGCACAGACCATCTCATGAAACGTTTGTTGATGGTGGTGTAGCAAGAACTGCCTTTGTGTAAATCCGAAAAAGTTCTTGGTGATCGAATTCCGATGAAAGACTTTCTGGAAGAGCTCTTCCTCCCAGACTCCCAGAAATTTTTTACTGTCGAAGCTCTGCCTGCCACACCCCATAACTTTATAACAGCCGAAAACATGCGGAAAAGGCAATGTCGATTGAGCAGTAACGAGGGGAAGCAGTTTCGGCTGTCCTGGTTTTTTACTCGTCTGATATGGTCACCCTATGGTTACGTTCTTTTGAAGGAAAGGCTATGTCTGCAAATTGAACCAGTCCGTTTTTTTTGTTAACTGGTCTTGTCATGAGTTAAAATATTAATTATCTTCTAGATAAATCGTTCAGCTCACACCTTTGTGGGAGTATGAGGTGGGACCATCATCATCATCAATCAATAACCATTTGGCAGAGTTGCCAGATTCCATCGTTCCATCCATCGTTCATCGATTGAAATCGTAATTAATTTCATTTATGAAATATTTCATATGTATTATCAAATATTTCTCGAGTATTTTTTTCTCGTACTACCCGGTCAAATTGATTCGGAAGTCTGAATAATTTCTGTTTGGATTTTATCTCAAATGCAACAACCGATTTTGACTTAATCTGTTTCGAAATTTATTGTTGCATATGTTATAACCTCGTTGGACCGGGAGCCGGACAGCAGAGGCGCAGCTTCCGAAGAGAAGACAGGAACTCCAGATGGTGGAATCAATAGCTTTCTTAAACTTCCTTCGTCAAACACCGGGAAATGCAAAGAGAGACTGACGTCTCGAATGCAGTTGTTTTATTCTTGTTTATGCAATGTACGCTAAAATAGCGTAACCCTATTTAGGGTATGATTTAGCGCGGTACTAAAATTATACCCGATATTTAGGTACATGACAATCCATTCCATTCAGGAAGAAAATTACATATTTTCGAAAATAACAATAATTATTATTATAATTCACTTTACAATTCATTGTATTCTATATCTAAATATTTGAAGTTTCGACGGGAAACAATTAAAAATTTATCTAAAATATAATCATATTTTCTTTGTTTCCTGCGTCTCTTAGACCTTCTGGGGGGGGGGGGTGCTTCGAATGCATCCATGTTAGCTTTTCGTTTTCTCGTAATCCTCTCTGCCGCGGAGGTTTCCTCTGGAAACCCACGGAATGGAGCTTCATCGTCACATGACGATCGTACTACCACTGGCCAATTAAACCGCGGAATTTCATTTTGCTGATTGCTTTCTATACCCTGTTGTACGTCTTCGTTGCTGCCTCTCTTAGTTTGTTGGATGACAGTAGCTTCTTCGCGTCCCTCGCTTTGTTCACGCAACCTGACCGCAATCAGCGTGTTTGGCCGAACCACCAAGTCCGGACCTTTAGATACCCTTATTTGAGTGCGATGGGCGAGAACTGGAACGAATTTGAATCTGGAATGTATTTATAGAAAATCTTTTAATGAAGGTTGTTTTAATCCATCTTGCCTTGATATGAGGATTATGGTTTTGCCTTTCTCATATAGAAAGGTTATGCAATCACTCTGAAAAACCTCAACCTAATCCCGGCCCGGAGGGCCGAGTGTCACATCCCATTCGACTCAGTTCGTCGAGATCGGAAAAAGTTTGTATGTGTGTGTGTATGTATGTATGTGTGTGTATGTGTGTGTATGTGTGTGTGTATGTATGTGCGTATGTGTCAAATAATGTCACTCATTTTTCTCAGAGATGGCTGGACCGATTTGCCCAAACTTAGTCTCAAATGAAAGGTGCAACCTTCCCATCGGCTGCTATTGAATTTTGGATCGATCGGAATTCTGGTTCCGGAATTACGGGTTTCAGAGTGCGGCCACACAGAAACTATAGGAAAAATTAAAAATAGAATTTTTATTTTTGATGTTAAATGTGTTCAAGGTGCATGAAACGTCGAGATTTGATGCAAACTCGAAAAAAAAATTTGACGACGATTCACTTTTTTGGATTTTGGCACATTTTTGCCTTTCTCATATAGAAAGGTTATGCAATCACTCTGAAAAACCTCAACCTAATTTTTTTTTCGACTCTCATAAGGTTTCTGGATTTTAACAGGGGCGTAGTTGATTGTTTACGGAGAGGGGTTACACCCCCCCCCCTCTACTGTTCACTTCCCTCCTTTAAAAATTTCCTTAAATCACCCCTCAGACCACCACCCCATCCAGCCCTCATACCCCTCCCGTTCAACCCCATCATCTTTAAACCACCACTATATCAAAAAGCATACCAATTTAAGCTGGGGAGTCGTTCGTTCATGGGACTTTCGCCCTCCTCACATACCCACCCCCGCATGACAAAATGAGTTAGCAAGCAGATAACATTGATCTAATGCTGATTAGGCTAATGGAGTATGATTTTTTTTTTTTTTTTTTTTTATTTCGATTATAGAGGTTTTAACCTTGAGGTCATTCGCCTCTTCGGGTTAGAAAAATCTCTTGTGAAAAATTTCTAACCCTATGTGCGGGGTCGGGACTCGAACCCAGGTGCGCTGAGTACAAGGCAATCGATTTACCAACTACGCCACGCCCACCCCCTGGAGTATGATATTTTTTTTGTTTCAAGTGTTTCACCGTCGTAATGTAGCTCATCAAGTTCGTGGCTGGCATGCCATTGTGTATAAGTGCAAAGTGTACTAAGAATGTAATGGACATTTCCACAAGTATATTGAACATAAAAAGCCTCCGTGCCATAGTTTAGAGAAATGAGAAAGGCACAATTGCACCGCTAGGTGGATTAAAACAGGTTTTTCTCATTGCCCCCATTTTATTAATCAAAGATGCACCAAAGGGGCTGATAAAAACGGGTCTTCAATGTATTCTGTCAGAAAGTTTTACCCTAAAATAGAGCAACGTAAAAAATATTTAGTTGCTCTAATTTCCATAGACTTGACAATGATTTGAAAAGAAATCCGAATATAATCTGTATTCGACCTATCGCAACTTGATTTTTTAAATTTTGGTTATTCTAATATGATAAAACGTACTGTTACTAATAAAAAAATCTATAAGCTGAGCCCAATATAATTTGGCATCATTATTTTTACGACATATTTAGAACAATATTTATTTTATATTTCAAAGTAAAAATTTACAAAGAACCTTTTCAAATACATAAAAAGCACAATCCAATCATTGCACAACAATTGAATTGTGCTGTCAAATCCAATTTAAAAATGCATCGTTTCTCCGGATTTCTCTAGGCAATCGTGGAATTATGAATCATTTTCGATGATATTTTTGGGTTTTGAGGTATTTCGTAAAATCCGCTATTAGTAATAACATTGCTGAAAATCATAAATTTTTTGAAGTTTTTCAAATGTTCAATAACTCTGTACTGGTTGAGATGGAATGGATCCCAGATTAGATGTTATGTGTAGAACGATTTTTTGTAAAATATGGCGTCGTTCTTATTGCTGAAATTCCTTTAAGAATTAAATGTGATTTTTGCTACGTAAAAGCGAAAAACATTAATTTCATTTTCATTTGTCAAAGTCATTGCAATTGAGTTAGAAGTCCGTTACACTGGCTGTGCTACCCAGTGCCGTCCAACACGCGACTGAGCTTGTCCGTTCAAATACTATGATTTCTTTTGTGTTTTGCTCATTTCCAGCACACTTTTATGTACAATCTCGAACACAAAATCGTTTGTACATTCGAGCTCTATTTGCGAACATGGTTAACATAGTGTCGTGGTACTAGTTGTCTCTTTCGCTCTACCCATCATCATCAGCGTTGACTCATTTTGCTTTGTGCGCTTGGGTTCAATGTTTGAGGTGAATGTGTAGGTAGGTATATCTAATTTGTTAGCAGGGTTACTATATTCACAGATTTTTCTGTAATGTCACAGATTTTTATCATAATTATTTATCACAGATTCTTTTTGCAGATTGCAGAGTTTTGGCATTTGGATGAAAAGTTCACAGATTCTTGGAAATATTGTGATTTTTCACAGATTATTCGAAAATTTATCACAGATCAAAAGATATTTTTGACCGAAACACAGATTTCAATGCACTGCGTAACCTGCAATACAGCAATCTGTGCTTTCGTTGCGCAAAGACGAAATCTTTCGTAGCAACAAATTTACGCGGATCGACGGAAAGCACAACTAAAGTTTATTATTCACGTTCGATCGATTGATTCATTTACACGTCATTTGATTCATTTCGACTCAGCCTATCCTATTTTGATTCTGCTAATTCCATACTACAAAACCTATTTATGAATGAATACACTGAATACACTCGACAAACCGTTTCAAAAACGCATCTAAATCCGTATATAAAATTGTTTTCTATTCTGGTATATTTCTAGTTTCGATATATGATCAAGACCACTGCATTCGCTACATTTGTATGCGTACTTTAGGAAAGTTATAATATTGGCAAAATATAACTAGAAAGCTTGGTCTATACATGAAATGTGATTATATTGTCTAAAATTTGATTTTTCTTCACCGGTCCGGGTTTTTTACCACACATAATCGAAAAGTTTTAGAATTTTTAAAAGCTGATCTTGTGCTATAAAGATTTAGTTCAAGATATTAGTTCGGTCACGGTTTTCTGCCTTCTTTCTTCAGATCTTCTCAAATATGTTTAATAGGATTCGATCACCTACTACAAATAAAATGACCTGTTAACCATGAAGATTTGGTTCAATATTTAACATTCAATGTTTTTTTTAATTCGTTTATTTGGTACGGCTCAAGGCGTTAGCTTCACGGAACCGTGGGTCTTTTATATATTTACATGATGTAAAAAATAAAAATAATAAACTATTAAGATCGATCTCGTACGCGCGACTTGCCATTGCGCGCGGAGATTCGTTTTCGTATCGGGGAAATATTTGCATCCACGTCCACTGTATCATGTGGGTCATTCTCTGTCGTCGTCGCACATGTCCGGGTCATCATCGGAGTTACTGCCTCGGTGTTCGCGATCAGGTGTTGTTCCTAATTCTTTCCCTTTCGGGTCACGAGCGTGAACCCTCCGTCATTGCTAGTAGCTCCCTCATTGCTGGAACTAGCTGTTGAGTTTGTGGTACTTGACGTGGCTTTCGCAGTTGTCATTATTGCTTAAACAGCAGCCACAAATTTGGCAACCGTTTGTGGCTCAGGGAATGATATTGGAGACTGAGTGTTGATATTTCTTTCTGTAGATGAGCTTTTCTTGACGGTTTCTGGGCAGGGTTGTCCGTAATGTGTCGTTTGCTCACAGAACTGGCACGTGTTAGGTTGTCCTTGATATGTACATAGAGTTCTCTGTATAATGATATCACTTCCTTCTGTTGTGTACTGCAGGGTAAGGTAGGAGGGAATGGGTTAGTTTACCCGCATTCTCACCACAAAAACACCATTTGAAATACATGGAAAGTAGTTCCTTCACGTATCCTCCGTAATGGATTCAACTTCTCCGAAATACGACATGAATCTTTTAATTGCTACTTGCAAGTATGTGGTGCAAAAAATTTAATTTGGCTTCCACGGTTCCGTTATCCATATACACAGGGATCTTGATTTTAGCAGCGTCACAATCCAGCACGTGTTTGAAGTTGTTTTGCGAAATGAATCTTTTTGTCTGGGTAAATTTGTTGAACGTGATCAGCACTGCGTGCCTAACGTGCTCCAACTGGATGAAGCTGACATCCGAAAACCGAAGCTGTATTTTCACCTTCAGCAAATGTTCCACATCGCCAATACTCGGTCTTACGCGGTAAGACCGGAAGTCAATGGCCACCGTGTTAGCCCGAAGAATCACATTTTGTTGATGAGACTCAGTTATCTTGATAGATTACCACACAAGAATAATAGTAACGGTTCCCTTTGTTCTTCAGACAATGGAGATTTGATGTTGATTGGTTGTGCTTAAACTATACGTAAGAAATATATTTGATTTATTATTACTCTAAATGTACTAAGAAAATAAATATTTTACATTAAGTAGTATAGTCCTACGTCTACAGTTCGTGCAACCCCATAGGGCTGCCCCTGGTAGTTTTTCCAACAATTTTTCAGTACACCTGTAACTGAAAATGATTCATTTCTCTTTACACTTTTATAAAGTCGCGACAAGTATCTTACCGGTGAACTGAGGTTGACAAAAACAAGCGTAAACTATAATGTCAACAAAATTACTGAACGTCACGAGTTGACCACTGTTTGACAGAGTTGTCAGATTTCTTCGTCCCATAGTTCCATCGTTCATCGATTGAAATCGTAATTAATTTCAATTATAAAATATTTCTCGAGTATTTTTTTTCTCAAAGGACGTAATTAATCATGAAAGACTTACATATGCGCATTATTCACGCACTACCCGGTCAATTGATTCGGAATTCTGAATGATTTCTGTTTGGATTTTATCTCAAATGCAACAACCGATTTTGACTTAATCTGTTTCGGAATTTATTGTTGCTTATAAGCTGGATTCAGAATACCGGATGTATGCGTTTTCATGCCGTTTCCGATACGAGTCAAGCGTTTTGAGGAAATATACACCCAGGCATTGTAATTCTCTCTTACTCACGCGAGAAGAAGCTTATCCGATGTCCAACTTTTCCGAGATAAAATGAGTCGCAAAATTCTCCGTCTCCACCAATAGCGTGAGAATGATTTCCCGGATTAAATTCATTTGACTTTTTCCTTCTAACCGGAGAAGGTGAAAAAATTTTAATTTTGTGGAAATCAAAAAAAACTTCAAAAAATACACTTAATTACAAAGAAAAGCGGCAAAGAAATATGATAGACTTGATTTTTCGTGTTTTGGAAGAACGACAGGAAAGCAGCGAGCGAAAAAAGGATACCGTGATAAACTCATTCACTCATTCTCCGGCTGTTTTATTTATCCGGAGAAATAACACGTTGTATTTATCCGGAGAAGAAAATGTGAGTTTTTATTGTAGCAGTAGCAAACTATCCTGGCGCATTTACTCATATGAGCGATAAATGCAATGCCTGTATACACCTACTTTCAGCTATCCAAAAGCATTAGTACTGCTAATAATGGGCTGTAAAATTGACAGTGTGATGTAGGTGCACAAAAATCAACTGACAATGTGTGCATTAAAATAGCACAATATTTCAATTTGTCTAGCATTATATCAGCATCGTATCTACCAGTATGACTTCTGAGCCGTAACGCATTGTACTATATGCATATACAAGGCAGATATAAGGCTACGTTATAATGCTAAATGGTTATTTGGGTACCAATTCTCACCTTTCAGTTAGTTAAAAATAAAATATTGAATTTAATACGTAGGTTCGCAACAGGGCCACTCGACTTACAAGAACGGTTGGAGGTGTAGACAGAAAAAAGACGACTGGTTGATCTTCCTTCAAATTTCAAAAAGTCATACACCACTAACTAGGTTTCACTATTCCGATCCAGCAAGAACATCGATCCCTTCGGGTATCAGCTCGCGCGACGAGCTTCATTCCCATCCCGCCTGTCTGTACAAAATATGAGAAAACAATGGATTGTTAAACTCCCAATACTAACAATTGCAACTTAAGCTCGAGTGCATGATAATGATATCATCAGTTCATGTCAAAACCACTGCTGTAGCGCAACTGGCATAAAAACTTTTTGAGTGTGAACCGAATCAAAACTTTTTTGGGTGTGGATGCGAATGTAGCGAAGACTTCATATCAAGAAGACTGGTTTCTCTCCATTCAAATAGAAAGCGACGTAAGTTACAACGCCTCCATCGTGCGAAAATAAACGTATTTTTAATTAAGTTTAGTTTAATTGAAAGCTCAACGTGATTACGTCGATGCACGATATAAAAAGTTTCACCCTCAACAGGAAGAGGTGTTGTTGTTACTGTCTCCAGATTTCTAGGGGAACTGTCGGTCTTCTTTATATGTTATCTTCGTTTATATTTAAAATTTATGGACATGATACATATGATACTTCTAAAAATAGAACGGAAACTGAATCTCAATTATTGCAAAAGGGATTCCTAGACAATCATCGATTTGAGAATGACATGAGCACCCAAAGAATCGTATCTGGTGTCTCGCACAGGTTCCAAAATAATTCCACCAAAAATGTGACTATTAGTCCTCGATCCAACAGACAGAGTTTCGCCAACCCCTTACGGGATAGTTTAAGAAGTGCTTGTCCCGTGTCCGAAATAAATTGGAAATTTAATTCCATCTAACTCTCCTGATGGGCACCGCGGGCTTGGAGCAGGGAATCGAATTTCGAAGCGAATCATATAGGGGAGCATACGTGATGATGATAGTCCTGCCCGAAGGATTTCGTTTCGACAAATCGCTACTCTAGGGGAAGTAAATTAAATTTCCTTTGGCAGCTGAATGGGTTCACAAAGTTTGAATGAATTAATGGGCCGAAATAAAAATAAAATATTCATATCCTGTGCGTATTCAAATGTAATGTAGTAGAATAAATAAGAGTTGGACATAAATCAAACAAATAAATTTCGTTCGAAGGATCTACATACACCGAATCGTGCACTCTTGAATTGGTAAACAGGTGGGAATGAATAAACATTGCGCATATATTGTTAACAGAGAGCACCCCTATTCGCTCATAAATCCAACCTACTTTCCTCCCGATCCTGTAGGTAGGTAGATGCATGCAAACATCAGGACAAAAAGTGTATGCATTGATGCATTGTAAAACTTTGAAGCCCCGCTGGTCTGGTATTCCCGAGCAGACAGACTGAACAAAACGCTGGCAAAATTGTTTCCTAATTCGATGAGATCTTATCTTGTTCGGAGTAAGTTTGAGTTAAATTCCCAATCATTGCATTTCAGATTTTTTTTGAGAAAAATTTAGTTACAGTCGGGTCACCGCAGTGATGATTGATGGTGGTTTGCAGTTGCATATATCTTGGAAAATAAAAGTTCCTTTCAAAGGATAAACTGCTTCTTTGCTTCCGATCGATGCAAGCTACGTGTAATGTGCATATCACGGACAAATGGATGTAACAATGCAGAACAAAACCGATTTTTGCTTGAAAAACAACGACCGGATTACATTGTCACCTGATAAAATGTCACTCGTCAGATACACAATCCACAATCCGATTGTTGGATCTGTTTGAATATGACGTTACTACCGAGCATTACTTGTAGCAGGTGCACTTTTAAAACGAGGGAAACACAGCACCTGGACTGTCGAACAAGAAAAGCGTGAAAGAGAGTCCTGGCGACAAACTTCATATTCATGAGTGTGGTTGCTTGCGGCTTCATCAGGAAATTTAAATATGCATCTGAGAGATGATAAATGATGTACCTAAGCGTAACATTTACTTTAAGATTTCAGTTATGACAGCTGTAATTTATTTCTGCACGTACGTGCAGGACACATTATCGGGGTCCAGAACCAGGTACCATTTCGCATTCTTCAAATCGAATTTAAGGACATTATACAAGTGAGCCTCACCATAGCTCCTACGCCGCACAGACCTCTCTCCCCTGCCCAACCATGTATCTGACATGAGCAAATATAAAAATACGTTCTTCAATACACCAACCTTGCCGGTGTACCACGAAACTGCTACTTGAGAACGCTAGAACATTTTCCTATGCAATCAACCCGAGTTTTTGACGGAATTCTTTCTGTAGCTCTTATTTTGTGCGAACCCCTCTTCACTTGGGGTTTCTTTTCGAAACACTCTTATTTTCTTCTTTTCATTTTCAGTACACTTTTTAAATGCACTTTAATCACACACCACTGCAAAAAATAGACGCGAAACTTTAAACGTTTATTAAAAAAACTTCAAATTTACTGCCAATGTGCAGATGACCGAATGAAAATGTCCGAAAACTCTCATTTGTGCTTTTGAATTTCCACTTCGAATTCCATTTTTTCTCAATGTAAACAAGCACGTCGGTGCCTAGCAACAAGCGTGCGTTCCTGGCTTCCAGAATATCTTCACCCTTAAAATGAATTTTGAACAATGAAGATCGATGCTGTTGACTGGGATAAAGTAGGCGAAGTTTTTGCTGAGTGATACTTGAGCAGCAGACACTGGTTGGGCAACCGTTGGAAGTTTACAATAAGATCGCTCAATAATGTAGAGTTGGCCTTTTCTTAACTGCACCCGGCAAATACTTTCCGAAGTTTGGTATCAGATTATGAATCTGGCACGTGTAGTTTCAGCATAGATGCGTACAAATTGACATCTGAGCATTGGTTGCATATGTTTCAGTTTGTAGGGTCTCATATCTAGAATTCGCTCCAAGCAAACGATGCGAACTGTAAAGTATGGTTTATTAAGTATTAGGTTAGCTGGTTTTCGAGCGAACGATCACTCGAAAAAGAAAAGATCTTGTTTAGTTTTTGGTTTAAACTTTTTAAACTCTGGGTAGCCGGCTACCGAGAGTATCCTAAGTTTTCTAAACAAAAGAAATTTGAGCTCCACACAGCTAACCGTGGGAGTATTGCATAGAAAAGCTAATCTTATCTGCATAATGGGGCGGATCACTATTTATTGCGACAGTATTCAGACAAATTTCGCTATCCTGCTTTGCGATATGTTCATTGGGTAGAAAACTACCGAGTGATAACACATTGTACAGACAAAGTGTTATAATAGAACGAAAATATCAAACATTGAAGGGAAATATAAAGAGACGCGGCGTATTTTCAGTATGTGATCATGTGATTAATGTCTTATTGGGGCTGATTTCCGAACAAATATTTATTGAAAAAAAAATATTTATCGAGGGTTGTATACAAACCGAACCTACAAAAGAAAACCAAGAAATAATTTTGCCTGCCCAAAATAAGCATTAACTGTACCGAAAGATTCACTCTGCAAGACGGATGAACTAGTAGTTTCCCGCACGCGTCGATTGTCCTCCTTGCCGGTTACCGAGGGTTACCGAGCCTTTCTGGCGTTGTGCAGGAGAACATGTGCGGTACTGTGGTAAAATAGCGGCACTCGTTTTTGTTCTTTTCCAAAAACCACTTCAAAGTGAAATTAACCGTCAAAAATCGCTATTTCATTGATAAGTTTGTGAATGTTCAACAAGAATTATGATAAACAAAGAACCATAAATGTGCCGCTTACAATAATATCATAGAAGAAGATTTTTTCTAATCTTCTTTAATTTCGAGATCTGGAGCGCTTTTGGAATCAATTAATTTTTAGCAATACGTGTGCTACAAGGTACTAGAAACCCTGTTTTCAACAGTAAATTAACACGGTATTTTAAGTTTGCTGAACTGTAATCCCCCTTCTATCACATGTCCAGCAAAATTCAGCGCAATGCAACAGTTCACAGTTGGCCTGCTCCTTTGCACTCAATTGATACTTTCTACAATGTAGACCACGCCTTCTCGCCGGCTTGTGCCTTTTCCACTTGTCAGTAAATCACCAATCTTGCCATTCGAAGCAACTCATGCGCTTACCAAATTTAAAATCGTTGTTCGTTCTTCCATAGATAAAGATTAAATTAGCGTAGTTCGTAAATCGAATTGCCTTGTACGCAGCTCACCTGGGTTCGATTCCCAACCCCGCACATAGGGTTACAAATTTTCCTAAAGATATTTTTCTAACCCGAAAAAGAAGCGGATGACCATAAGGTTAAAACCTCTATAATAAAAAAAAATAAGATTGAACAGCCTACCGAATATAGACGTGACTTGGGCTACAAAACTAATTATGTCTGTACACAGCGAATAATGGGACTAGCTTACAACACTTATGAAATATTCTCAAAAACATCATGTATTTCGTTATGGTCCGCTCGTAATAGGTGAGGTTATTTCATTTCATAATTTTTGTTTTAAATTTCAGTATTTCTGCAAATCCCTGCCAAAAATTTTCAACTTGTTAAGAAATTTTAAATTAGGTTAAAATTTTGAAATAGTTTCAAACTTTTTTGAAATTACATCAAAATTCGACGTTTCATGCATTTTAAAGACATTTGGCATCAACAGTACAAATTTGATTTTGAAATTTTTACTTTACTCCCCCCTTTCAGGTTTTTTCAGTTCCTGCTGATATGGAATCGAAAACCTCGTCGTAGGTGGCCAATGTGGTCAAAGCGGCTTTAGTTAGTCATTTTTGGTCTAGACTGACAAATCAAAGTAATTTTGCAGCCTTTTTCATAAGTTTTGTATCATTTTGATATCATAGTGATACCAGTTTATACAGGGTGTATGATTCATGATAAAAAAAATCTCTCGAGGGGTGATAGAGGACCATATTTGGGGGAAAAATCGTTCTGCACCTATCATAAAATCTCAACCTTTACAGAGTTATTGAGCTGGTTTTGTAAATAACTATTTCGAATTTAAATTCCTTTAATTCAAAAAGAATACACTTTGCATTTTAAATTATTTAGTTCCATTGGAAAGGTGAGAAAATTTCCTATTGAATGGTATTCTCACTTGTTTCATTAAATGAGGTAAAATAAGTTATCTCTTTTCGTATCAGCACCAAACTATTTTTATCACATCGTTTCATATGCAAAAACAATGATTTTGCACACGCTACATTTGCGGTGACGTAATGCTGTGTTCACTAATAAATTACAGCGAAATGAAAACAGATAGGGATGAAGTGTTAAATAACAAGCAGACTCCTCATGAACTTCGACAAGTTTGTACCTGTGTACAAAATTTCATGTACGCGTTCAACCTCAAACATTCTTCGTCTCGATGTACAGGTTCGCCTCGAACGCCGAACCCAAGCGAACGATGTACAAACTCTAGTTCAAACATCCATGTACGTACACCGTATGCGTATACGAGAACGATTCGCACAAGGCAAAGCGAATCAACGCTAGCGATGATGAGAGTGAGAAAGAGAAAACTGGCGCCACGAACCTATGTGTACGTACACCGTGTACGTATCAGTGGTGCAAATTTTCATTTTCAAATACCAACTTTCAGTTCAATCGAACCCAATAATGCTTCAAATTCAAAGCCTCCCTCAATCATTCACTTTCGAGTTCAAGGCGGGATTTTCATGAGTGAATCGTACGTCTTCATTTCAAATTGATGCTTTTTCATTCACCAACCAAAGCTGTCATCTGCTCTGTAGAGGCCAATTTAGGTTAAATGTTGACATGTTTCGCTTGTTTTTTTTGCTACATGGACAGTGAAAACTATGTTCAGAGAAGTTTTGGTTGCAAAACCTAGTCAATAAAGAGATACACAGGGTCAATAAAATTGAAAGTGAATGGAAAATGATAGAGCAGTTCGGCTGTTTGAATGAATGATGCATACCAACAACTGCGAATTGAACATAGTAGGGCATGATTTGAGATTTGTTCCTCCTTCAAGTTCAAAACAACCTGTTGAAAATTTGCAGCTCTGGTACGTATATGGGGTTCGGTTGTGCAGACAAACATGTGCATATGTTTTGGTACGAAATAGCGTGTTTGAATTCGTACACGAAGTGTGGGTTTAATATGAGCACAGAACCATAGCGAACATTGTGTACGATGTTCATTTGGGAAGACTGATAACTAGTTATAGAGAGATGTAAAGGGGGATCCAATGAACAATAGTAACGATAAATTTTGATGATTAATAATTAGAATTAATACTCTCCGAGAAACACTCATTTTGAGCTATTTCACTAGTAAAAAGTCATTTAGTACTCCTAAGTAAAATATATTTGTAAAAAAAATCGGTAGGAAATTTTCTCAGCTTTCCAATGAAATATTGGGAGTCTTTTGAGCACTGTGGCTCTTCAAGGTGACGAAATTGTGCAGCTCTTGGTACGCAGATCTTGCTCTCTTTCGTTTTCAAGTTTCTCTTTGTGCGGTCGTTCTGCACATCGTTTCTGTCCTGCTCTACACCGTACGATAAACTTTGCATATAGCTAGGAAACGGGTGCAAGTTGTACACGGTTTAACCAACGACACGACCTGAAACCTGAATGAAAAAATGTGAAAAAAAATGGTCCAATTCATTTACCGCCAGTTACCAGTATATTGAGTGACCCCTTGATTTGAACGAAAAAAATATGTCTTCAGCAACACTTCTTTGTTTATTGATTTTTAGTTGCTATATAGCAACCATGGTATACAAAATCGACTGCCTTGTTATAGGAAAAACTGGAGAAACGAAGTACCTAGGTAATTGGCATCGTAAGCACTCTCTTACGAGGAACCTGCAACGGCTGTAGAAACAAGAACCGGCAATCCTTCAAAGAATCCACCGCCTGAGGTTGAGTACAAGAAGGCAATGAGGTCGAATTTCTGTATTGTATACATTAATTAAACCAATGTAATTCTGATTCCAGAAGTAGGTAATTGTCTAGTTTATAGACTCCAGCGATAGAGATCCGATTTCAATGTGGTTTCCTGCCGAACGGGCGAACTCCAACCCAAACAAACCAAATCATAGAGCGGAAATGCAAAATTCCCAACCAAAGCTTGATAAACTGAAAAAACAAGTTGCACTGAACAAAACTTACAACAATAATAGTGCAGTGCTTTAAAAGTGAGCCCACACAGCGGAGCCAGTGTGGTGCGGTTCCCCCGCATATCTGAGAACAAGGATCCGAAGCGGCATAAAGCCGCAGAGTTTCCGAAATTTTCTCACTAAAAGAAATATTTTGTGGAATTGCGTGGTGAAAATGTGGATTATGCTTTCTGTATCAAGTAGGTAGAGTAGATTCCTCTTTTCATCCTTGTGGATCACGATTTTCGAATCCGATAGATTCGCATATTCTAATGCTGGATGTGTTTGAACGATATACCGAGTATGAAGTACACTTTCTTCTGCTCGTCCAATGGATCACCCGCTGAGGGATAGTATTGGAAGTAACATTTGAGCCAAAAATCGTGATTCACCCGACTAAGACCAGCAAGTGCAAGGTGGAACGGATCAGGTTGTTCGATTTTGACACTATGGCTTTCCGGATCATCACCCGATCGAACTAACGATCTCTTCAGATGACGATGACGATAAGAACAGAAGCGAGTATACTTCTTCGATAATTCTTTTACGTCTAGTGCACTGTTACCTTTTTCTTTTAGGAGAGTTGGTTCTGCTGTGACTGATGATATCAGTTTTCTGGGGAACACGGGTTGAAGCTGCTACATATCGGCTTACATCCAGCAACAGAACATCCTGCAGCTAATGGCTGGCCGAAGCGACTTAACACTGACCTCGAGTCGCCCGAACTCACGCTAAATCCAGTGCAATGTTGTGACATAACACTATGAGGAAATTCCTTTAAAAAATGTCGATCCGCCAATTTTACTACAACCCTAGCTCCACCTTTATATACACGGTCCCAACCAGTCATTTGCAAAAGGGTTCTCTGCCAGGCACGGAAACAATTTTTCACTAGTGGTCTATCCCCCGTATACTTACGCATATATCAGTGGCACCATAATCTCAAATGCGGTCACAGTCTCAACTAAAAATATATTTAAAATGACCGTTAAAGCGGTCGAAGAATTGTTTTCGAGTGTGATGTCTGTTAATCTGTGCTATTGCTTAGGATGCAAAGCAATATGTTGGGGCTGGAAAGTCCTGGTTCCGACTGTCAACCGAGAATATGCACATTACACGAACGTACACAGAGAAAAAATATTTTAATTCAAAGCTAGATTAGTGTAGAAAACTTCATTTTAAATAGAATTAATACAAATTCCAGTTTATTCAAAAGCTGTGATAATCAAAAAAACAATTGTAACAAATTTCAAAACGTCTACCATGTTTCGATGGAATATAAATCTAGCATATAGATATTTTTGAGTTATTTTGGTGCTTTAATGTTAGAAAAATGTAGACCAATTGGTCGGTGTTAAATTAGACCGGACTAAGTGACAATAAATTGATTTCGAGAAAAACGAGTTTAAAGTTTGAATCGCTGCATCCTTTACATTATAATTGGAAATTAATTTCTGCCATAATTCTTGTTTATTGTTACATATTTGAAATCTGGTAAAAGTCGAATGTAGATGAAGAAATTCTCTATCCATTGCTATCATTATCTCATTTTTTTATGTTTTGCGACTTAGTCCGGTCTGACTTAACACCGACCAATTCTAGACAAACATGTGGACATAGGCCCTAAGTGCAAATGAGAGCCTCCTCGTTTACTTTCTCTTCCGTTAATAACTCGGCCGCTTTTACGTTTGTTCCTTAACTCATAGCATAATATGCCAGACGGCATCAGCCTTTCGATATTTTGTGAAACAATGTTGGAATGTTTTGTGATGATGCCATAGGCTAACCAACCTTATTTGAACCCTACATATTTTGGGCCATGAAAAAAATGAAGAAAAAAGGAAAGTAGAAGAAGAGAAACAAAGAAAAACAGCATAGAAACAATAACAAGAAACCAACTCGCAAACAAAAGACTTAAAAATTAATATTTAGTACAAGAAGATTCCTGGCGAACTTTGAACCTTCATTTATCATCCTCTTGAGGCTGTTACTCCATATTACTGTTACAGGTGAATATTGTTACACGAAATAGATTATTGTTAACTCTACTGCATACTTAATGCTGCTTTGTTAAGTCTTTCTATTTCCCAGAATGATAGAACTAAAAAAAAATACTTCATGCAGTAAGCCTTCTATATAAAGATTAATCTACCGTTTTTGATTGGCAGTCACTGATTTGCTTATGTTCTTCTTTCATGCATTAAATAAACTGCAAAGAGAACGAGTCAGTAGGAGAGTTTAGTAGATAATTAGGGTTGCCACCCCTCCGGTTTTCGGAAGCGATCTCCGGGCCTCCGGGTTTTACATTAATTTCTCCGGGTTTGCTGGGAAGAAGCATAATTTAATTTTTTTGGAATTAACCGACTCTTTACAAAATATTTAAAAAGTCTAAGTTAACTATTACTCTGGTTCAGATTTATTTTGCCCGAGTAATCCTTCATTTCAAGGTGGCAAAGACGAGTTCACCAAATATTGCTGATTTCTTCCACAAAGTAAATGAAATACAAAACAAATACAAATCAAGGAAAGTAATACTTCGCTATATGCTACAATTGAAATGTTGCATCCCACTAAGTCGTTCAAAAGTTATTTTGCAGCAATTTTACCAAATCAAGATTTACCAAGATATTTGTTCTAATCCAACTGACTAGGTCAACATCAATCGAGTTCTTCCGATGTTGTTGCCACAGCTTCGGCGACCCTTAACTGTTGGTTAGGTAGGTGAGTTTTGTCCCTTAGTTGCGAGCTCTGGTGATGAATAACCTACACCACATAGTGCTTTCCATGTAATGCCGCAGCCGTGCCTCCTTTACTCTCCTTTTCCTGTTAGTTATAGAGGAGAGCAATGCTCGTTCGACTTATCCTCCACAGCGAGAGTAGCTGGTGCTTTTGTCTTCCTGGCACTTAGTCGGGGAAGTAAAATACCACACCATATTAAACCGACAAAACCGATCTCAAACGTGAAAAATTTACAGCTTTATTTTAACGTAGTAATAAAAAGCTATTAAGGTTGAACAGAGAAAGCGCAAAAATCGAAAACGAAAAAAGCAGTTTTTTTCCACACCGTGTGTTAGATTCTTCATAAAAATCAATCAGCAGTACTTTAACAACATTCTACATATGTTACTATGTTTTAATTGCCGCAAGGTTCTACTGTATCGATTTTGTTGGTTATTTTCGGCAAATTTGAGACTAAGAGAAACGAAAGCAATGAAATTGAAAGACGGATAGGTATTCTAGAGCGAATCAGTTATAAACTTAGAACGGAAAACTAGAACTAGGCAGGCTCATATGGGCATGATCGAAAGGAAATGTGAAGAATTCTTTGCCTTCTGCAGAGTAGGAGTTGGGCGTTGCACCCAAGACTACCGCATGGTCTATGGTAGAACATAACTCATCATCATGTTTTACCGCCGACTCTGCAGAAGGCAAAGAATTCACATTTCCTTTCGATCATGCCCATATGAGCCTGCCTAGTTCTAGTTTTCCGTTCTAAGTTTATAACTGATTCGCTCTAGAATACCTATCCGTCTTTCAATTTCATTGCTTTCGTTTCTCTTAGTCTCAAATTTGCCGAAAATAGCCAACAAAATCGATACAACATTCTACATAACCTGATTGATTTTTATGAAGATCTAACACACGGTGTGGAAAAAACTGCTTTTTTCGTTTTCGATTTTTGTCCAATCTCTGTCCAACCTTAAAGTGGTCTAAAATGCCGAGCAATCGCTTTGATTTCAATTTCTGTCTAGTTTGACCCGGCGTTCAGTGAAAATCTCCGGGTCAAAGTCTCCCCAGGGGTGGCAACCCTAGTAGATATATTTAGTAGACAGTTTAGTAGAAATATATTCAGTCACATTCAGTGTGTCCAAAATATGCTTGAAACACTGTCCAAATTAGTGTGGAAGGGTCCGAAATGTGAAAAATTCATGCTGTTAAGAAATGTCATTTTCGAATTTATGTCAAGGTATAATTCATTGACAGTTTCTTTCAAGAACTGTAATTTTGGAGCAACCTCGTGAATGTGTTGCATTAAAAACATAGGCAAGCAAATAATTTTTGACGTTAATGTAATTTGACTTTCTCTAGGGTTCCAAAATTGGTTGGTACCATAACAATCGAAAGATAAAGTAAGCACAAAGTGACTCTCTTTTAGACTTAGGCCCTTTTCACATGTTTATCTAGAATTATATTCATAATGAATCATTAAAAACAGAAAAAAATCGTAGAGTTCTGCCTTCATTTCAGATTCTGATTTTATTTTTTAGTAATTTGGATAAATTTTCATAAATTATGCAATAAATGTTACTGTTCTTTGTCGAGCGTCATCCGGTTGTCGAAATGCTCAGTTTCCCTGTGCTGAACGTACATCTGTCTCCACTGGCCTTGAAGGGCCAACGCAACGCTGTACGTGATAATATCAGTGGCGTTTCCCTGGGCCCTGACTGTCGATGATCGTATTTTTGCCAGGGTTCATATTCAGAGTGAAATTTCTCGAATATGTTCTTGAACATCGTTCCGGAAGCGCCGAGGGCAAGCAGCATTCTGTACAGGAATTGCCGACCAATTTTTTGCTGGTGGCGCCGGACTATTTTCATGGTGGTGATGGTGGTCGCACCCCTGCACGTTCGACGAAATCAACGGCGCCGGGGAACCACCAGTCGCACAGTCTTCATGAGTTGAGCATAGTTTCTCGTTTAGGAACGTCAGGGACCATGTGCTGCAGGAGTTTACATCGATCGTAGACCGTAGAACTTTATCGATCAGCATATTGCGTTGGCCTCGTGTCTATACTGATGGTTAATGTTGATGTCGTTGATTTTACTGGTGAGTGATACTGGGTTCGTTGCTGGAGTGGCGCTTTGTTCAACGTAACATATATCGCATTATTCTTATTTTTCGTATTATTCAAAACATGTTGGCGTGGTACGAATCACATCAGACTGACACCACGTTTGAGCATGATATGCTTGGGGAGGTGGTCATCATGCTCGACTATCTCGATTTCAGTATTTTGATGTTCCAGAGCATTTTGTTGCTTCAAACATTTTCTTGTACAGCTCTTAGCGATATTCAAGCAATGTGGTTGTTATGGTTGTGGAAGTTGGCATTATAAGTTTTGTAATTGTCTTGCACTGCCCCACTACGAGGGTTGGAATTGGTTTACACTCTGGGTCATGAAACCGCAGGATTTGCAATTGATTGGATTCTTTTGGCTTGTATCGACGTACAGTTACTGCACCATGCTACTGACAAGGTTCGCCTCATTGTTTGTAATCTGGATCTAGATTTGTTGGTGTTGTTCAGTGGTTGTTGCGGGTTTTCGAATCAATTCGATTCGAAATCCAATCTGCTGTTACTCGGATCCAGTAGTGTATCAGACGTATCGGACTACGTGAACCATTTCTTGTCGAGTTATTCACCGTTTTTGTACTTCTTACTGTACATTAAGGCACAATTAAGACATGGACTAATGGAAACGATATTTTCCTCTGCAAAGCTTTGGGTTTGTTTTGTTGTCACGGACTGCGACGGTAACTATTTGAAATAAATAACAGATTCCAAAGTGTTGCTAGTTTCATGCATTTTCTCATGAAATATCAAATTTGACAGTACCAGTTACCTGAGTCACTGAGGGGTAGTCAGATTTTGGATACAGTTTTGGAATGCCAGTGTCTAGTCGTGTCGTTGGTTTAACCAACGACACGACCTGAAACTTCATGAAATCTTCTGATGAAAAAATACCCGAATATTTTACTGCCAGTTACCAGTACATTAGCTCACCCCTCGGTGCAACGTGCAAAATAAGTTTCCCAGCAACGCTTCTTGGTTTATTTGGTTTTCGGTTGCTGTCGTTGCTGTATAGCAACCATGTTATGTTTGCAACTTTTGTTACCGCGAGTATGACAAAGGACTGGTTTATGAGGCAAACGGTAAGTTCTGCATGTTATGTTATATTTTTGGAGTAATATGGGTGCATTTACAGGTTCCCGGAAGCATACGATACCAAATCACTGCAGACGAGGATCGGTTGTAGAAGTAAAGATCAAATAATTTTAGCTTCTAGAAGAGTAATTATTACAAGATGGTGCAGAGCGAGACACATCCCTCTCCTAGGTTGACGGGTTTGATGGTATTGCAAACATCTTCAAGCATATTTGAGCAGACACCTGCTTTAAGATGGTTATTTGAGTGACAGACACCTGCTTTAAGATGGTTATTGCATTACGCCTCGATAGTGGTGCATCAAGCAGACCGAGAGGGCTTATGGGCTTTTTTTTATATTTTTTGTTATTTCATACTCTGCACCAGCCCAAACTAACAGTCAGCTAAGAGCCTGTGAACACTGGCGTGGCCGATTGACGGGTCGCCGTGGATTGACTTTTTCTGTGGGCTGTGTTTGCAGACATTGTTCAACAGCTTAACGGCTGTCTTTTTGAGCACGGCTCGCAGTGGGAGCCATTGTGTGTCGATTTATCGGTCGACCTCGTCAACGTGCACAGGGGCATTAAAAAAATAACAGTTGAACCCTATTAGTTGTGTTGTGTTGTAATAACTGTAGTTTTTAATACTAGTGTAAAATTGTTATGTACTAGTCGTATGTCTATCTGTGTATGTGTTCGTCTGAGTATTTGTGACATATGGGTCAGGGAATGGATGCAGAACTGGCTTATATGATAGAATAGTGGGTCATCCTTCTTTGGATCACTTTTTACCGGTGTTCAATTCGTGCATTCGATTCGACTCATTCGGATTTGATAAATGAAGGTACGATTAATTTACCGACGCACATCAATCATCCATTCCCGGTCAGCATAGCATGAGAAACTTTTAACGGAATGCAATTGTCGTTAATAGTAAATATATATCATTTTCTGGCATTTAGACGATTCCAAGTAGTTTTATTGCATGTTACATGTGTGTTGTTCAAATAATACTCAATAATAATACTAACTCTTTTCTTTATTTCATTTTGTTTTATTTATTTTCGGTCTCATTCCTATGATGACCTCTCCGAGTTCATTCATAAAAAAGGGTAACATTGCTGCCAACAATGACAATTCGCTACCATCAGACGTCGCCAGGTTTTAGAAGAATTGAGATGTACTCTCATACTCAATTGAATCAGATAAGTAGGAACGACCAAAAACTGCAAGTAGCATATTACACATGTCTTATTTCAACACATGGTATATTTGCATTAACTTATTATTTACAGGTAACACACATATCTCAACATACAACACTTCTCATACACACGTAAACATTCAAACTCGCAAATATACAAATGCTCGACAGGTGACTGGGCCAAGTGCATTCAATCGTAGGATCTATCTTTTCGATGATCGCCTCGATTCTACGAAACCAGTGCACAATTAAGCTGACATAAGCTAGTCTCGTCTGGTGAATGCATGTAACCTGGAAACCCCAGACACGACAGGACGAGACGGACAGATGACGGACTGGACTCGACGGGGCCTAGTTCAGAGTTTTAGGCATTCTTCAATGCACGGCTAGCGACATAAAAAAAGAAAGGATGTGCTATGTGTGGTGGTTGGATATTCAAGTATTGGTAGAGTTTGAAGTACTAATGTATGTCTTTCGTGTGATGATCATAAATCCAGCTGTATCTTGTACCTATCTAATCTATTACGTCTCTCATATATTGTCCTTTATTTCTTCTTTTCGAGTCCTATACTGCCATTTTACACCCGCCTTCAGCTGGGTCAGCAAAGATGGTGATAGTGAACGTCTTAACACTCACACATTCTCAAACGCGGTCTCAAGCGGGAACCTACAAAAATGCCCTCGCGCACGCGATTGCGCATCGATCACGTTCGGGAGTCTATTCTTGATCCTAGAAGCCTAGGTCCATGCCTTCAGCTGGACCAATTAAGAAAATATGCCCATACCTATTAGACAACACGTCTCATGGCGACATGACCGGGAACCCTATCGATATAAACGATCCCACTCTCTGCCAGAATTCTAACCGCGCACCGAAAATTTAATATCAGACTCACGGTTCGCGCGACCATTCAAGAACACACGTTACAAAATCACGTCAGCGCACAAACGCCATCATGAATCGGGATCGTCCGGAAGTCTCTATCCTCGGTACCAACAATCTAGGTCCTTGTTAATTAATAAAAAAATAATGAAATTGAAAAATAACTCCCATATCCACTAGACAAAACGTTCCATGGCGACATGACCGGAAACTCTAGTGATATGGGGTAACTCTCTCCCTGTCAGAATGTGATCCGTACACCGAAAGCTAAAGATCAGAATGACGGTCCGCGAATATATGAATGGCCGCAGGGTTTCAAAATAGAATTTATACACGCGAAGTCACATGCACGCGAGCACACGCGACAAACACGTCAACATACGAACGCTTAAGCCCTTCGCGATCATCTACGCACACCTATGCCCGCGATCGCGTAAACTTGATAACACTCCGGCAATTATGTGAACGTTTTAGTACTTACGAAGTTACAAACGCGGTCTCAAACGCGAACCCGCAAACGCGCGCGATCATGAATCGGTCACGACCGGAAATCTTTAGCCTTCATTCTAGCAATTTAGGTCCATACATTCAGTTGGACCAATCAAAAAAAAAATAAAGCTCACATCCACTAGACCACGCGTTCTACGGCGACATGAATGAGAATTCTAATGATATGTAAGAACCCACTTTCTTCTGGAATCTGAACCGTACACAAAACATTAAGTATCAGATTCACGGTCCGCGCGCGATCATTCTAGAACACACGCGAATATGCGAAAGGCACACGGTTATGAAATAGAACACGTTAGCACACGCGACATACAAACGCACACGCGATCGAGCACGTTAACGTACAAATGTTCGAGCCCTTCGCGATGATACACGCGATCACGAAGTCTCTACGCCCGCACATATCTGAACCGTACAATGAATATCACATTCAGAATCACGGCTCGCTGCAATTGGCCTTAAGCAGTGTTTTAGTGGGCGACATTGCCTGTCTCGTCTGCAAATTGTAGTATGTGATTCTGACGGGGAGCCCTTCCGAGAACCTAGCTCTACAGCTCCAGTAGGACAACTCTCGAAAACAAAAAGATGGTGCAGAGCGAGACACATAATGCGGTTACACGACTACCCCCAGGAGCAACTACTCCGAATGTTACAAGTCGTTTGAGCGGTATCGGAAGCTACATTGAGGCATCATGACAAAATTTAAGATACAGGATTTAATGTGATCCGTACACCGAAAGCTAAAGATCAGAATGACGGTCCGCGAATATATGAATGGCCGCAGGGTTTCAAAATAGAATTTATACACGCGAAGTCACATGCACGCGAGCACACGCGACAAACACGTCAACATACGAACGCTTAAGCCCTTCGCGATCATCTACGCACACCTATGCCCGCGATCGCGTAAACTTGATAACACTCCGGCAATTATGTGAACGTTTTAGTACTTACGAAATTACAAACGCGGTCTCAAACGCGAACCCGCAAACGCGCGCGATCATGAATCGGTCACGACCGGAAATCTTTAACCTTCATTCTAGCAATTTAGGTCCATACATTCAGTTGGACCAATCAAAAAAAAAAATAAAGCTCATATCCACTAGACCACGCGTTCTACGGCGACATGAATGAGAATTCTAATGATATGTAAGAACCCACTTTCTTCTGGAATCTGAACCGTACACAAAAAATTAAGTATCAGATTCACGGTCCGCGCGCGATCATTCTAGAACACACGCGAATATGCGAAAGGCACACGGTTATGAAATAGAATTTATACACGCGAAGTTCATACACGTTAGCACACGCGACATACAAACGCACACGCAATCGAGCACGTTAACGTACAAATGTTCGAGCCCTTCGCGATGATACACGCGATCGCGAAGTCTCTACGCCCGCACATATCTGAACCGTACAATGAATATCACAGTCAGAATCACGGCTCGCTGCAATTGGCCTTAAGCAGTGTTTTAGTGGGCGACATTGCCTGTCTCGTCTGCAAATTGTAGTATGTGATTCTGACGGGGAGCCCTTCCGAGAACCTAGCTCTACAGCTCCAGTAGGACAACTCTCGAAAACAAAAAGATGGTGCAGAGCGAGACACATAATGCGGTTACACGACTACCCCCAGGAGCAACTACTCCGAATGTTACAAGTCGTTTGAGCGGTATCGGAAGCTACATTGAGGCATCATGACAAAATTTAAGATACAGGATTTAGCATTGATAACAAAAATTGTTCACGAATCGGATAAACTGACAATGCAAGACTACAAATGGACTGGACTTGTAGATAGAGATGGGCCTTTCGTTCGCGGACGGTTTAAATGAACTGGTGCTTCGAAAAGAATGAGCGAACAGAACAATCCGTTCTCGGTACTTTTCTAGTATGGAACCGGGTGAAATATAACACAAACAAAATAAAAATATCCCCCTCACTATATTTCAGTCATTATTCTGGCCACCTTCGTGAAGCCTTTCACCATATAGAGATACGTTCTGGGAGAGCTCTCGCTCAGAAATTACCTTTGTTTGGTGCTTCTCTCAGATTCGAATGTATTGAAACCATTCGCTAGATACACAAGTAAAACATCAACCAAATACATATTTGTATTTGCATCTACTGAATGGAAGAACGGTTCATGTACTCTAGTTCATTTTACAGAACTGTTAAGTCGAGAATCGTTCTTCGACGTGAACTGCGTTGCCTATCTCTACAAAGCTGCCTGAATGTAAGTTCCACGATCTTCATAGCTGCTTTCATCTGATTTGGAATTTTTTGATCACGGCCATTAACTTTTCACCAAGGTCCGCGCATCCACTTATTATCACGGGAGATCTGGGAAACTTGTACACCAGGCTAGTAAAATTCGCTGTTTATGAGGCTCTGAACAACCGGCACAGAGCATCCCTCAGATTGCTTTTAATGTTGAGAATATACTCCATCAGGAGCTATCTGTGAGTACCAATTGCATATGAAACTGTCCAAAACGTAAGTGAAAACGTTATTCACCGCGTCATATAACGACCGATCAATTAGAAGTTCTTTCCACGGTTCGTGAATAACGCATTGCAGTTGTAACGTGAACATTGTTGCTGTGCACAAACATCACACTGCAAAGCTGTACGGAGGTCCTGTTGAGATTAAAATGATTATTCAAATTACGAAACGAAATTTGAGGCTCACATAGTCTGTGTAACTGAAAAAATCCTTCACCTTTTGTAGGTACCGCCGTACAGTTTCCTTGTGATTAAGTGCAAATACAACTATTGATTAAAAAAGAACAAAATAATGAGACCAGCTGATAGCGGAGAAATCGATAGTTCGGAAATTCGATTCTTGAAAATGTCCCACCGAACATAGAATCCAGCAACGACGTAAAGGGCGAGAACCACTAGAGCCACTATTCTAACTACATAATGCCGATTTTAATTAAAAAGCACTTCTTTTGTGTGATACATGAGCATAATGATTGCTTTTTAGGGCGTTGCACCATGGGCCACAAATCGATTTTTTTGGTCGAAAATCCAGAACTTATAAACCATTAGTACTAGACTTTCAATGTCTTTGGAACAAATGCTCTACAGTAAGTGCTCTTCATTTTAGGGGAAACAAAATTAGGGTGGCCCTCTCGATTTTTGAAATAAAAAAATTATCTCCTGAATGAAAAAAGATAGGAGAATATGATCTTCCAAAGAAATGTAGAGAAAATAATTTTGAGTAACTTTACTGAAAACGTCGAAACTCTATCTTCAGCGGTTTTTATTTTACAGCGATTTCCCTTGTTCCGTTTAGGGTGGCTCTTAAAAATTCAGTTTTTTTAATATAACTTCTTTGAAGTTGATTTCTCGTGAATGTCGACTTCTGACAAAAGTTAGCTCTTACAAATGCGCACATTTCTTCTTCAGAGACCAACTCATTAACTTTTATATAAATAGAGTTATTGATGATTTTATGCTAAAAATTCGACATT
This sequence comes from Topomyia yanbarensis, assembly GCF_030247195.1. NCBI lineage: Eukaryota > Metazoa > Arthropoda > Insecta > Diptera > Culicidae > Topomyia > Topomyia yanbarensis. The sequence goes on from NC_080671.1 coordinate 434,629,952, forward strand.
TTCTAAGCTAAATAATTCCGAAGGTGGCAAAAAGTGGCAATCAATGTTATGGCCCTCAGATAGTACTTTAAAAACACTACAAAATAAGGGGTACATGGTTTGTCTCCTAGCTACTGTTCATGTGAAATGTTTGCTTATAAACTCCCTCTGTTTTAGAGAATGCATGCGGTATTCATCTAAATTCGTACCTAAAATATATATTTATCATACATAGTCGCCGTTCTTATATACACACATATCCGGATCTCTGATGCAAATCGGTACACTCAGAAGATGTTATTCTAAACTTGTTTCGTGGAGTGAAATTGTACATAAAACATGTGGTTTTCGGACTACGGTTTATGAAATGAATGTTTGGAGTATTTGCATGGCATACGTTTTATTCGCATGGCAAAAAAGAAATTATTATGAATATATTACAATATATTGAAAGCTCAGGTTTACCGTAAAGGAACACCCTTTGTTTAGCATTAATGATTTATTTGTCTTTTATTAATTATATTACCTCCTCTGCTTCAGCTCACTGTAATTTAGCCTAATAGTTTCGCAAAATACCATTTTTTGCTTTTGGAAATTAACAAAAAAATGACAAGCTGTTCAGCTCTCATTTATAGTATTTTTTATTATTATCCAACGAATAGATTGGCAGTCTCCCCCTTCGAAGTTATTTTCCAAACGCGGCAAAAAAACTTTATCAATGATATCAATATAAATTGCTTATTTTCGGAAGTTATTCGAGCTGTCAACTATGGGTACTTTTTTTCTTCTAACAATGAGTACTTCTAATCCATTTCATAATAACTCGATGCAGTTATGCCAATGTATATATTGATGCTAATAATGAATTACTTCAAGCGAGATAACCTACTTATTAAAAACGGCAGTTTAGACTATTTAGGATGGTGCAAATATGCGATAATTCAACAATTTAGACTGCCCTGGAAGATTCAGGGATTCTGTCAAGTGACAGTTTTTATGTTGATTTTAGGCTTTAGGATAGAGATTCTATCAGGATTCTTATACTTTTAACCGAGGGAAATAATGTAAAACTGGTGTTGTACCATTTTTTTAAATTCAGAAAAAAAACTCTTTTCAGTATTTTTCATTCTGGGACGATTTTCATTAATGGGTATTTTTTACGCATTTCGTTGTAAGTTTTCCACGAGAAATAATAGTTAAAACGTAACCAGGTTGACGTACAAGCTCTTTACCCATTAAGTGGGTTATTCCACTTTTATTCAAAATGGGCAGTTTTCTACGCATCAGTGTAGAAATTGTTGAAACATAGAGAAAAAAATTTACCACTGAAAAAATTCAATATATTAGATATTTAAACTAATAAGTTGGTCTCCAAAGAAAAAATAGGCATTTATCAGAACAAATTTTTTGGAAAATTTACTTCAAAAGTATTTTATTGAAACACTATTTTTTAAAGGTCAGGCCAAACCAAATGATGGAAAATGCCGTAAAATAAAAGCCTCTGATGATAGTTAAGGAATTGAGTAACAAAGTTACTCAAACATGATTATTTTTTATTTTCAGTAGGGCTTTATACTTCTATTGTTATTGTTCAGGAGAAATTATTTTCATTCCAAAAATCAAGGAGACCACCCAGTTTTTTACATGGAAATGAAGCGCACTTATGGTGAAGAAATTCTTCTGAAGACACTGAATGTCTAGCACTTACGGGATATAAGAACTGGATTTTCAACAAAATATCGATTTTTGGCCCATGGAACAGAGGTAGTTTATAAGCAAACATTTCACATGAACAGTAGCTAGGAGACAAACCATGTACCCCTTATTTTGTAGTGTTTTTAAAGTACTATCTGATGGTCATAACATTGATTGCCACTTTTTGCCACCTTCGGAGTTATTTAGCTTAGAAAATGTCGAATTTTTAGCCTGAAATCATCAATAACTCTATTTATATAAAAGTTAATGAGTTTGTCTCTGAAGAAGAAATGTGCGCATTTATAAGAGCTAACTTTAGTCTGAAGTTGACATTCACGAGAAATCAACTTCAAAGAAGTTATATTAAAAAACTGAATTTTTAAGAGCCACCCTAAACGGAACAAGGGAAATCGCTGTAAAATAAAAACCGTTGAAGATAGAGTTTCGTCGTTTTCGGAAAAGTTACTCAAAATTGCTTTCTCTACATTTCTTTGGAAGATCATATTCTCCTATCTTTTTTCATTCAGGAGATATTTTTTTTATTTCAAAAATCGAGAGGGCCACCCTAATTTTGTTTTCCCTAAAATGAAGAGCACTTATTGTAGAGAATTTGTTCCAAAGACACTGAAAGTCTAGTACTAACGGTTTATAAGTTCTGGATTTTCGACCAAAAAAATCGATTTGTGGCCCATGGTGCGTTGGGATGCAAACGAATTGGTTCCTAAAACTAACTACTGTTTCCCAACACAGATAATCCAGGTTACTTTCACGATAAACTATTGTTCTACCAATAACAATGTAACGTCGTGCATTTTTGCCGCTTTATAATTGTTCGAATACTTACTATATTGCTATCGGCTTGTTTTGTTGTAACATTTTTTCCATTTCGTAACTAGGGGTTGCATCAATAACAACAGGCAGTTTCGTCAATGTTGCTAGTTTCATACATTTTCAAATCAAATGTCAAATTTGACTTTTCCAGTTACCTGAGTCACTGAGGGGTAGTCATATTTGAGATACAATTTTCAAATGTGTCTAGTCGTGTCGTTGGTTTAACCGTGTTTGCTTTTGTACTGTCCGGATGAGATAGTCACGACGTTGCTCGTTTGGAATGCAAGCACTGACTGACTCGAACAGGCACGTGGCACTTCTATTTATAATCTTATGGTATTTGATTAGGTCGCTAGGTGCTTCCTATTGACGGCTCGCCCCGGAATAGATTGACTAATATATAGGAGCTCTTACGTTTTCCGATATCTTCATTTTTACGGCTTTTTCAATAGTGTACTGTTGAAATAGATAAATTATGTAGCAATTGAAAATAGTTTCATGTAATTCCGAATTGTTTGGTGCAAAAAAATTGTAAATCCATTAGCGACGCAAAAACGTGACATCGTTTAATTTTGGATTTTAGAATGAAACCCAGCGCCAAATAGTGCAGTAAAACATTTTCAAAGTTCTCGTTGAAATGAGCTCATATTTCAACTTCTATTACTTTGTCTATTCCCCTTCTCAAGTTTACGAAAGACACCACCACATATTAAAAAGCTTCATCACCCTTTATCATCATCCTGGTCGAGAAGAGTGTTAAACTACACCCACTTGACCTGTAATTACATGTGTCTTAACAAGTCTCCCAACTACACACTGCTTGGCTGACTAAATTGCTCTGCTGATCACAGACACCTTCGAAAGCATATATAAAGTAGTCAGCAAACTTTCACCGTGCTCAGCTGACTGAGATAAAATTGCAAACCACAAGCCGCACACCGTTGCTTCATGGTTTGCAAACTAAGTCCAAGCAAGCCAAGTCTGCTGTAGTTTGCAGCATTATGCAAGGCAACACCTTCCAGATATATGTATGTTAGATACAGTCAGTTCTGTTTAAAGGTACGACAACCCCTCGAAGGAGTAGCAAACTCGGGGTAGAAAAAAAAATCTTGCTAAGCCAGCTCTGACTGTATCTGCCAGTGAATTTTTGATGGGCAAAACTTTCTCTTGTGCGTTTGTCCAAAGTTGCTGCTGCCCGAAAAGGGGTAGCTAGGGAAACAGTGGTGGATAGAAGTTCCTGCTCTGGTTCGTTTGGGCAAAGTTAGTCTTTTCGGAGTTATTGGAGTATCGTGCCGTTGGCATTTGAACTGTTTGGACGGGTATTCCAAGTAAAGAGCAACAGGCTGGAATCGTTAAACATGTCATTTTGGTGATCATTATTGCCAGCAACCGGCATCGGGTTGTCAACTATTAATTAGATTTAAATGTTTAAGTTTAGCATTACCAAATACAGTGATATAAACGGAACCTATTTCGACAGCGCCGGTGGTTGAGTGGTGTTCGGAACTTGACAGGTAATTTTTGAATATCTTAATTTGTTTGATTTGTGCATGAATACATACATACACCCCGAAATAGTGACCGCATGTTAAAACCATCTTTAGACCCCCTTAGTGCGCCACGTTGTGGTTGTGGACAGGCCCGTAGCCAGGATTTTGTTTCGGGAGGGGCTTAAAATTTGTTGCATAAATGTTTCAATTCTGGTGACTTGAGATAGTCACTTGTAACTGAATGTAATTTTGAAAATTTCTTAGTGAAAACAGTTCCAAAACTAAGGCAATAGACAATTTGTTCTCTGGTACTAGAAATGGTATAGTACATCGACGAATTCTTGCTTTTGAATTTGGTTTTTATTATTAATTTATAAGTTACCATTTTCACCGAATTTGGAATTTGCAAACGTGGGTGCTCCCATCATGCAACTTGAAGCCAACGAAGTGAGGCTGTCCAGCGCAGATTCATACGATATGCGTTACGTCAATTGCCTTGGAACGATCCGCTGAACCTGAACCATACGAAGATCGTTGTCGATTATTAGGACTACACACTTTAGAAGCTCGTAGACCCGCGTCGTAAACTACCTTCGTGTCTAAGCTTCTTATGGTTGAATATGATGTTCCCGATCTTCTATCACACCAACCCGTGTCCTTTGTTCTCGAACACTGCTGCACTCTGAAATGCACAACACTAAGTACGCTGCCAATAACCGATATTAGAAATGACCCGGCGCTTCAACGATTATAACGACATCTTCGACTTCTTCATTAGTTCCGCGCATGCCACTTTAGGTCATTTCCTTTTAGTAAAGTTCATTAAGACTCAATTATTTAAATATGTTCTTTATTCAACGCACTCAAAACATGAGAATGTCGAAATTCGCTCCAAATCTTCTGATTAGGCAGGCGATTTGTAGATGCGTAGAAACGGTTCAACCCCTATTAAACTCAAATTTATAATAATTTTCAATTTAAATGATGGTACATTAAAGACTATTTTCAGACAAGTGAGAACAACTAATTATTTATCGATTTAAGTATTCAGATTTTTCACAGATCTTATTCTTTTATGAAATTGATACTTATTATATCATTAGACAGGCTTATTTTTCTAGACAATTCTTCTACTAGGTCCTTGAAACTATGGCAAAAAAAACAGACCAGTAATTTTGTTTGTTGATATGTAAAGGGTGTACAAATAATACTACTGACTTCTCTACAAAGCATAAATAAGAACTATAGCTGTATTTACCTAGATTAAGCAAATATTATATTTGATCACATGAACTCCGAATTCGTGGTTTTTGACAATACGAAAGAGAAGTTTCAATGAATTAATTTACTAAACTAGCCGGAATTTTATCTACTATAGGACTGTTCACTAATCGAAAGGATTACTGTTATCTTGCAATTTACGTAAATTTTGTTAAATGTAACCAGAGCTTAAAAAAATTGACATCCCTGCGTGAACTTGAAAGAGAACCGAAATTCAATTCCTGCCCGCCGCGATGAATGAAATGTTTGGTTCGTTTCCCTCGTCATTCATTCTCCCGACATAGCGCATTCGGGTTCGCATATGTTCGGTTTCAGAAGCAAACTGAATTTTGTTTTTATGCTAGCTCTGAGAGAGATTATTGAGCGAAAAGGCACTAGACATAGATTACTCAGCTGACTAATGCTCGAACTGTCTACATAATAACTAATGAATGCTTTGATTGGCGAAGGAATTTATATTTCTTCTGCACTCAAACATTCGATTCTGCAGGAAATTTCAGTCAGTTGGAAAGTTAATGAATGACCGAGGCGTTGAATCTGACTGTCAGTTTCGATAAGCAGAAATAGTTAACAGATTTTTAAATTTCGGAGCACTGAGTGTAACATTGATGACACCACTAGAATTACTCGAAACTATAAATATGGATGAGCAAAATAATTCTAGCATTACACTTGCTTCCAACAAATCAAAGAAAACACATCGCACTTGCTTCTCCTGTGCCGAAGAGATTTTCTTTCAGATTTCTATGTTTTTAAATTATTGTAATTTATCCGATTTCTGTGAATCTTTTGCAAAAATTTTTGCCAGCGACAGTTTTCGTGGTGCGAAGATGCTTGCAGTTACACTTTCTAAGTCAATTCAAAGAATCTTCTCAGTAATTGGTTCGCTTTTAATTAGCTCAAGTTTTTTTTACAATCACCATCAAGATTGGAAGCGATGCATGACTTCTTGAAGAAAGCTGTAATGCTTTTTGATTACAGGTTTGTTTTACCAAAATTTAGTGAACAATTTCAATCATCGTTGTTCCACCTAACGTTGAATGTTATGCGAATAACGAAGACGTAATGTGTTTTCGAAAATGCCATTTAATTCAAACCGAATTGAGAGGATCAGAGCGAAATTCCGAAAGCACTCGTTCTGAGTGCATAGAAAAGATAGAATAGGTGCTCTTGAGGCTTCTTAGATTAGCTGATTCTTTGTTCCTCCTCCGTAATTTCTGATCATCTCTCATTTTAGTCCAAAACGAATAAAAACAGATAGTGAGACTGCGATATACTGAAGACATAAAATCGAAATTACTGGACTAATAGATTCAACCAGTAACAACATTTTAGTCGTAACGGTGTTGCGAACTCGCATGAACGGAACGAATTCCTCGCATGAAAGTGAAATTAAGTGCCAATGAAAATGATGATGCATTAAAATGGCGCGAAAGCAAAAACTGTCGCCGCAGCTATATCGTTCTCAGTAAATTGAAATATTTTTACCTAGTACGCTTGAATGTGATGTCTAGTATTTAAATTATTTATTTATTTATTTATTGAAAGGCTTTAACCCAATGTTCATTCGCTTTTGAAATTTTGATAATAACATAGCATAATTATAATATTGTTCGTGGTTTGTAGCACAAGTGACACCTTTACAGATGGTCGAGTAATCCCGCGTCCTTCAGAAAGATCAGTAATATTTCTTCTCGGGCGGGGTCGTTTCCAAGGATCTCTCTAATGGAGAGCGGTAGTTTGTGGTGCTGCCTTAGGTCGGCTAACTCTGGACAGTTCACCAGAAGGTGTTCCACAGTGGTTCGGGTACCACATGTAACGCATGTTGGTGGGGGAACACGCGATACGGCGTGAGCATGAGAGACCTTCGTATGCCCTACTCTAAGCCGCGAGAGTACTCGTTGTTCCTTCCTATCAGTCCGGTCTGTCCAGCGGTCGGGTGAGCCTTTGATTCGCTGAAGGTGCCCGGTGCTGCCACGCCAGAGGCGTCCGAAGGCTTCGTTAATCCCTGACTTCAGCTGGCCCAAAATATCTGCGGTCGGGACGAGTCGAGTGAGACGTCGGCTAGTGTGTCTTCCCCTGGCCGCCAGGCGATCAGCCTTTTCATTACCGTCGATGCTGCAGTGACCGGGGACCCAACAAATTGTGGTGAGTGGGTCATACTCGGCCTCGATGGCCTGGATGAAGGGGTGGCGGGATTTCCCTGACTCGAGGGCGGATATGGCCACCAGAGAGTCAGACAGTACAACGACGGGTTTATCTTTCGGTTTCTGTACCAAGGCAAGCGCGGCCGTCGCTTCGGCAGAAAACACCGAGCATGGCGCCGGTAGGCGGAAGAAGAGTCCTTCCCCTATTCCGCTCACTCCTATTCCAACCTCATCACCGCTCTTGGAACCATCGGTGAATATCCGCACGTGATTTTTATACTTTGTAGCCATCAGTCGGTTATATTTGGCCCTGGCCTCACTACTGGCAGCGCCGGCCCTCAGCTCTATTGACAAGCTTGTGTCAAGATTGGGTCCGCGGTCGTGCCAGACCCGGTCACGAACTCGGTGTAGACGGACGATTGGTGGCAGGTCGGCGTCTGTATATTTGCGATGAATCTTGCTGACCGTTCGTAACAGAAAGTCATCTCCGGCTGTCCGCTCCAAAAATCCCAGTACTGTTTTTCGCCTCTTCTATGGCTTTCATGGCTTCGTTCTTGGCCTTTCTGAAGTCATCCGCCCGCTGGTTTCGGCGGGGGTCGTCCGCAGTAGTTTTCCTCAGTGCCCGTAATGCAGTTCGACGAGCTCGGATGGCAATCCGGACCTCTGGGCACCACTAGTGCACCGCCTGTCGCAGAGGGTTCCCACTTTTCCTGGGAATGCAGGAAACGGCAGCCCGATTTAAGATGCCGGTGAGTTCGTCCGGGGTGTATGACTCCTTCCGATCTATTAGATCGTCAACGGTCTCGTCGTAGCGGGTCCAGTCTGCCCGATCGTAAAACCACCGTTTTCGGCGGGTTGTTCAAGGTGGCGTCTGATTGTATACAACCTGGATTGGGAAGTGGTCGTTGTTACATGGTTCGGCAAGGATAGTCCACCCACATGATCCTGCTAGCGCTCCCGAGCAGATAGAGACGTCGATGGCGGATTCCGTCTGCCCGCGGAGAAAAGTCGAACTGCCATCGTTGAGAACCACGGCGTCGTTATTTTCGACTACTTCGGCGATGTTGTTTCCTCTCCTGTTACAAGTACGTGAGCCCCACATGGTGTAGTGCCCGTTTACATCTCCCATGATGATGAATGGCATCTCAACTTGCTCAATGAGCCGCTGAAGTTTGTTGCCCACATTCCGAGTACTGCCGGGGATATACAGGGATATAACAGTGCACTGAACTGGGTATTCGATCCTCCTGGTGACGGCTATCAGTTCGGTATCCAGAAATATCGGTTGGGATGGCACATCGACCCGGATGGCCAGACCTACTGTCTGGTAGAGGTCCCTCCACCGGCGGCGTTCCACGAATACTGGTATCCGAACCATGATGCTGGGTTCGTCTGATCCCGGATGTGCGTCTCCTGCAGCGCCAAGCAGATGGGCTGCGTCTGTGCAATGATCCTTTGCAGGTCACCCAGGTACCCTCGCAGACCATTTGTGTTCCACTGGATGGTCAGTGTTGTTGCTTTTATCGTCATAGCAGAAGAGTGGAGGAACCCCTAACCTCCGACGGCGTTGTCGTGAATGTCTGTGGAAGATATACGAGCAGCAGATGGTTCCGGACTTAGTGTACCATACGATGAGCTTACCCGGGGAGAGGCCAGGTCTCCCGCACCAGCAGCCGCCGGGGGGGGGGGGGGGACGTCCCCGTTCAGGGCCGGCACGGGGAAGCGGGCGCTCGTTTTGACACCGGTCAGATTTTTATTCGAGCTGGTGTCATCTTCGGTGGGGGAGTTGATACTTTCATCTTGGTAACGATTAGTTTGCTGCTGCTGTTGGGTGGTAGTTTGTTTGCTGGGTGCTTCCATGCTATAAACATTTTCGCTGGCTGTACCTGTGAGCGAAAGTTTGCCGGCAGGTGGATTTCGATTGGGTTAATTGTGTTGGAACTTACCCGGGTGGTGCCGGGGCCTCCCATGCCAGCAGCCGCCGGTGGTGCATCGCTACAAAGAGGAACTGCCCCGATCAGGGCCGGCACGGGGAAGTGGGTGTCATGGTTGGTGATGATGACAGATGTACTGATGTCTGGATTGGTTGGTGTGGTACTCTTGTTGGATGGTTTGAATAGTACCGGGTGCCAAGAGCAACCAGGAACTGGACTAAGGTCTCGTCGAACTCGATGTTGTTGGTGCCTGTAGTCGTCCCGGCTGAGAATTCTTCCCGGTGGCCCGCCAGGTGCGGGGGAATCGGGAGATTGGAACCGGTTCTCGCTATTTTTGAACTGATTACTTCCTCTTCCCGTTCCAGGTGTCGTTGTAGAGATTAAGCGGGAGGATCGCCTACTCTGGGGCCCAGCAAGGTGCGGGGCGCTGGAGGCGGTCGTGTTTCCTGTCGTTTGGTGTTGTTGTGTTGGTGAATTTTCTGGTTTCCGGTCTGATTGGTCTGTGGTGAGTGTTTGTGAATCGGTAAGAAGACTGCTAATTGGGGTATTAATGATACTTCCCTGTGAGGTTTCCAATGGTCCTGTGTCGACAGCCCCCGGCGGTGCATCGGACGTGTCCGGAACTTCCCCGGTCGGGGTCGACACAGGTAGGCTTTGTTTTATATTACGGTTGAATGTTATGTTATTTGTTGTCATCCCAATCAACATCCCGTTGTTAGTTCAGTTATATGGAAATATCGAGGGACACTTGGGGCACTGGGTTTGGTGGTGCTTCGGTGTCCGAGATGTTCCAAGTTCCGACTGATGAAGGGTTGTTGCTGCGAGAGCTCGATCGGGTTATCCTTTGTGTTTTGGGTGGAGTTGGGTCTGTGGTGCTTTTTATCGGGCTTCTAGATTTTTCCCCGTCACCTGCTCGGTTGCGATTTTTTTGCTGCTTGCATTCGTCACGTAGTCTGGGGTCTCGCTGAGTCGCGCTGCTCGTACTGGCTTTGTTGGCGTTTTCCTGCTCTCCCTTTGCTCCAGTGTGTTGGTTGGTTTTGCTCGTTACCTCATGTAGCTGTTGTTTGGCAATTTTGAGTTGGCGGAAAGCGTCCGTCAGGTGGTTTTTAAGACGTAGTATCTCGACGTCCCGGTCGTTTTCTTCCTTCAGTTTTGTTATTTCCTCCTTTAGTTTGGCGATAGTGCGGTCCATCTCGTCTCCTTTCGGGTCCGTGCTGCTTCGAGCCTGTTCGGCGTAGCTGGGTCCTCTGCGAGTTTGGGCGATTAGCGCTTTTGCTTCAGGGAACGAAATATTCTTGGAGACTTTCAATTTAACGATGGCCTCTTCCTCCATATATTTGGGGCACGTTTTCGATTTAGTTGTGTGCTCGCCGTCACAATTTATACACTTCGAGACGTTCTTACATTGGTTTTTTCGGTCGGATGAGTGTTTCTGACTGCAGTTTAAACATGTTTCCTCGTTGGGGCACACCCTAGTACCGTGCCCGTATTTACCAAAACGGTAGCATAACATGAGGGAAGGGTAGTAGGGCCGGACACTAGTGCGTACTAGGCCGAGATATATGTACTCCGGAAGAAATGAACCGTTGAATGATATCACCGCTAGGGGGGTACTGCTTAAAACCCCGTCGTATAACTTGGTAATCCTACGAACCGATACAACTCCTTGACCTTTTAGCTCCGTTAGAAGGTCGTCATTGGCCATGTCTTTGGTGTCGATGTCGTAGATCACACCATGGGTGATGTTGAGCGTGGGGTGAGAGACCACCTCAACCTTTTGATCGTCGATTAACTCTTTGCCCTCCTTCGTGGCCGAAACCACTTTTGTCGGATCACATTCTAGTACGCCCGGTTGGCAACGATTATCGAAGTACTCTTCCCGTCTCGAGCCACAAGCCCCTGGCCACCTGCACTACGAGACAGTGCGGGCACGGTCGAAATGGTGGCTCCAGTGACGAACGAAGAACTACTCGCAGTGGCTAAATCCCTAGCAATGAACAAAGCTCCAGGGCCGGATGGAGTCCCGAACAACGCTCTCAAGGCAGCGATCATAGCGAACCCGAACATGTTCAGGCTAGCTATGCAGAGATGCCTTGACGAGTGCCGTTTCCCCGATAGATGGAAAAGGCAGAAACTGGTGCTGTTGCCGAATCCCGGGAAGCCGCCAGGCGACCCATCGGCGTACAGACCAATCTGTCTGATAGACACGACTGGCAAACTGCTTGAGAGGATCATCCTCAACAGGCTCACCCCGTACGCGGAAGGTACGGACGGTCTGTCAAGCAACCAGTTTGGCTTTCGGAAGGGTAAGTCCACAGTGGACGCTCTCAACTCAGTGATAAATACTGCCGAGATAGCGATCCAACGAAAAAGGCGAGGTATTCGATACTGTGCGTTAGTGACACTTGACGTGAAGAACGCATTCAACAGCGCAAGCTGGGATGCCATCGCGCTCTCGTTACACCGGCTTAGCCTACCGGTGGGTCTGTACCGGATCCTGGAAAGTTACTTCCAAAACCGCGTACTGCTATACGAGACCGATGCCGGTCAGAAAAGGGTTCCGATTACCGCCGGAGTCCCGCAGGGCTCGATCCTAGGCCCGGTGCTATGGAACCTCATGTATGACGGGGTTCTGAGACTGAAGTTCCCTCCTGGTGTCAAGATCGTCGGCTTTGCCGACGACGTAACCTTGGAGGTCTACGGGGAGTCAATTCCTGAGGTAGAACTAACCGCAGAACACGCGATTAGCACGGTGGAGGAATGGATGAGCGCGAGAGGCCTGGAGCTCGCTCATCATAAGACGGAGGTAGTTATCGTCAACAACCGCAAGTCGGCACAACATGCAGTTATCCATGTGGGAGAAGTCGCGATCACTTCACAGCGAAGTCTGAAGTCTCTCGGAGTCATTATAGACGACAAGCTGACCTTCGGCAGCCATGTCGACTATACGTGCAAGAGAGCGTCGACTGCTGTTGCGGCACTATCGAGAATGATGTCCAACAGCTCAAAGGTGTGCGCCAGTAGACGTAGGTTACTGGCAGGCGTTGCCGTATCTATCCTCAGGTACGGCGGCCCGTCATGGTCAAGAGCACTGAGGGTAACCAGTTACCTACAGAAACTGGAGAGCACCTACCGCGTGATGTGCCTCAGAGTGATATCTGCCTACCGCACGCTATCACACGATGCATCCTGCGTGATAGCGAGCATGATGCCAGTCGGGCTGGTCATTCGGGAAGATGAGGAGTGCTTCGAGCTACGTGGAAATAGAGGAGCCCGCGAGCGCACCAGGGTGACCTCGGTCGCCAGATGGCAGCGTGAGTGGGATAACTCCTCGAAAGGTAGGTGGACCCACCGGCTGATACCTAACATATCGAGCTGGGTGGGAAGACCCCATGGGGAAGTTCACTTCCACCTGACACAATTCCTGTCAGGCCATGGCTGTTTCCGACAGTACCTCCACAGGTTCGGGCACGCGGAGGTCCCAGCCTGCCCGAACTGCCCAGGTGTAGACGAAACTGCCGAACACATACTGTTCGTATGTTATCGGTTCGACGTCGAAAGAAGAGCAATGCTTGACGTCTGTGGCTGGGACACAACCCCAGATACCCTTATTCAGCGGATGTGTCAAACGGTGGAGAAGTGGAACGCAGTCTCGGCTGCTACCATCCAGATTGCCAGTAGGCTAAGGTAATCTGGCGAACCGAGCAACAGACGGCGGGCACGGCTAACTAGTGATTGGTTAGCTGGAGCGAAAAAGGCCAAGCGCAAAATAAGAGAGTGAATGGTCTGTTCATGCCGAGGTAGGTTGGCGCAGCGAATGGCAACCGCGTAAGGGGTAAACCCAGCCACCCCGAAGCAAGACAGAAGAGTGAGTGTATAGGCGTATAAGTGGACTGCCTCATGCCAAGACGGGAGGGTCGTAGCGTAGTATGTTGGAACTAAGCTATCGATGCCTCATGGCGTGGCAGAGGAGTGAAAGGGTGAGCATCCAAGTCAGTCTCACATTGCATGTTAAGGGTGAGCATAAAAGTCAGCCTCACAGGTTGGTAGAGGCTAGCACAAAAGTCAGCCTAGCAAGGAATGAAAAAGGTGAGCACACAAGTCAGCCTCGCATGGTATATCAGAAGTGGGGCCTAAGAAAAATGTCCCACATGGGATGCCAGAGGGAGTGACAAAGGTACAATAGAGTGGCACGATTGAGAGTGAATCAGGTGATAGGGTGAGCACCCAAGTCAGCCTCACATGGATGGGTAGGGCGAGCACAAAAGTAAGCCTAGCAAGGAATGAGTAAGGTGAGCACACAAGTCAGCCTCGCATGGAACGTAAAAGGTGAGCACAAAAGTCAGCCTCATGTGGGAGTGTTTGAGAGTGAATCAAAGTGTGATTGAGAGAGCACCCAAGTAAGCCTCATACAGGATGTATGATCGCGTGAGTGAGAGTGAATGAGTACATATAGTACAGCCATCCCCCCAGAAGTAATACCGAGAGGTAGTTCCTGGGAGGAATGATGGCGGAGCCCAATGGAGTTTAGTCGGTATTAATGGCTGGTCACCATTTGAGTCCGACACGCCCCCAGTGCACCCCGTGTGGTAGATTGGACCCTACCGTTAGCACGTGTACTGGGCTAGGACATAAAGGTCTTCTCCATTGTAAAAAAAAAAAAAAAAAAAACATTCTAGTACGCCCTGTACCGATTTCAAAATCGTGAACGGGTTTGTGATTAGTCGGGCATCGGACTCACCGTCCGATGATATAGCTCTCAAGAGCAGAGCCTGTTTATTGATTATATCACCTGAATTTAGGTACTCACGCAACGTGCGGCTTAAAGGAGGCGTTGTTCCCCTGTTCAGGGGGAAGGGGGGGATCCCCCATTGGGTTGGAGGGTGTCTGTGCCTCGTAGGATGGACACTTTGGGAAAACAACGCAAAATACTACACTACCCCGTCACCGATGCGCGTAGTGGAGACGGACGGTTGTTCACAGTTCGAAAATTGCTGTTTTTGTGGAGGCGCGTTGGCGCCCAACTCCTTCGGCGTCTGAGCTCCTGGTATCGGCAGTGACGAAAAGAAACGATTTTGTTTATGCTAAAAAATCAAGTAGTCTTTGCATTGACGACGACACACTGGATCTAACACTCGCGGAAACGGGCCGAACGAAAGAAGGGTACTATGTTACCCGGGTGGCTGAAGCCGAACATCGGGATGTACACCGGTGGCTGAGACCGAGCAAAAGTTTTGGTTTCTAAACGCGGAGCTTGTGTTGATGACAACCAGCGGCTCCGAGTGATTGAACCTAACTGTAGTATTTAAACTAAGAGCACAGAGTGCACAGACCTAATACAGTAATTCAAATTGGGTACAATTCAAAAACCTGTCATTTAAATTTAAAATAGAGTTGCCAATTTTGAGTATTACATCGGAGTTTTGTTGAACGGGACAATCACTTGCGATGATGCGTTCACTTTTGGTGAGTTTTATTAGTCAGTCGTCCATTAAACTTCTTCTACTATTTTTTCAATGATTCATAAATGAACTCGGTTCAATGCTTTAGCCAATCGAAACAGTGGTTCTGTTAACTAGTGTTATCTATTTCCAACAATAAAAATATCAAAATGAGTTTTACTGGTTGTCCAACAGATCTCACGTAAGCTCTTAACCATTGCACGTAGATATCTGTTTACGAAGCAGGGAAATATTTTTTCCGCACCAACTGCGTATAGGAGGTCGTTCATATATATTTCTCGCTATTGAACACTTCCGTGTCATAATCGTGGTTGCTGCCTTTATGTTCGCAAACATGCTTGCTTGTTGCCTTTATGATTGTGAATTTCTGCAATGATTGTGCTGGCTGTAGATTTTGAGATATTGATGCAGCTTTTGCCGTTGTCAATATTACCTGAGCATGTGCCACATACAGGGTGTTTGGTTCATGAATAAGAACCTCTCGAGGGGTGATTGACTGTCATATTTGGAGAAAAAAAATCGTTCTACGCATGCCATCAAATCTCAACCGTTACAGAGTTATTGAACTTTTTATGTAAAAAACTATTTATCTTAAAATACATTTAGCTCAAAAAGTGTACTTTGCATTTTAAATCTTTTAGTTCCATTGAAAAGGCGAGAAAATTTCCTATTGAATGGTGTTCTTGTATCTTTCAGTTAATTAGCTTTAATTATCTTTTAGCTGTAAAGTAGGTTGGTGTTTTTGGTGAGGGTTTTGTTAATTTTCTCAAAATAATGAATTATGATTATAGCAATATGTATTATCCAAAAGTTAAATTTTAGGACGGTTCATAATTTGTTCTTCAACGTCATATTCCTATCTCTTCTCGTTTCATTGTAATTTCATTACTAAACTTTTCCTGTAATCGACTTGCAAGTGCTTAAAAGACTAATCGAAAAAATATACTTTATATCGTTATTTCCAAAGCTTCATTGAAAAGCTGAGAAAATTTCCTTTCGATGTATGTACAAATATCTTTTAGTTAAGTGTACTAAATGACTTTTTACTAGTAAAATATCTCAAAATTAGCGTTTTTGAGAGTTTTGTAATTATTCTAAATATAAAACAAATAAATTTTTCGTTACTATTGCTCATTTGATGCCCCTTAACATTCTCTATAACTTGTTATTTGACACTTGATCCTTATCGCTTTTCATTTAGCTGCAATTTAATAGTTAATAAAGCATGATCTCACTAACAGAGGTAGTGGGTTCGAAATCATTGTTTTTTTATATGAAACGAAGTGATACAAATGATTTTGCTTCGAAACTAAAAGAGATAATTGAATGGTGTCAAAGAAAAAGTTGTATAACTTGCTGAGATGCATTTATTCCATGATAATAATTGAGATTTTTATTATATACTATTTTAAAAAAATAACGAAATTTTTTTTTTTTTAATAGCCCGCCTCTTACCCCCACACCAAAAAGCTCACAAACGGAGCCCCCTGGTAGTGGACACATCAGTTCTCAGCGTACAAAAAAAAGGTCAGCACAACAAAACAAAGTTACGAATCGCGGGAACGCTGAGAACAAAAAAAAACAATACGAGACCGACAAAACACAAAATTTGACAAGAAGCTACGTCGAGTACCCAGCGAAAAAGAATCCTTTTAAGGGTCCCATCGTAGCTTTGCAGGAAGCTCATAATAATTTAAATTTATTTATTACTTATTGCTATAAAAAATGCATTTATCAATTGTTTTTATTTAAAAAAAATGTTAACCAATTATAGCTAAAGGAATAAGCTCGATTGGTGGTGAACGAAGTTTATATTAAAAATTCTCCTATTTTATTTTTGAAAATTAGTTTCAATTTTGCTTGGAAACGAGTGCGACATGTTATTTGCTTTAAATCAGTAGGAAGCTGGTTGAATACCTTAGGTCCGATGAAAGTAAAGGTTCGTGGATACTCTGGAGTATAATAAATGATTGGCTTGTCTGGTGCTGTGAGCTCGAATTCCTGTCGTAAATTCTAGATTATTATGAGCAATAGTATTATGCAAAGCATTGTGGATGTACATTATTGTTTGGTAGTTAGTCAACCCAAGCAAAGGTAAAATGTTATGGGCATTATTATTGTATAACAAAATAGTAGGGTACATTAATGGTTTTTTATAAATAATTTTAAGACATTTGTTTTGAAGCGTTTGTAGCTTTTTCAGATTCGAAATACTGGCACGGCCCCACATAGATACAAGGTAGTTCAACAATGAGTGGATGTGCGCATTATAAAATTTTAGAAGTACATGCTGGTGAACAAAAGAGCACACTTTACGCATAGCCCCACATAACGATGCAACTTTTCTCTCTATAGATGTTATATGCTCAATCCAGAAGAGTGTGGGGTCTAAGTGAAGTCCTAAATATTTGAAGCAGTTAGTTTCCTGAATTACAGACTGTCCCATTCTTGGGTCTGGATGCACGCCTATAGCTCTTCTAGATGAACGAAACAGCATATATTTAGTTTTTGATAGGTTCAAGGAAAGAAGGTTTACGTTGAAATACGTCGTTAGTGTTTTTAAATCCGATTCAATGTCGCGTACAATATCCAGGCAGTTGTTGTTCGGGTAGAACAACGCGGTGTCATCCGCGAATAGACGAGGAGTCCCTTTTAACCCGAGTCTACCTAGGTCATTGATATACAATAAAAATAACAGTGGCCCAATATTACTGCCTTGGGGCACTCCTATTTCTATTGGTCTATAAGAGCTACACGAGTCTCCAATAGATACGAATTGGTTCCTATGCGACAGATAGCTACGAATAATATGATTTGCTAATCCCCTGATACCATAGCATTCTAACTTCTTAAGCAGGATTGAGTGATCCAGAGTATCGAATGCTTTTTTTAGGTCCAGAAAAAGGGCACCAACAATTCTTTTGCTATCAATTTGACTAATGATGGAGTCAATTAGTTCGGTCATTGCAATTAAAGTGCTGCAGCCCTGTCTGAACCCATACTGGTAGTTGTAAATTATGTTGTGTTTGTTCAAAAACTCGAGTAGTCGAATGATGAGCAATTTCTCAAGAATTTTATTGAAAACGCACAATGTTGAAATTGGTCTATAGTTGGAAGGTTGGTTTGGATCACCAGCTTTGAAAATTGGAATTACTCGGGCTATTTTTAAACAGTCTGGGTACCTGCCGGTTTGAATTATTAAATTAAAAGCTTTGGTTAGGATATTTGCAAAAGTGGTACAGTTACTCTTAAGAACACTAGCGGGGATCTTATCAGGACCACAACTGTTATTTTTTTCGAGGCCTTTAATCAAAAGGATCACTTCGTTTATGGTTGCAGGACGCAAGAAGATTGTTTCTTGGACGTGTTGTATATCTGTAATAGGATTTGAGTTGGGACTCGTGGGAATATTGTCAGACAAATTTTTGCCAATACTAGAGAAATATTCGTTGAAAACATTACATACTTCTTTAGTCTCAGTGACTCTGATATCATTGGAAATTAGGCTGATGGGAACATCCGACTTTGAACGACCAAAAATGGTATTAATATTTTTCCAAAGTTTTGAATGAGTTGTGTTGGATAGAAGGTTTTCAAAGTAGGCCTTTTTGCACCGCTTTTTCATTACATTAACTTTTTTAGTTATGTGTTGCAGAAGAGCTTTGAGGTTTTCATCATTGGGGTTATTTTTTACTCGTTTCAGATAATTACTTTTGATTTTAATCAGTGTCCACAAATCGAAATTGATCCAGGGGCAAAAAACGCCTTTACATTTAAAAGTTTTGGAGACCGTTCTAGTGTTTTCCGCAAGTAAAGAATTGTTGGTCGTGATGATATTTGTAAGACATACATCTACATCATCAATCAACTCGATGTTTCTATGAAATTTCGGAAGTCGTTATTGAGTTTTTCATGATTGATTATTGATTTAGTCAAATAAACGGGTTCTCTTTTTACTGCAAGTCTATATGAAGATATAATTTGAACGTGATCACTAACTATGGTGTAAACCGTGTCGTTTCGTAAGCGAGCAGCATCCTCCAGTCTACAAACAACGTGATCAAGAATATTTGAACTAGCTGGGCGAGTCGGAAATGTGTTCGTACATATGAAATGCTAATAATAATAATAACGTTAACTTTAAACTAATTAACCTCTAAAAAATACTAAATTCACTAATACATTTTTCTCTGAAAATTTTTCCTCGTTTTCGAATAAAAATAAGAAAAGGTACAATAAGTGCCATACTTTTTCAATAAGAGCTAGTATTAGTGAAAATGAGATAAAAATATCCAAGTTCAATAACCCAAACACATGAAAACAAGAAAAGATAAGTGATTTATGTCAAAGAACAAATTTTTCAGCTCTTTAAGCCTAACAATCTGAATTATTAAATTGGTGATGCTAACTATTAACATTTTCGCGAAATGAACGAAAAATCGATCAAAATTGTTAAATTTTAAATAAATTACTGTTAAAAGGTTACTTAACCTCATTAACTGAAACATGTGAGGACATCATTCAATGGGAAATTTTCTCACCTATTCAATGGACCTAAAATATTTGAAATACAATGTATACTTTTTGAGTAAGAGCTATTTTAAGACAACTAATTTTTTAATACAAAAGTTCAATAACTTAGTAACGGTTGAGATTTTATGGTATGTGTAGAACGATTTTTTTTTCTCCAAATATGACAGTCAATCATCCCTCGGGAGGTTCTTAACCATGAACCAAATACCCTGTATTTGGTAATTGTTTGTGTTCAGCGGTAAATAAATCGTAATGTGACGTTTTTTCACAGAACTGGAACGTACTAGTTTGCCTTTGATATGTGCAAAGAATACTATGGGTAATTGTTATATCGCATTATGTTTTGTACTGCATTTCTCCTATATGTGATACGTATCTGCAAGTAAGCGGTATCCGATCTTGTAACCGAACATTGATTCTCTCACTGCCCATTTATATGAAGATCTTAATCACAGCATTGTCACTCAATTTCAATTTCCACCTTCAGAAAATGTTCCTTATCACAAATACTCGGTCTTATGCGAACCAGCACTAATCACAGTTTCTGGCCGGTGCAGCACTTCTTGCTTCTGCCACTCACTCATCTCGACAGATTACTAGGGATTTCCTTTGTTCTTCAGACAAGGAACACAATATAAAAGTAACTTTATTTGTCGTTCGCTTCACACCGGCTAGGACAGAAGCATAAACCACACTGAATTTCGTGACCATTGATTTTGGTTGTTGGAAACAGTCATCTTCTAACTTTATCTCAAACCAAACGAGCTACAAGCTAATGTCGCTGATAATAATGTTTTTGAAATTTATTTTCAAAATATTTCTAGGAGGGGGGCTTTACCCCCTAACCACCCCTCTAGCTACGTGCCTGGTTGTGGACCTTTCTTGACATATCTTTTATTCATCCTCTTCCGATGCGATTTCTAGTTCCTATACATCTTGTAACCAAAGGGGAATGAAAGAAAAAAATAATCAACTCGTTTCTATTCTCCCTTGCTAGCCATTGAAAATTCAATCAGCTTCGAAAGTTTTCAAAAGCGCACCTTTGCCGCCATTGATGTTGCCACTGCAGCAATGTCGGTCAGTGTTCAGTCACATTTACTCACCGAACTCCGCCGACTGGTGATAAGTTTCTTCTTCCACTACGTTTGACCGGAATCCCCCAAAGGACGTGATTCAATTTCAGTCAGGTCAAGCCGGACCATGGACCATGACTCTGTCAATGATTGAACCACTGTGACCTAGTATCCTACTGAATGCGCTCAGAAGACTTTACCCTATCCCATTCAATGGGAGGATCACATTTGAAGTTTGTCTCACTATAAGCTGCTTAGTATATTTTCTGGTTGACTTGTTTTTGGAATTGGTCTTTACTCAATTCGTTGAGATGAGCTTTTGTTTTGCAAATTTTATCCGTTTTCAGTTGCCTCGTTAAAATTTTATGGGGTAAACATCACAAGATAAAGTCGTCTACATAAAATTCTATCTAGGTATGTGTCAGTCCAAATCTAATATCAAGTAGTCGAAAAGGCATCGCTCACTCGGATGTGATAAAACACAAAAACAAATGCGGTGCGAACGGATCAGTTCCCATTCCATAACATTCCTACCCACACACAGTATTGGTTGTCATGGCATCTGTTTCTGTTTCTATTGAGTAGGGAAGGGTTTTATACACCTTCCAAAAAAAGTGATGTTGTTTTTACTACTTCGAACCCTACAGTGCCTTGGACAAAGAAATAAACGTCAGCTAGGCTCTGCATTACACTATACCCCACTTCACACCAGCACCCCCCATCTAACCGATGGCTGATGTTTTCCTTCACTATCGCGACAAATTGCCCCAAAGTGTTTTGATGGCACTTGTTCAGTGTCCCGAAAAGCTCGACCGAACGCCCACTCCTCCACTCGAAGGAGACGACGACCTTCGGCTGAAGTGACACTCGAAAACATTTACTCCCCTTTCCGGCTAAGATGGTGCTCATTTCCGTTTGATGTCTTGTTACCACCGGCACGGAATCGGTTTCGGATGTCTCACCCTGGGTGTAGCAATCCTACGCAAACCAGTACTCCGTTGAGGAGACACGTGTTCCATCGAGAAAGAAAGGCGCGCAACTAGTGGGGTGTGGAAATGTCATGTTTATTTGGGCCTGCAAATAATTAGGATTCTGTCGGGAGTGTCTGCGTACATTGAGATGAACGGTATGACTAAGTTAAATAAATAATGCTATTATATCAACTTTTTGTGTTGTTAGAAAACTCTTAAAACACCAACGAAAAGTTTAATACGTATCATGGATAAATCATTAGTATTGAATTTGGTTGAGCTTCGTTAATAATATATCACCTTCAATCTCCATCATCAGACATCGGTATCAGATTTTCCGGCCTCCAAAACTTTCTGCTTCGAAAAGGAAATGGCTTTTCTGCTGAGAGCGTTCAACACCCACTACCAAACATCGTATCCTATTTCGCCCATCACTCTTCCATTCACCCATCGCAATTTCCCCGTCTCCATGGCAAAGGATGCGAACCTACCGAATCGGCCTACTATGGCTATATAAAACAATCACCGAAGGACCCATAACAAAACCATCCGATAGCATAAAGTGAAACCTCAATTTTATCAGATTGATTGGCAACTGATGGTTCGTGTATGGAAGGGAAATGCTAGAATAGCAGGTTATTGTAATATGATATTCTTTCGAACTCAAATCATTCGAACAAACAAAAGCTACCAAATTTTCAATTTTGAATCTGTATTGGTAATTTGGAAACTTATTTTTTTAAACGGTTAGTATTCAAAGTCTGGCGAATAGTTAGACAAATCACACCATCTATGAATGCAATCACTATCTTGTTTCTCTAATTTTTCAGGAAGTCCATTTTGTCATTGATACTTTCTTACTACAAACAGCTGGTGGTTATTCTTTTCATGTTGTTCCTATTGGTCGTGTTTTACTATAGCAGATCGGTTAGTGATACAACTGCACTGCACTAATAGAAATTCTGTTTGATGTCTTGGGGCAATTATTCTGCATCCTTGATGAACAGCGTGTACGGTAATGTACCCATATGGCTTCCTTGTGTTGCTTCTGAATTGTTGCTAAACGGAGAAAGAACGCGAAGATCTAGGTACCAGTTTGCCAGACAAATAAAATGCTAGACAGTCAGTAGACGTCTATTAGGCCGGAGTCAACCTTTAAACTGCCATTTCTTGCCTTTCACTGATTTGGGCTAAGTCCTTGTTTCACGAAAAGAATGTTCCCGTAAAATTATTACAAGTTGAGCTTGAGTAGGCGAGGTCTCTTTCGAGACAGCTCAGTTTTTTCCGTCATTTTTTTTCACTACACCATTTTGCTGCAGATTCAGAAGCTTTATTAGTTGGACCACTTCCGACGAATTCTCGGTGGTGGAACACGAAGTGATATAGGGTGAATAGCTAGTTCAACGAAACGATTTTGGCGTCATTGTGCTGCTCGTGTAAACGGAACATTCGCCCGGTCTACCGCTTCTGGCTGTGTTCGGAAGTGATCTCAGCGTACAGGAGACTAGAAAGGCATTCGAGTAGATTCTATATGATGGCGCGTGGTACGGGCCACTGCTGGATGGCAGCGAGCTGTTCGCTTTATCGGTCATCGTACAATGAGAGCGAAATCAACGCCACTGATAGACCCAGATGTGGCTGCAATATACATCGCGGCTAGCAAGATCCAGTAGCAAAACTGACACTTTATCATCGTCATCAGAAGCGAAATATCAATCCACAACCTACACCGACAGCGCCACAATGCAGTGTCATGTATCTGCGATTACCGGTGAGAGCGTTCTGATTATATTGTTTATACTTTCAAATGATTATGGGTCATTCCACGCGAAGTGGTCAAAAAAAGATGCAAACTTGAAATCGGCCTTCACGGATTTGAGCCAGATTTGGTGGGGTTGTTCATCTGGGGCCAATGTATGGGGGCCCAAGTTTTTGTGTCAATTGAGCCACCCCTCGGGTCATGGGAGCGCCCCCCGTTTTGACAAGTTGCCGGAACCCTTGATTTTCTTTTGATCATGTCTCCGGTTCTATTGGCTCTGGAGTCGAACCACTGGATGGCTTTTGAAGAGGATTATTCGGGGAGTCTGGAGAAAGTGTGAATTTTTGGCGGCAGTGCTGCCAACTGTGCGTTTTTTTTTTTTGGTTAAGTATTAAAAGTTGGTTTTTCTCCTAATACATATGTTTCAATTTTAAAAGTTCTGATGCCATCGTGTTTCTCAGTCAATTTTGCAAAAGAGGCACTTGTAGTCTCGGTGTAGTTTGGGCGGATCCTGAGATACACCGTTCTGAGGGGAAGGGCTCGCATTTTCTCATATAAAAATCCATTTTTATTGGCCGAAATTGAGAAAATATTCAAATGGTCATAAAAATCGACCCTGATCTGCTAGAAGCAAACCAAAAACGTAGTTTTTCATCATTTCTCGTCTATTTCACGAAAAATCATGTTTGAACTCAGAATACTCGAGTTGGTTTTTTAGTGTTGTGCGCTTGTGATTTTTATGGGAGATT
The DNA here is from genome assembly GCF_030247195.1 of Topomyia yanbarensis. Taxonomy (NCBI): domain Eukaryota; kingdom Metazoa; phylum Arthropoda; class Insecta; order Diptera; family Culicidae; genus Topomyia; species Topomyia yanbarensis. Next base: position 434,653,856 of record NC_080671.1, read on the forward strand.
GCGAGTTTCTCTTTTCAGAGCGGTGTATCTCGGGATCCGCTCAGATTGTATTGAGATTGTAGGTGTTTCTTATGTAAAAGTGTCTGAGGAATACGATGGAGTTAGAATTTTCAAAATTGAAGTATATGTATTAGGAGAAGAGTTGATTTTTATTATTTAACTGAGGGAATCGCATAGTTGGCGGCACTGCCGCCAAAAATTTGTATTTTATCTGGACTCCTTGAATAATTTTCTTCAAAATCCATTTAGCGGTTTGATTCTAGAGTTGGTAGAGCCGGAGATGTGATCAAGGGAGGATCAGGGGCTTTGGCGGTTTGTCGGGGCGGGGGGCGCTCCCGTGACCCGGGGTTGGTTCGGTTGACACAGGGATTTGGATTTTTATATATTGGCCCTAGATGAACAGTACCTCCAGGTTTGGTTCGGGTCCGTGAGGGTCGATTACACGTGCCTTGATCACTTCGCGTGGAATGACCCTTATGTAATTTTTTCTGCAGTGGTAGTGATTTTATTTTATTGGATTATTTTTTATTTTTACTATCTGAAGTATATCCATAAGGTTCGTTATATGAAATTAATCCTAATATTTATTTATTTCAATATTTGGGTAGAGAGGGTGCATCATGGTATTATACGAACTGTGTCATGGATTAGGGTAAGTAGATCACCTTTCTCTAGTTAAAAGATAATAGTGTCTGTACTTACTTCCTAATTCTTCGGAATTATGTAGTTATTTTTAATATTATTATCTGACACGGTACAGTAAGTTTGAGAGCGAGTAAGGGCGCTTTAACCTAGGCTCATTAGCCAGGGCAAGGTGTAAATACCTCTGTCCCATCCCAAAGAACCAAAGGAGTGACATTAACCTTCTTAGCCAAGTCACTCCCAACGATTTATTATATTCCCTTTAACCCTTTCATGCCCAACTTTTTTGTAGTGCATGTAGGATTGCAAAACTATTTTTCCTTGAAAACGGTGGGGTCAAGAAACACAAAAAGCCATTTTTCATAAAAATAGGTGCTTCCCTCGCAGTGCTAGAAGCTGCTCAATTTTTACCTTCCAATGCTTAATACAGTTTTCCTAGAATATTTACTATAGTCCACTTCCATGGAAAACGTAGCCAAAGGCACTCTAAATTGATAAGTTTTATCAGTTTTCAATAATATTGCAACATATCGAAGATATATGAAAAAATCATTTTTCGTCGCCAACGTAAACTGTCTCTCGCAGCACTGCTCCATTGGAATCCAATCATAATAACTGCTATTACTTCAGCTCTAGAGCTGATCCTTGTAAGTGTTAGTACTCAAATGAAAGCCAATAGTCATATTTATTAGCCTTACTTGTTTTTGTGAGAAAACCTTGCCTCAATCAAAAATTATAGCTGTTTAAAAACGTTGTTGTCCACAAACAACATGGGCATGAATGGGTTAAACTGAAACGGACGGTACGGTTGTCCTCGTTTCTTCCTCCTTTAAGGTTCAAAACAATTCGTTAATTAAATTATTCACTAAATGAATAATTCAATTGCCGTCTAATTCTGAAACATCTTCAAAACCAGCTCTGCACAGTAGGCCTGGCCGTTTTAATATTTGCGACTTATGAAAATATGCTTGAAATACTAATATTGACAAGAAAAACAATACAGACTAACTGTAGTGTTTCCCAGGATGCTTTTCAATACTGGCTGTGTAAGGGTTAGAATAGAATAGAATAGAATAGAATAGAATAGAATAATAAAATTATTACAAATTGAGCTCATCTCTTACGGTCGTTGTAGGTTCCATATTGGAGTCGATATTTTCAGGAAAACAATAGAAAACAAAATAAGAGAACAACTAGCACAAGTCCAAGTACGAGTGTTGATTCATCCACATCAATTAAAGGTCAGCAGCCCATTATCTTACTGCAGCTTTTGACGGATTGGTACCAATGGCTCAATCTTAGTTGGAATGCCTATAAGTTTCTCACAAGCAAGTCTCTTAGGACAATTGCAAATTGTTTTTTTCGTCAAAGATCTATGCCATCATGGTTAAAAAAGACTGTACGCTGATCTGAGTGGTGAATCCGTCTTAGAGTAGACTACAAATGTCACCTAGATAAACAACCTAACAGTAGCCCCAAACAACAAAAAATAGCCAGATCCCGGGCCTGTTAGCTGTACGGCCGAGTGCTGATAAAACTCGTTGGATGTGTGTTGATCGACGATGAAACTTATGCGAAAACCAACTTCATATAAATCGAATTTCATGAGGCGGTTTCTATCAGATTGCAGTTTGTTCTCGCGGATGAATTATAGAAGAAAAAAAAGATGATTGGGCAAGGGAACTGTTTCTGTAGCAAAAAAAAATCAGCATCAGCAGTCCCATGACGGTCCAGTTACGTTATGGGAAGATCCAGCCTGCTATCATAACAGCAAGCTGAATTCTCAAAATGATCCACAGTTCCGTCCTGTAAAGATATATAAGATGTTAATGAACCGGAAACTGAAGATGAAGGGAGCAGTCATCAGTGTTCTGTTTCTCGATAGGCGGTTAAAAGATAACCGCATTTGAAAGTGCTCTATTTTTAAATGATCTAGTCATTCATATGTAGTATCTTGGTTCTGTCGATTTGTTGGACGTGTGCTAACTTGGAATGGTTCTGAAATATTCGAGATTGTGATATTGGAAAGATTCCTAACTGAAAGTTAATTTTGCACTATTAATCTTGCACTGGTTTAGAAATAATTATGAAATCAATTAAATTACGGGTACCAAACAAAAGTCTAAGTTTAAAGGATACGTCTGGCGTAGTGAATAAAAACATCGAATTTTTTTATTCGCTTAATTGCTACTATTGAACCTTTACGATAGTCTCGCGCAATCGCGCTGGCCACACTGCCCAAGTATCATTTGAAGTTTTATAGCAAGTTACAAGTGTAATCTAAGTTTTATGAGTGGAAATAAAACTACCATAAAACCTCGATTAGGGTGACCTTCTTTTGTTTTAAACAGCCATGCATACCTCGCGCGTATTTGTGCTCTCACAGCCGCAGGTCAATCGTTCTCCAGAACCGCATTTTTCAAATCAGTGGGCACGTTAACTAAAAAAAATATTCAACAGATTGACTTGATCTTATTAATGAGAATGCATATGTGTAGCCAGTCGATGAACCACAGAAAATTGAATAAAAAAAAATTCTCCCCATTATTTAAAAAAATAGTGAGCGAATTTTTGGTTTTGATGATGCCATTTTCCGAAATTCAAACTGCTTTCTATTTTTTTTGATTATGGAGTAACTACAAGTTTTCCAAATCTTACTGAATCTCCTGTTTCAGACAATTTTTTCCAAAGTTATCATGTCCGCCGTGGCGCTCTTCGAAATGTTCGTTTGGACTTCTACTTTTGGAACGCTCGTATATCTGCGTGACTGAACTTTTTTTTCGTGCATAATGAATGTCTAAATTTACTTTAACACAGGTCCATTGTTACCTTGCTTTCAAAATCGTGAATTAAAATTACTTTCAGTTTGAGCACTTTAAACCAGCGCTCCCCTTAACAATTAAGCGTTTAGTGCAATGTTAGAAAGTTGTTATTGAAACCACTACGCGATTTCATTTTTTTTCCTCAGAGTATTTGAAAAAATATGCACATATTATTGAAATTGCCCTAAGGTAAAATGTTTTTCTTTTATTTATCTGTTTTTGACCCAATTAATTCCCTTTACGGAAAATCAGTGAAATGTCTTTGTACATAAATTTATTTAATTCACTGATAATCGTCTAGTCATTTGCCACAACATAAGTACTAGTAGTTTTGCACAAAATCAATAATCAGTCTGCAGTCGGCCAGATAAGGACACTGTAACCTCGCAAAGCAACAGATTTAAAATTTTTGTTTACTTGTACATTGTACGAAAACAAAGAACAATGTGTTATATTCCTGTTATGTGAAATTACACCGTAGCGGTTGAAATTAAGTATTGATGTACCCATTCATCTATTCGTGGGTGCAAGGGCAGTGTTCGAGTGATGGGAAAGTGACACGCCCTACCAATTACTCCCGGACCTGACGTTATCAAATTAAAATTCCTAGTTACGTACACCAGATCACGAGTTGGTATTTAGGCAGACGACAAATCAAGAAAACCGTGTATATGTGCTTCTAAAAATCATCTAGTACTATCAAAATCGTCTAAAGTGGCACCTTATTTAAATCCGCGGTTTGGCGCGCTTTTAGATACAATTACTTTTTAGTGGCGCTACTTTCTTCGAACTCGAAGCTGGTAGATACTAGAAACAATAAATCAACAAAGTATTCTCAAGTTGCTAAATTAGATTCTCTTTCTACCACATCTCGAGCTCATCTTAATGTACTTCAAGGCTTCTTCCTCTTATGACACCATGTCTTCTTTTTACAACCGCCAGCAAGTCGCAATTCTCACCATTGGAAGCAATTCGTGCGGATTGTGCATAAAATTATGTACTAAATCGGTGTTCGTTCTCTTGTAGAAAAATGTTAGCAAATCAAAACCAGACGTGACGCCACAAACTAATTATGTCGGTACATAGCGAATAATGGAAACTAATCAGAACTTCGCTTTTGAAACATTCTCAAAAAATCATATTTCCCATTCGTTGTAAAGACTTTGCAATTTAAAACAATATCTTTGTAATTATTTTCGACCCGTTACTTTAAATATTTCGTTTCGAATACTATTCTATTCTAACTCTTACACAGCCAGTATTGAAAAGTATCCTGGAAAACACTGAAGTTATTTTTTAGTGTTTTTCTTGTCAACATTAATATTTGAAGCATATTATAATATGTCGCAAATATCAAAACGGCCAGGCCTACTGTGCAGAGTTATGTTTTGAAGATGTTTCAAAATTATACGGCAATTAATTTATTCATTTAATGAATAATTTAACTAACGAATTGTTTTGAATCTTGAATGAGGAAGAAACGAGGACAACCGTACCTACCGTTTCAGTTTATAGGGGCTAAGATTTATCGTTGGGAGTGACTTGGCTAAGAAGGTTAATGTCACTCCTTTGGTCCTTGGGGATGAGACAGAGGTATTTACACCTTGCCCTGGCTAATGGATCTAGGTTATAGCGCCTTTACTCGCTCTCTGAAAAAGGGAATAAAATAGAAGAAAAAATCACTTTTAGTATTAGTACTTCGATATTATTTCTTTTCATTCTTGCAATGGACAACTCTGATCAAAATAAATTTATTAACCGCCGAAACAGAAGATCAAGAAAGGAATTTTACTGTAAACACAAAAAAAATAATGGAAGAGAATTGTTTTGCCATCGAAATCGTTGGTCCAACAAATGCTATCAAGAAAATGTTCTCGTGTCAAATTTAAAATGACGATCGTCATATTCAACTTTCCAGAGCGAGCTGAGGTATGAGAATTAACTATTAGGTATATGATGAGGTACATCACATATAATGGTACATATCCCGATACCGTTACGATGTATATTTTTTTTTATTTCACGAATTTCTCCATAATAGTATTTTCTTAGATCGTAAGCGGGGATATCAGGTTTTATTTGTTATTTTAGGTGCCCTTACAGTGTATCAGAGGTCAGCGGCAGGCCTTTTCAAGTGAAACCGTGCATACACCACATGGATATTCCCCTTATTTTTGTCCGGTAATTTCATAAAAGAGTTTTAAATTCCTGGAAATTATAGGTTTTTCCAATGCATTGGAGTACTTTGATGCTAATTGTTTTCCTAAAACATGTATGTGTTTCATACTTTGTTCACAGAATTTTAGTTCTTTTGTGACTTGTAGACATATCTCATTTTTAAACAAAAGCAGTTAAAAAGGTTTTTTTTTAAATTTTTGTGTCAAAAAGACCTATTCTTGCATTCCTCATAATAACGCAAAATGAAAGTAACATATGAATACTTAAATTTGGTCATGTAACAAATTATCAAATCTAAAAAAGTAATGGGAATTGGCGAAATTACAGAACATTGGAATAAATGCTTTAGAGAGCTAAATTGTGTGATTTCGGTTACCGAACTGCATGCAAGATTTAAGTGTGTGAAAATGTAAAGAAATAAAAAGTAAGCGCTTATGCCAATAATGGAGTAAAATTTGTTCTAATTTCTAAAAAGGAAAAAAATAATCAATAGTGATTGTGAATAATTCTCATACACCCACTTCGCTCTCCTTGGACAAGTGTGGACCTTTTTGTACCCCCTACCCTGCAGTAAACTGCCCCGCGTGATATATGGACGGCCCCAATGTTGACTTAGCATTATAACACTAAAATGTTGTAACGACGAAAGACGCATCGAAGAAATTAAAAAAAGAGAGAGTATGAATCTAGAACCACTTACAGGTCACGGTCCAACAAATGAATTGTTGTGTGGTTACAATCAAGTAAAATCTGTTGTTTTGGTATTTCTGACCAACCTAATAGGCTCGAAGAGTGTTAAATAATCAAAATAAAATAATAATTAAAAAATATTGTAAAAAAGATCTCACTAAATTGTCCGGCTTCTTAGAATCCTTCATTCTATAATGAACGTCGTCTCTCGTCATCAATGATGCTGAATGGTACTATGGTTCGTCTTTCGTTCCAGACAACGGATTAGGTGTCCAGGGATTTACATTTAATCACTAGACACAGTACCTTTCACCATTCGTTCATCGGTGATAATCATTTTCAGTGGTATGCAGTGATCTTGATTCTTGGTAGAGAACGCATCAGACACCAAAAACTTTCAGCAACTAGTTCGACTGATCCAGGAAACTGAGACCCCTGAACAAACTGTCCTCAAAGTGGTTGCTGCACCTATTGTCACCACTGCCGGCTTCTGTCATCCATAACTCGGTCCAAAAAATGAAAACTTTTCAAAACTATTAGGGATGAATTTTACAACTGAAAAATACGTGACAGGTTGTAAAACGCCTTAAATATTTCGTTTCGAATACGACGGAAACTATCCATAACCATTAAACTTACAATACCATATTGCTGGTCGATATTTTGAAATAGGCACTTATATTGAAAGGTTTGATCAGGGTAAAACTCGTGATCGGTAGACGTTCCGTCGTGTAATCGTGATATTTTAGTAGAGTGATTCATGTTCTTGATTTCATGATCTTAGTCACGATTTTCGTTATTTCTATTCATGTTATCATGAAATTTTATTTTAGAGATTACTTTCAAAGAGTAATGTAACTAATATTGATGATATTAGCAGTTTTATCATAGTATTCGTAAACTCTCTTCGCCTTATCGTGATTTATTATTTTTTGGTTACTAAGGGTTTTTTTTTACTCGGAATAACGTGACAATATAAACTGGTTCATTGAAATATGACTCATTCGCGATATCTGGTTCTTTGAGCTACATCTACACATTATTTGGGGTTCTCAGTGCAGTTTTCGTTTTCTGTCCAGATATCACAATGAACCTTGTCAAATGAATAACGATACTCGAGGTCCTAATAGTGTTTTATATATCTACTACTCGTACCCATTACTGGTCGCTAGCAGACGGGTATTTCATGAAAAAGTGCGTGGAACAAAAATGATTCCACGAATAATACTCCAAATTTTGTGAAAGAGTTCACGTAAAAATTTCATTTGGTAATGAATGGTTATGGGTAATGAATGGTAATGAATGTTGAATGATTAGAGATATCTTCTAAATATCGCAAGCACGCAAATAGATACTATATAGATCGTAAATCATGTACTAGGAATCATGAGCCAGTTCACGAATACATGATTAATATTTCATGATTTCGTGAACTATTTCACGAGCACGGATATTGTATCGTGACTAATGTGTTAGGAGTCATGATCCAGCTCACGAATACATGAATAATATTTTATGATTTTGTGAACTATTTCACGAAAACGAATGAAAAGTTGTGGCAGTTATACTAGGTATCATGAACCAGTTAACGAATACACCCAGTTTTTTTACGCGGGGGATACGTACCGCGTAAAAATAGCCGCGCAAAAAAAAACGCGTTAATTGGAAAATTCGCGTAAAAAACTCAGCAAAAAATTTAGAATATTTTTGGAAGTTTTTTGTTTCACGGATTTCGCAATTAACGCGGTTTTTGCAAAACTATTCTCCTCTAAGTCCTTTTGAATGCTCACTAACTCACTGCTTCAGACCTAGAAGATTTTCGGAAAGATGGAAGAGACGGGTCTGGAAAACTCCTTATGACCCACACCCCAACAATATGGGTATTTTCGGAATGGACTTGAAGAGTTGGTGTCAGAAATTGATTTTTGACGCCATTTTGAAATTCAAGACGGCGACTTCCGGTTTAGTGAAATCGCTATAACCCAATCATTATGAGTATTTTCGGAATGGTTTTGACGAGTAGGAGACAAACGTCGATGTTTGACGTCATTTTAAAATTCTTGATGGCGATTTCCGGTTAACCGAAATTCCCGCATGAAAAATCTGCGCAATCATCCAAAATATCTTCGAATATAAGATCTAATCATAAACCAAAAATACGCAAAATATGTTTATGTGTTCAACCAGAAGAGTGCGGTGAGTGAAAGAAGAGAGAGAGAAGAAATAGACGTATGTGGTGTGAGTTGGGGGTTCGAATTTATTCAAATTAAACATATAGTTTAATTAAAACTATTTGTACTACAACTTCAACTTCCAAAAATTCCCATGTTGATTGGATCATAGCGAATTTCGCTAAATCGGAAATCGCCATCTTGGATTTCAAAATGGCGTCAAAAATCAAAACCTACTCGTTAAAACCATTCCGAAAACACTCATATTGACTGGGTTATAGTGAATGTGGCTAACCCGGAAGTCACCATCTTGAAATTCAAAATGGCGTCAAACCTCGACCTTTGTCTCCTACTCGTCAAGACCATTCCGAAAATACCCATATTGATTGGGTTATAGCGAATTTCGCTAAACCGGAATTCGCCACCTTGGGCTTTAAAATGACGTCAAACATAAATTTCTGGCACCTACTTTTCAAGACCATTCCGAAAATACCCATATGCTTGGCGTGCGGGCTATAAGGAGTCTTCCAGACCCGTCTCTTCCATCTTTCCGAAAATCTTCTAAGACTTTTGCATTCAAAAGGACTAAGAATATTTTTTGCAAAAACCGTGGAAATTGCGAAATAAAAACTGCCAAAGTTCTTTGCATTTAAAAAGGCTTAGAAATTTTTTTCAGAAAAAAAGTCTAAGTCTTTTGCATTCAAAAGGACTTAGATTATTTTTGCAAAAACCGCGGTAATTGGAAAATCCGCGTAAAAAAACCGCGTTAATTGGAAAATACGCGTAAAAAACCTCGTAAAAAACGCGCAAAAAACCGCGTAAAAAACCTGAGTGTATATGAATAATATTTCATGATTTCGCGAACTATTTCACGAGCACGGATATTGCATCGTGACTAATATATTAGGGATCATGATTTAGTTCATGATGTTTTAATGGATTCATGAATAAAATTCCGAATGGTTCATGAAAAATAGCCAAAATATTTTGATTTTGTGAACTAATGTTCCTATATCTATGAAAAATCATGAGTCAACCTTTGGTTTTATTAATAATGTTCGTAAAGTTGTGAACTAGCTCGCGTACTGAGAACCGAATTAAAAACTACTTGGCCGAATCCGTGACTGAAGTTCACAAAACAAAAACAAATATTTCCACTAATAAAAATAGCGTTATCCGGGCGATACTGAAGGGAAATTGAACATAATTGTAAAAGCCATTGTTTGTTGTTCATGGTCCTGTTTTCGTAACGTAAAAACGTGATTGTTCCGTGATTTCCCGTGTGGTGCTGGGAAAATACCGGTACTAGATTTTTTCTTGAAAAGCGAGAAACACTCTCATAGTTAAATTGAATGTTTAAATCATGGTTTTATGGATTTGCATACTTATTAAATATCATGATCAAAAATGCACGTTTAATGTGTCATTTACTGAACAAAAATTAAAATTTTAGCGGAAGGTGTTTCCCGAGGTTTGGCGCGCTTTCAAATAGATTTACTTTGTTTTCTAATTTGAAGCTAGTAGGCACTATAACCTCTATTTTTAACAATAAATCAATCAGATTTTCTCAGTTTGCTAGATTACATTCATTCTTCTACCAACTCTCGAGCAGAATTCAGAGCACAACTTACTAATCCAACACTATGGTCTGATCCCTTCATTTGCCACTCCATTACTCCTTTCTCTTATGTATACCACGTCTTCTTGCTGGCTACAGCCTTTTGCTATCGTCAGTAATTCACCATTCTTGTCATTTGTACGCCATTTATGCGGATGCCGAGTCCCTAATAATTATGTACTGAATCTGTGTACATTGATTTATAGATGAAAATTAAACATTGGAAACATTCTCAAATAATCACGTTTTCCGATAATATTAGTTAGCCAAAAGACAACATTGAATTAATGCCGATTAAGCTAATTAAATAATAAATAGTTTTGCTTCAAGCAGGGGCGGATCCAGAATAAAATTTCCTAGTGGAGCTGAAATTTCGATTTTTGTATGAACACGTTACGTAAAACACTGAAATCTCCATTTACGAATCAAACCGGGTGTTCCTAAATTGAAGTAATTACTAACAAGGAGTTTGTTATTTGGGATTTAGCACATATAAAAAGTTTGCTTTCACAAAAAATGCAAAAATCTTCAATAACTTTGAAACAAATGGGTATTTTTATATACAGTCTTCGACAATATTATGTAGCTTTGATACTTACAAATTCGTCTTGAACATAGTTTGCACGAAAAGTCACAATTAAAAAAACTTATATTATAAAAACTAGATCTGAGGGGGTTACCATAGAAAACGCCTTATAAATCGATAACCTTTATTCCTACAAGCTCAAGTTCTTCAACAAAATTCTTCATTATGAGCATTTCCAAATCTTTGTCGAAGACACCAACTTTCTAACAGTTCGATCATAGTAAGCCATGTCAAATTTCAATTTTTATCACATTGTGGGGAATATTCATACGAACAATTCCTCCAGAGACACCCTGTGAATATATTCGATGGTTTGGCCTCTAGTGAATTAAGTTCACGTTTTTGGCGTTTCCGACCACTGTGCGTCGGTTTATTTTCGGCAGATAAAATGGGGGCATTTAAAATATCGGGGTATATTTTTATTTCTTTTAAATACATTGAATCTGCTAAAATATTCTTTTTTGGTCCCTAGGCATAGTTTCATAACAGTCTAATTTTTAGTATACATTTTAAAAATTGTGTTTTATATTTTTACAATTTTTGCGTTCTTAAAATAAGAAAAACATACTCCAAAAAGGTATTGGTCGAATTCGGCTTGGTTCGTTTGCTAGCGTCCATCGAACATCTTTCATTGTGAGGTTGACTAAATCGAGAGCAGACTAAATCGGAGACTGTTAAAATCGGATTTTTCGCCCTCCATGTTGGAAAAGGATGTCCAAGCATCGTCGTTTTGGAATCTATGAAGGGGATTTTCGGTTGAGCAATAGCCTCGGTAACCTTAACATTGGTATTTTTGGGTCGGGCTGAACGAATAAGTAGGGAAAATTGATTTTAGGAACCCTAACTATATAACTAGTTTTGGAATGGACTAGACAAGGAAACGACGGAAATCGATGAGTGACGCCATTTTGAAGGCAAAAATCAGCTTCCAAAAAAACTTTCTATAACCTTATCATCATTAATCACTATATCTAATCTACACTATATTACCATTTCCGAAAAAAGCCCATGTTGTTTTGGTTATACAGAATTTAAACCGGTATTCGCCATCTTGGATTTAAAATAGCTTCAGATATCAATTTTTGTCATATACTAGGGAACCTCGCGCCGAAAATACCCATATTGTTGGGGTTGTAAAGAATTTATCTAAACCGGAAGTCGCCATCTTGGATTACAAAATGACTTCAGACATCGATTTCCGTCACTAACTCGTCAACCCCATTCCGAAAATACCCAACTAAAAATATGTAAAATCGTATACAGCTTCTTGCTGTACTGTACGTACTCAAACTTTTTTTACAAACATGGTTCCCAAAAAACCTGTTTAATCCACCTAGTGGTGCAATTGTGCCTTTTTCATTTGTCCAAACTAAGATTCCATGGCTGGTTATGTTCAATACAACGGTGGAAATGTATATTACATATTCAGTACGATTTGCACATACATACAATGGACCGACAGCCACGATCTTGAGATGCTATGTGTCGACACTGAAACATCGCTTAAAACCAGCGGCGGATCAAGGAAGAGGATCCGGGGAGTCCGGACCCGGCCGAAAATTTTCAACTTGTTAAGAAATATTAAACTAGTTTCAATTTTAAAGTAGCAACCCCTCACTGGATACTACTACCTACGCCTAAAAAAGTAAAAAAAATCGCGGCCTTCCGAGATTAGGTTGACGATTTTAGAGTGATTGAATAACCTTTCTAAATGAGAAAGGCAAAAATCTATGAATACCTTGAAACGTCAAGATCCGGAGTAATCTCGAAAAAAAAAATACCTTCATAGAACATGGAAAATTTTCGAGTTCAGATGAGAATTGATTTTTGAAATGCAGCTTTTAATTGTTTTTATGCCAAATGGCTTCGAAATGTGTGAATCCTCAAGATCTGGGGTCTCAAAAAAATTACAGTATGAGACAAGCTCCTGAATGTTATGCATTTCTAAAATCAGCCTTTCCAAATCCAAGGCTCAACTCAACTTCAAATTTTGTCCAAGTTCCATATATATTTATTTCATAAAAAAAAGTTTTCGACATTACACTAGATCTCGCCGTTTCATGACATTCTAAGACATTTGGTATCAAAAATTCGACTATTGAATATTCAAAGTGTCTTTTGGTGTTCTTTTACGGGTGAAAGTCTTCGCACTACTTCGAATTTGAAAGAAAAGCGGTTAAAGATTGTCTAACAGATATGTAACTGCAGAATCACCGCGGCATATTTCCTGACAATGCTTCTAGCGTTGAGAAAAGCCGCATGGGGCGATAAGCTGAGACTACCACGCTACGGCCCTGCAATCTGTTTGTGGATTTCAAGGAGAGGTACGATTCAGTGAAATGAAACGAACTGTGGCGGATAATGCTGAAACATGACTTCCCGAGCCTAATTGGTAGAGCTAATTCGTATGACGCTGGATGGGTAAAACCACAAACCAAGCTAGGCACCCCTCAAGGACAGGTTAGTATGTGTCTATATTGTATTAGGACAACACACGCTGCGCAAAAGATGCTGAGGGAAACACATCACAACCGCTTGTACACTAGGGTGTCCCAAAATGACATCATGTTAAAAAAGTCATCGGGCTCACTTCTTAAATGAAAGGATAGGGTATTTGGAGCAATTTTTTCTTCGGAATGAATTTCCTAAAATGCTCCCTACTGGTGGCGAATTTTAATTTTTTGAAAAATGGGCTGATTTTGAGTAAAATTTCAAATTTATGCCTGTTTAAGTGGTCCTGAACTGTCTTAAATTTTTATTCAGCATTTTTTATTTTTTGGAGATCCAAACGGAGAAGTTTGGTTAGTTAGTTTGTACAAATTTTGAATTATAAGAGCGGCAGAGCCTCTAAAACTTAGCAAAAAGAGAAATTTTTGGTGTTTTTCAGTATTTTTTCATCAAGCTGTTTTTACAACACCAATGTCACACATTAATTTGTGAAAATATTACTGCAGCACGCGCTATTCAACTGTTATGCAATTGAAAAAGTGCAAGAGGCGGAGCTTATAGGCAACATGTTCATTTGTTCCGAATGATGTACCAAGAATCATAATAACAACAAAGATTGTTGCAATAATGCTAGCGATTGCTTTGAAAACAACTTCGTCGAAATGAAATGAAACTTAATGTGTTTCATGAAATTGTTATGCAAACAAAGTATAAATATTATGTTCACATTCAAATATGACAATATCATTAATGTGGGTGAAAATGTTTAACCGACAAAATTGAATCGAGTAATTTTTGAAAATACTTGGATATTTTTAAAGGGCCTTAAAACAACGTTGATATAAACTCAATAAATTTTGTACTTATTTTGTGAATTATTTATCGTACGCAAAGAACTGTGCTCAAATATGCTTTTTTCGAGAGTAATCAAAAATTTGAAGCATATTAATGATGAACATTTTGGGTTCCGATCAAAAAATCTATGCATATTAACTGTTCGTCAGCAACTTAGCAAGTGTATCCGGAATCCAGTTTACGCGATGATGCTTGCAACAAAATTGTTTTAGCTATACAGTAGAGTCACAAACACGTTGCAAAAAACATCAAAGTGTCAAAGTTGTTTCAGAAAACATAAGCACCACAAATAAATAACTAAGATGTAACGTGCAGCAGCTGTGTTTCACAACATGCAACAGTCATGTTTTTTGCAATTCTGTTGTCATTGTAATGCAACATATAACTTTTGTTGTTTTTCTAGAACATGTTGCAAGTGCTGCTTGGGTCGTGACTTTAGGATTGAAGCAGGACAATTTACTCTTTAATCTATTGATCTTTTGTTCAACAAAGCGTGCCGTATCACACATACGGAGATCTGAGGTACAATGAAATGGAAACGCGAGATCCCAAACGCCTGTTGGCTTCGCGGATGGCATTGAAATAATGGGCGTTGGTCCCAGAGCAGTGCAAGAGGCATTTGTGTCTTTTAAAAGGAAAAAGAATCTGAGTGACTAAAAATGTGACATAGCATAGTACACGGTAGCTGGTAGAGAGTGAGGCAATCTAAACGATGTTGATTCCGAGGCCTATTCCTTCCTACCTGACAATACCATTCAAAACACATGGAACAGGATATACACAAACCAAGCTCAAGGACAGGTTAGTATGTGTCTATATTGTATTAGGACAACACACGCTGCGCAAAAGATGCTGAGGGAAACACATCACAACCGCTTGTACGCTCATGCACTGCTATCAAATCCAAAACACACTATTAAATGCTATCATCTGATACACAAGGGGCTTTCAAACTTATGGATGCTTGCCAAGTCATAATGACAACTGCGAAAGCTGTGCCTAGCTTTCCTAGATCTACAGCGAGGCTACAAAGGCTCTAGAACCGGGTCTTTTGATACTTTAATTCGTCTCGTTAAATTCTGCGTCTACGATTTTCCAGAACCTTCAATGGACCCGTCAACTTCGACTGATTCCTTTATCATCTGTTGTATCGTTGTTTTTTGACTTAGTTGATATTATTATTTTGACAAAATCTACTGTTATTATTATGTTTAGAATTGTGATATTATTGAAGCTTTGAATTGCCTGTTAATGTAAATAAGACAAGTACGAATGTAAATTAGAGACTAGGAAGAAAAAGAAATTTAACGATAATGCTATTTAAGTGCAAAAAGCCAGAAATGATTGATTGCTCAAGATGCAGTAGGGTAATAAACAAATGGTTCCCCGTCGCAAATGAAAGTCTCCACGCGCAATAGCATGTTGCGTGCACGAAATCCGAATAATTTTGAATTTATTTATTTTATGTCATTGTACAACAGAATCTACTTCTGTTTTGAAGTGTGAAATGTTTTGGACTGGATCTTTATGGAGTGAATCCGGTGCGGAGAGCAACGTCTTATGCGAAATCTGACTATTGATATAAAGTTTTCTGTCGGATCTGCTTTTATAAGGCACAGTTTTGGTGATTCGGGACCTTGTGGGAAAATTTGGTTGGATAGAACCATGCTGATCCAGATTTAATTTTTCACAAAAAAGAAACCGTTCGCTCTGGAGCTGTTCCAGAATATACAAAATGTATCGGGAGAGCACAGCAGCTAATAAAACGGTAACGGATCAAAAGTTAAACGATTAATTTTTCAAACAATCGAATAGAACGATGAAGGATATGAAGTGCAGGTCGACATTGACTCATACCATCTCTTGTTTTTCATTCTTTATTTTTTGTTTATTAGATTTTCTAATTGTTGTCTTTTTACTTGTTTTTATATTTTTTCCGGTTTATTGTTTTATCCGTTTTCCTTTTTCACTTTTTTCCCTCTTCAATATTTTTTTTGTAATTCTTTTTGCTTTTTTATTTTTCCCGTTTCTCTTCTCTTATTTACTTCACTTTTTCCCATTCGCCATATTCGGTTTTCCTTTTTCCTTATATTTTTTCCTTTCTCCTATTTTTTCTTTCTTTCTCTTTTTTTCTGTTTTCCTTTCTGTCTTCGCCTTCTTAAGGTTTGTGGCTTTCCTTTTTTTTCCTTTTTCGAAGTGAGCTTATCAAAATGAAATTGGATCAGTTGGAATTGTGATGATTCCAAAGATCCATCTGCATGATTCGACTTGATTTCAAAACCACCTTGCTACTAATACTGCATTTGAACATAATTTGAATCCGGTAGTTTGAGCAGTTTCCAACCATCCATTAGATTCCCGTTTAGCACAGAGCAAATGGACCGTCGTAAACCAGCAAAAGCAAACAGAGTTATTTCAACGCCCCCCCCCCCCCCCAGTGGTTCGATGAATGTTAATGACCTACGCCCTAATGATGGGAGTCGGCTAATGGGTGGGATAATAATTATAATATCCAGTCGCTGGGAACGGCCAATCCATCTACAATTTGCGATTCGGAACGGCGATGGTAAATTTCGGTGCAAATTTGGACATTAATTATTCATTCGATTAATTGGTCTATTGTCGTGTTTACTGATTACACGACTTCGATAATTAGTAGTGTCATGTTATGCAGCGAGTATTCCAATGTTTTAGTGGTTTTAGGGGAAATAAAAATACAGTTTCGTATCAGCTTCACAATTTACCAGTATTCAGAAATGCCCAGGGCCGTAGTCACACTATTAGCCCGAGTGGGTAGTAGGATAAGCAAGCGTAGGGTGAGTGGTCTATGACTGAAGATTAGTCGCATATACACAGAATTGTATCAAAATCAAATAAAATTACTTGCGGTGCGTTTGTGCAAATGCAATCGTGATACATCGAGGGTTTCACGAGCACACTAGACACCTGTGTGTCAGGATTTAAATTTTAGGTTCGCTCAAAAGTTTCGAGTGGGTAGTTACCCACTCGAATACTTTCGAGTGAGTAGTACTACCCACATCATCCGCCGGCCCTGGCTACACCAATCTTTATTTTAATACTCTCTCGATTCACCACTTATCGGATCACCCATCACAAATGTGCTAATGACTTTAGCTAGGGTTCGTCGCGGTTGCGGTAATTACCGCAACCGCGCGGTATTTACCGCACCCGCACCGCAAAAACTGCGGTGCGGTGAGACACTTTTTCTCGCGGATGCGGTGCGGGAAATGAGCTTTTACCGCGCGGTATTACCGCAACCGCACTTAAAAAATAATTGATAAAGTCTGCAGTCTGCATTAATGATTTGAAAAGAAATACGAATATAATCTGTATTCGACCTATCGTTACTTGATTTTTTACAATTTCTTTATTCTAATATGATAAAATAATCTGCTACTAAGAAATAAAATCTATAAGCTGTGTCCAATATAATTTGGAATCATTATTTTTACGACATATTTTAAACACTTTGAAAAATTTACAAGCGAACCTTTTCAAATATATAAAATACACAATACAATCATTGAAAAACAATTGAATTGTACTGTCAAATTCAATTAAAAAATGTATCATTTCTCCCGATTCCTCTTGGCAATCGTGAAATCACGAATCGTTTACGATGACATTTTCTCAACTATGAATTTTGATTAATTTGGAGAACTTAAAAAAGTCTTAAGACTTAAAAACAACTTAAAGAATGAAATTATCATCATCAAAACAAACGAATTTGGAGGAATCAGCAGTAAGGGAGACAAATGTTTGAAAAGCGTCCAAAATAAGGAGGGGTCCAAATTAGGCTGATAACCTTATCATTCGTTCTATAACATTGTATTTCTATCTATTTTGGTTTCTGTGTAAATTCGCAATGAATTTTCCTGCAGTTCGTTTTTAAGACTCCTTCTGCATAACTTTTTTTTCGCATACGTTCATTGTTCGTCCAACTGGGAATATTTTCTACCAAATTAACAACTAATATTTTTCAGTTATTTCAGTATTTTGTAACTTTTTGAAATTAAAGCTTTCGAAGTTAGTGTAGGGTATTTCGATTTTTTGTGTTTCTCAAAGCCTCCCTTTATATTGTGACAAGTGTCAAAGTTAACCCAGATGCCAAATTTTGCACAGTTTGGACAATTTTTGACCCCTACCAACTTCAATTGAAATTTTTGCCATTGGCATTAAGGAAAAATTTTAGAAAAATACATAAAAAGGCAGAACTTTCGAAATAGCTATTAGAAAAGTACAACTCATACAATTTTAAGGAAGCAATCTTAGTATTTGAATAAGAATACATCAATTTCTTGAAAAATACGAAGTAAGTGTTTTGCGGTATTTTGTTCCTAAAATCCGCTATTTGTAATAACATTTTGCAGTTCTTCAAATGTCCTTCAACAACTCTGTACCGGTTGAGATGGGATGGATTCCTGTTATGTTGTGTGTAGAACGATTTCTGATAATTAAATTAAAAGTTTTCCTATTAATTGCTGCGGAAGAACGTTTTTGTATGTATAATGATGAAATACAGTTTTAGAGCGAGTAAAGGCGCTTTATCCTAGGCTTAAAAGCCACGGCAAGGTGTAAATACCTCTGTCCCATCCCAAAGGACCAAAGGAGTGACATTAACCTTCTTAGCAAAGTCACTCCCAACGATTTATCATATCCCCCTCAAATGTAAACGGTTGGTACGGTTGTCCTCGTTTCTTCCTCTTTCAAGATTCAAAACGATTCGTCAATAAAATTATTCATTGATTCAATAATTTGATTGCCGTTTAATTTTGAATCATCTTTAAACCAAACTCTGTACTGTAGGCCTGGCCGTTTTAATATTTGCGACATATGAAAATATGCTTCAAATATTAATATTGACAAGAAAAACACTATAGAATAATTGTAGTGTTTTCCAGGATGCTTTTCAATACTGGCTGTGTAAGGGTTAGAATAGAATAGAGAATAGAATATAATGATAAAATACAGCTACATATCATAGGACTTCAGTGCTATGCTAATATTTAGCTTGTTTCGAAATTATTTATCTCAAGATGTACGGCATTTTATTAATAAACCTTGCAAAGTTGACATTTTTTAATAAATGTTACATTCTGAGGAGTCCGTCAAAGTTAATGTTCGTGTAAATAGGAAATATTTTTTTATTATATATAGTTATACAAATAAATTAATAATTTTTCAACACATTTTTCAAAAATACAGAATTTTACCGCATTTACCGCATAACCGCGCGGTGCGGTGCGGTAAATGCAGTGCGGTTGCGGTAAGCGGTGCGGTTTTAATATTTTTTTGCGGTTGCGGTGCGGACTATCCATTTACCGCCCACATCCGCACCGCGACGAACCCTAACTTTAGCATCCACACCAATTGAAAGCAGCCAACGCTCTGTGACACGCCTGTTCTCATTGTTACCCAAAAAGCGTCCAAAAGCCGTAATCTCTTGTGATAACAATCCTCCTCATCGGCACTTTGGACACCTCTCACTCTCCGCAACCACACTGAAATAGATGGGGGATCTCCATTCATCGGCGAGAGTTCCTTTATTGCCGCGCATTAACTGCATTACGGTGGTCGGTTCCGCCATTCAATCTAATGTCCGGTGTGTGGTAAAAAAGCGAGGTAGATTCTCCATTCACTGTGTAGAGCGAACGGACCGGATCCCCCAAAAAATCCACCTTACCCCCCCCCCCCCCCTCCTCTGCACAGCAGCACGGTGTCAGCAGTGGAATGAATCGCCGGAAATCGTGTGAAAAGGAAAAGCTTTCTCCGGGATCTCGCTGCACAATGGCCTCTACTTACGTAATTAGGAGAATGGACGGATAAAGGCTCCCCCAGACTGACGCGGTTTTATTACGCTGTCATTCGTATGTGTGTCCACACCGGTGCGTATTTTGCGCAGTAATTTCGACACGAAGTGATATTTACAAATTATAATGATGACTTTCATCCTAAAAATAAATTATTCTATTATAAAATATTCGTATTCTGTCAGTAAAGTCAATTTGAATCAGTATTCACGAACAGAGTTTATCCCAACCTTTTTCATCTTTCAAAGACAACTTGTTGTGCGTGTCCAAAAACAGCCGATAAACCTAACACCGGCTGCTTTGATTCCCTAAGGTTAACATTTTTTTTCTGACAACCTACAACCCAGACTGACATCGATAACCATCGTCAACTCGTTTCTCGTGTGATTTTATTCAATTTCTTTCACCGAACGTGATCACTTGTAAAATGATCCCTCCAGCCGCTCGTTATCCGATTCTATACACGAAAACAGATAGAAATAACTGTTGCAAATAAAATGGATATCAAAGTGCCGAAAAGGTAACGAGAACGAGCTTGAGTCCTTTTTGAAGCGTGATTAAATAAAAAGGTTTCCTGTTATGCGTCTCAAGAGATGACGCACTTGACATGTGAATGATAAGCAATCGGGAACTGATTCGATATAACAAGTGCCTTTTCAATCAGGTAGCATCCTCGGGGAAAGGATTATTTATTTATCCTCGCTTTAGCTGGAAGTCCGCTTCTGTGATACGATTAGCAGGTAACCATTTGTTGTTAGACTGTTTGACATAAGGTGATTTGAAACGAATATGTTTGAATTGATTAAACTTATACTTATTTAAAAGGAAAACTTTTTTTTTTATTCAGTAAAAAAATACAGACATTTCCACAATAGAGAGAATAACAACATTTGAGGCATGAAAAAGAAAAAAAAAAGAAACTTATGTAAGCAACACCTACCGTGAAATTGACCATTCATCAGCATGAATGAGTGAGTAGTAATACGTCAAGTGCAACAAACATCAAAGTGACAGTCTATGTTTATGTTTATTACCTTCACCAACAAGCCCCTTGGCCCCAATGGTGGTTGCTTAAACTAATTACATTTTAAAATTGACAACATTTTCGCTTTTATATCATTCCGCGTCCGGTTGAAGTCGAAGGCCGTCGCCACACTGTTAAAAATTCGTTGGAGTCCGGTTACAGCGCTCTGGCAACCATAGTTGGTTCTCCTGAACGGAACTCGCAGAAGGGAGTTATTACGTAGAGCTCGAACGCGGGCCTGAAGATCCAGACGTCCGAGGATTGTAGGGCAATCCACTCTGGCAGAGAGTAAGTCCGAGACGAACAGGGCTCGAGAGCAGTCCCTCCGAATGCTGAGTGTATCGAGGTGTATTAGCTGGCAACGGTTTTCATAGCTCGGCAGCTGAAATCTGTTTCGCCATGGAAGATGACGAAGGGCGAAGCGTATGAACCTGCGTTGGACAGCATCGATTCTGTCAATCCCGTTCTGGTAATACGGATTCCAAACAGCTGAACAATATTCTAACGTTGAGCGGACCAACGCGCAGTAAAGCGATTTAAGACAATATACGTCCCTGAAGTTTTTCGCTATTCGGAAGATGAACCCAAGCTGTCGTGATGCCTTATCCACGATGTATGACGTATGTGGTTTGAATGTTAATGCCGAATCCATGATGACTCCGAGATCTTTGATGTGAGAGTGTCTTGGAATGCTCGAGCCGAAGAAATGGTAGTTAAACTGAGTCGGTTGGCGTTTCCACGTGAACGTAACGATTGAGCATTTGCTCGGGTTTAAAACCATTCTGTTTAGATCACACCACGTACTAAAGCTGTCCAGTTCCCTCTGAAGAAGCTCGGCATCGGTTTTATCCCGTATTTGTTGAAAAATTTTCATGTCGTCGGCGAACGAAAGGCGGGGTCCTTGTAATGTGAAATTGACGTCATTAAAGTAGAGGAGGAATATTACTGGACCCAGATGGCTTCCTTGTGGTATGCCGGATGTAGCGAAGAATGGTGCAGATAGACAGTCCTTAATGCTGATTTGGAGTTGCCTTCCATCGAGGTAGGAACGAAACCAGCGCAGAAGTTGTCCATGAATGCCGAGTTTGTCCAGCTTCGCTATTGCGATATCATGGTTGATTTTGTCGAAGGCCGCAGATAGATCCATATAAATAGCATCGGTTTGCAATCCGTCAGCGAATCCATCCATTACATATGTTGTGAACGAGAGCAGGTTTGTCGTTGTCGATCGTTTAGGCATGAAACCGTGTTGGTCATCTGCAATGTAGTGTTTGCAGTGAAAGAAAATAGGATCTAACACAACCAACTCGAACAGTTTTGATACAGCACTTAAGCACGAGATTCCCCGATAATTGTCAATGTTCGATTTGTTTCCTTTTTTATGTGCGCTGCTTTCCAGCAGGAAGGGAATGTACCAGTAGTGAGTGATAGCTCGAAGACTCGCCGAAGTGGTTCAAGAAGCCCGCTGATGCACTTTTTGACAAAAATCGAGGGAACACCATCTGGACCTGGGGAACAAGATGCTTTCAGTTTGGAATTTGCTGCAAGAATGGCAGCATTATCGACACAAATTCGGTTGATGGTTCGTCCTAGAGAAGGAGTTAAATTAGCGGCGGCAGCGACTTGTTGTGGTGGCAGGCGCTCGTTGGAAAAAACGCTTGAAAATTTGTCGGAGAACAGTTGGCAAATTTCCTTAGTGTCGGTGCCTAACACTCCATTAAACGACATACAAGATGGCAAACCGGATTCTTTTCGCTGCTCGTTAACATACTTCCAGAACGACTTGGGCTTGGATTTCAGTTGACGCTCGACGTTTCGCTGGTGTCTAAAAAGGCGCGTCTGCTTTGTTGTTTGTATTCGTGGTTGAGTTGAAAGTAGTGATTTCGTAATGCAAGTGTCTTATGCTTCGAGAATTTTTTAAATGCAGCTCGTTTGGCAGATTTTAAACGTCTTAGGACGGTTGATTGCCAGGGAGGGTGTTCATCGGTACTAATTGTTCGTTTTGGTACATGGCGGTCGATAAGGTAGTTAAGAATACTAGAAAACGTCATCGCTGCTTCGTTCGCGTCGTCATTGTTAATATTTTCGTCCCAGTTTATATCCAACAGCGTGCTAACGATGCTGTCGTAGTCAGCGTTTTTAAAATCGTAGACGATAGAGCTTGAGACGTCTTCAAAATTCACTCCTAGGTTACCAGCGAATACAAGATGTAGTGGGGGATGATGACGCACCTGCTTGACTAAAGAAGTCGGTGCAGTGCAGCAGTACGGAGCGTAGTCTCGGGCACTTACAAAGCAGAGGTCCAATGTACGTCCATTCTCGTTGGTGACATTATTAATTTGCCGAAGAGTTGCGCTACTGTAGTTGTCCAAAATACAACTGGCATTGTTAATAAGCGCAGATTTTTCGATATCCAATCGTAGAAAACCATTACTTGCTTGGCACCACGTCAAGCCAGGTAAGTTGAAGTCGCCCAGTATAACGATATCATCAGACGGGGCGGCGATCGAGGCGATAAAAGAAACGGAGGAAAGATGTACATCGATCAGGCTGGAATCACGAATTCTGTCAGGTGGAAAATACACAACACACAGGAACAGATTGCGATCGGCAAGTTTCACTGATATCCACACTTGCTCGGAGCTCGCCCACCGGTCATCGTTGATCACTCGGGCATAAAATGGCTAATAACAAAATTTTATTTCGTTTACCTTGAGCTGGGGACTATTTATGGGGAATAAACGTGAGCTATTTGAATATTCGAATAGAGGGTAAAATGAAGAAGAAGAGACAGAATGACAAAAACCTTGCAGGACAGAATTTTTCAGCGAATCACTATGAGCGGTTTCCTTTCAAGCTTGTGGCCAAAAATATTATTTTCATTCCATGCCGAGCCTTCGACCGGACCTTTTAGATTAAAATGAAGGTCATTCTCTGTGCCTTGACTATTGATCAATTATCTCGATTATTTGGCAACATAAAAACAGATTGGTAAATAATCGGTATTAGTAACTATCTCAAAGATTTTCTAAGAATTCTTTTCATTGGGAAAAATTAAATTAGTTCTGTTAAATGTATATATGATATTCATTTTAATACATTCAGTGGTGTAGGTTTACCACGTACTCTCATCAGTGAAATTCAAGTGACAATATGGAGCCAGTTTAGTCCCGACAAATGGTTCTAGCTTTGGTAACCACATGAGTAGATTAGATGCGAAACCATTTTGTACATGAAGGCCACAATACCCAATATTATCTGACGCTAAATTAGTGCCACATACTGATGAGAACGTAAATTCCTCATGTTCCTTAAGTTGGGTATTATGCTTTTCACGCACATGGTTTAATTTTACTGCTTACTGGTGAACTATCGAGATGAGTGACTCGCAGTAGCAAAAAGTGGAGCTCCGTCCAAATACGGTATTTCGATTTTTCGGATTGTGGAAGAATCACGAAATGTAAAAATGGAGGCTACGAAAGTCGCACTTATCCAAATCCATCATGTCAAGTATACAGTATTGATAACGTCCACCAAGCTGGTCCAGGTAAAATAATCCATTTGTCAAATTGTATCAGCGCCATCAGGGAGGAAACTAATACCAAATAAGGCGAGTTGACACTCATGACTCGCAAATGCAAGAAACAAAACGACAGCGATGCAGATGGTGAGCGAACAAATGTTTCCCACCGCGAAAGAAGCTCTCAACGCGCAATGAATAGTCGAACGCACGAAATTGGATTAATAGCAATTAACATTTGTTTTCTAATATTTTTATTTTTTATCTTGTAAGTGTACAAAAACCCTCGGCTCCGTTGAGCTAGCGCGTTGAACTACATCAAATTAGGATAATTTAAAAGAAAATCATTTAAATTTTTCTGGCACTAATCGTGACAATAATCGAGGCTATTTAAACGAATACTTCGATAATCTATCAGCTGCCAATCGATTTAAAATTATTCAATAATTATACTGCCGCTATACGCATAAATGTCCCATGTGCTACGGGATTCCCTATACACATGGGACAATTAAGCGTAGAGCGGCGGTATAGCCGTTAATAGATTTATCGATTAATCAAATCGTAATTGGACAATCCTATCTGAATCGTGGAAGAACTTCACTATCCGTTCTAAGTTCCACTACAGCAGTGGTGGATTCGTTTCTTCTGCCACATTGTCTCGCTGGCACTTAGTGCGATTGTGAAGGTTAGGCAGATAGGTACTGAGTGCTTTTGTGTCTTGTCATTTGGCTGAATGCTGTTTGACCGACTTCATCTTGACCGAATGCCGGTTGGCCGAATGCCGGTTGGCCGAATGCCGGTTGGCCGAATGCCGGTTGGTCGAATGCCGGTTGGCCGAATGCCGGTTGGCCGAATGCCGGTTGGCCGAATGCCGGTTGGCCGAATGCCGGTTGGCCGAATGCCGGTTGGCCGAATGCCGGTTGGCCGAATGCCGGTTGGCCGAATGCCGGTTGGCCGAATGCCGGTTGGCCGAATGCCGGTTGGCCGAATGCCGGTTGGCCGAATGCCGGTTGGCCGAATGCCGGTTGGCCGAATGCCGGTTGGCCGAATGCCGGTTGGCCGAATGCCGGTTGGCCGAATGCCGGTTGGCCGAATGCCGGTTGGCCGAATGCCGGTTGGCCGAATGCCGGTTGGCCGAATGCCGGTTGGCCGAATGCCGGTTGGCCGAATGCCGGTTGGCCGAATGCCGGTTGGCCGAATGCCGGTTGGCCGAATGCCGGTTGGCCGAATGCCGGTTGGCCGAATGCCGGTTGGCCGAATGCCGGTTGGCCGAATGCCAGTTGATAAGAGAATCGAATGAAGAGAGGTGTCCACATTTTTGTTTTGCTATCATCTGATTTTTTTCTCCTGAAAAGATCCACTTGATGTTATAATGGATGTAGAAGAAAATTCATCATCAAAGCCTCTAACATCCCATTTAAAATCATATACATCGAGCTCGCTTGGACCATATTTGATTTTTCGTATTGAAAATAATCCACTAATCATTCTGAATATTTCGAAAGAACTGACGTAGAATTATTCAGTCGAAGAAATCTTCAGCTGTGACAGAGATCGAAAGTTCGCTTAGATAAGCTGATAACTGTGATATTCTGTCTAAAGCAAGAGCAATCATGTTTTATTAATCTACTGATGCACGCTATTGGAAATTTAAAGGGCTCCGGCGAGCGAGCATGTTATCTTATGAATGATCTTTGGTGCGTTTCTTCGACGAAGATCGTGCACTTATTCAGATATTTTAACATCACGTCATTGCACTAAATAAGGCTCGGTGTGACAATATCATAGAGAATCATGAGTTTGACTTTTTCATTGGAAAGCTTAAAAGTGCGCTTGTTGTGGAGTGCACATGATATATTACCATTACAAACGGTGTGGAATCTGAAGCGTTCTCTTAAAATACGCTCTCCCAAGTAACAATTGAAGTTTTACAGCAAGCTATAAGTGCTATTTAAGTTTTATGAGCGGCTATAAAACTTCCTTAAAACCTCGATTGTTATTAGGACTTAGCACTAAGCAACTCACCATCACAAATCATTGTTAATGTTCTCTTAAATCTTGGATCAGGAAGAATGTGACCCTGTCAATTCCTACGTGAGGACGTTTTTACTGCTTCTAAAAATGATAGTCAGAACTCGGTCGAACCATATCTGTTACTCTTTCAAATCAACCTTAAACCGCTAAAAATTCTAAATATTTCGAAAGAACTGACGCAGAAATATTCAGCTCTGATAGATATCTTCAAAGTTCGTCCTGATAAGCTCAGAATTGTGAAGTTCTGTTTTAAGCAAGCAAATTATGTTACTGGCGATAAGTCGTTTACGAAAGGCAACCATGTCTACATACTCTCTCACAAAGTTGAGATCGACGGTGTGTTCACCCATTCGAGTTCGCAGTTTAATGGACTGGCGTGAGTGAGCATTCTAAATGACAATCGCATAGAACGGAACAAAATTGAATGTGCCTTCAAACTTATATCGGAAAATTGAAAATTCGATGTAACTTTTCGCCCATAATGTTGCCATTAGTCGAGCACAATTTTGACTTGCTGTCTTTCAGGCATCGCTCCTATATTCCAGGAATCTGCTAATAGAAGGGTTTACTGTTAACTACTCATCTAAAAACCACACCCTTTTTGGCCACCCGATATTCCACAGTGCAAACCGGAGAAGAGCTGACCGAGAAGATTACTTAATTTACGGAGCCTTTCCCGGCGTTAAACGGCTGCAATTAATTCCCTGGATCCGACTCAAGACGAGCCGAGATCGCTCATCGTCCGGGTGAGCATTGCCAGCAACGGCTCGGTAGCTGTTACATGTTTTTTAACTAAACCTTCCTTCAGCATGAGCTCAACCCTGTTGAATGTCTCTACGAAAGAGTGAAACAGGGTTGCAAAAAACTGTCTGATAAGTGGGTTGTTGACAGTGTAAAAATTGTCCGGTTCTGAAACATAGATTTGACCATACATATTTAATGCGAATTTCAATTGTTAATAGTGCAGAATTGATATTGAACAGAAGGAAAAGACAAAATTGTTGGCTTAGCAGGTCCGTCCGCAGAGTTTTCAAATTCCTTACAAAGCACAAAAGACAAACGTGTTTCATGCTCTTGCAGGATTTTATTCCTACCGACACGCAACACGTGTAAAGCAGAAATATATTCATAATCGCCGAAAAAATGTTCTTGACATCCCGGAACGGTCCCATCCTAAAGCATTTCGTTTGTCAACAAATTTTCATCCGACCGTCTTGATAGGGAACAGATAGATGGACGAAGAAAAGGGCGGAACAAATTTTGCCATGGGTGAAAAGAAGGACGAAGCCAACCATTCATTCAGTATCTATCGCACAAATACTAACTCGCAACACCGAGGAAAATGCAAGCAATTTATCAAGCTACCTGAAGCATTTCATTAAGGTTAAATCGGTCCTTTTCCATAGCGCCCTGTTCAAGTCCAAAGCAACCGATGTCGGCTACTTGGATCCATTCGAGTGTTTAAATTGTGAAATACCGTTAACGGCCTCGCTCGCTTCGGGCGCTTCATCCATCGCAATCAGGGACGGTTTCGTAATCAGAAGGCCATAAGTTTGCAAACAACGACCGGGCGGCGTAGGCGGTAATCTCTGACTTTTTCATAATTTTGTCATTGTTTCAGTTTCTCCCTCTCACCCAGGGGAGGGCTTACCTTCTTTATTATCTGTGTAATGTAAAATGTTTTATTGCCGGAAGCACTACCGTGCGGTGGTTGTTTTTGGTGCAGCATCGGCTTTTCGTTTTAGCATTAATCAAAGCTGGATTGACGCGTAATCTAGAATAACGCCACGCAACGGTATTCTATGTTTGGGCAAGCAAAATCATCCGACGTCTGAATTATTATCCCGCTTGAATTGGTGAAGGAATAAATTGCGAAGGAGCCTACCCACGTACTCGTCAAATTCAGGCGAATGAAACGAAAATCAATAGAATAACCGCAATAATGAAAGCGAAGTTGAAATTTGTGGGATACCGGATACCCGAAAAAGATATTAAACAGACTGATCAAACAGGAATATCAATGATGTAGCTTGTCGGTTGAATGGTGAGGGACCCTCTGGGTTGAAGTTCGAATTAATTTTTTTTTTGGCAAAAGTTTGGCAGAAACGTTCCCGGGAGTTGAGAATGAATCAATGGTTACAATCGAGATCCAACCATATCTTTTCGCCAACCCACAACGAAAATTTCAAAGTGTAATGAAATGAACGGTTCCTAAAAGACGAAAAGTTCAATAAGTTTAATTGAATTTTTGGTGAACTTGGGCGGGTTTCGATACACATTCCATTGAAGTTAAATTGTTTCGGGAACAATCAAGGAATTGGAGTTTAGCTAGCTACTCTAGCGAAGCGGATAAATGTCTAGAGAAATTTTATTTTAATGGTTTAGTTGTCTCGCGGACCGGAAGATACCGAAATATCATTAAGGGTAGTTGTACCCTCTAAACTCCATATATTCTTCATAACCATTGGAACCCAGTAATCAGAGCAGTGTCTGCGATATCTCTGTTCATTTGGCGGCTATGGTACATTGAAAAGAGGTGCAAAGCAAAGTCTAATAACTGTTGGACGACTAATCAATAAAATAGTGAGGAACCCTAATCACTAAAAGATCTTTCATCCTACAACTTTAAATTAATTCTCAATTTAAGGCTGTTTTTAAAGGTTTAGAATAGAACCCGTTTATGTATACGTATCAATATCTGCCAGGAAGATTTATAGTCATTGCACCCAACAAATCTTGTCCCAGCTTATTTCAGTTTTAAATGTCTTGGCGTAAAAAATGTGACTAATTGAAAAATTATTCAGATACCAAAATCCAGCTCTGATTCCACGGCAGAACGCTTCCGAATAACAGATCCCGGTTTAATAGGGCGTAACATCTCCCGTGCACATCATTCGTTATCGAGCACTCAGTCGAGATAGAAGTCTTTTGTCATCGGTCCGTACACTCTATAGCGACAAATAGTGTTAATCCGCGTTCAAGGTTATTGGCACACTCTACGCCTAGTTGAGGTTTCATTATTTTTCCCTTCTTTTGTGTTTCTGTTTCTGAGTACCGTTAGCCGGTCAGTGAAGTGAAGCAGTGTTCTTTTAGTAAGCCGTCTGGATACCGTTACATACACAAGCTAAGTATTAGTTTTCGTTTCCCCTTCTTGGTTGTCTTAATAACGTGCACTGGGCAATAGGCCCGTGCAAAAATGACTTCCCCTGACGGCGGTTCATCTCAAGGTGAGATGGACGTCGAAATAAAATCGGCTCCCCGGCTCAAGGTATATCCGAGCTCGGCCACCGGGCCATTTGTGATCTTCTTCCGGACCAAAGAAAAAAAGTGTTTGAATCTGTTGCAGATTTCTCGAGTTCTGACGGATCGGTATTCGGCCGTGACAGAAATATCGAAAATTCGCCCTGATAAGCTTCGGGTGGTGGTTAACAGTTCTACTCAGGCAAACGATATTGCTGGCTACGAGCCCTTTACGAAGGAGTACCGGGTTTATATTCCAGCTAGCAGGGTTGAAGTCAGTGGGGTCGTTTCCGATTCGAGTCTGAATTGCGAGGACCTGCTAAAATATGGGACTGGCTGTTTCAAAGACCCCATGCTTAAGCCAGTGAAGATACTGGAATGCAAACGTTTGCATTCAGCATCAGTCGCAGCTGACGGCAAGAAAATATACGTCAACTCAGACTCTTATCGGGTGACCTTCGCCGGCTCTGCCCTGCCCAATTACCTCCTCTTTGACAAGGTTCGTCTACCTGTTCGCCTCTTTGTGCCGCGGGTCATGAACTGTACTAATTGCAAACAATTGGGACACACAGCCTCCCATTGTAGCAATAAAGCCCGCTGTGGGAAATGCGGTGGGAATCATGCGGATGATTCCTGTGGTAGAGATGTCGAAAAGTGTCTCTACTGTGGGGGAAACCCACATGATCTCCCTTCATGTCCCGCGTACAAACAGCGCGAGGAAAATCTTAAGCGTTCCCTTCAGGGACGCTCTAAGCGATCTTTTGCAGAAATGCTTAAGATAGCTACGCCACCTGTCTCTACGAACATCTATACCAACTTGTCTACTGACGAAGGCGACTGTGATGAACCCCAGGAGGGAACATCTTCTGCTGTGCCTAGAAGTAGTAGAAAAAGGAAGAACATTTCCTCTTCCAAGCTTCGTCGTAAAGGCCAGAAGGTGTCTCTTCATGGTCCCCCTAAAATAACTACTCAAGGAAGTACTGTTGTAAAACCGAAGCAAGTCGCTCCCGGTCTCAGTAACCTGAGCTCAGAAAAGGAGTTCCCAGCACTTCCAGGAACATCAAAAACCCCAAGTGTTCCCATATCTCAGCCAGAGAAAGAAAACAGTGCTGGCTTAATAAATTTCTCTGACATTGTGGACCGTATTCTTACAGCGTTAAACATTTCTGACCCCCTTAAAAGTATCTTGATAAGCTTTCTCCCCGCAGTAAAAACATTCTTGATGCAGTTCACTGCGAAATGGCCCCTCCTTTCAGCGATTGTATCCTTCGATGGCTAATTCATCGAACGAGGTCAAGGATTTAATCACTGTTCTACAGTGGAATTGCAGAAGCATTATCCCGAAAATCGATTCGTTTAAAATCTTACTAAATAATTTGAAATGCGATGCATTTGCCCTATGCGAGACATGGCTCACTTCAGAAATAACCCTACACTTCCACGATTTTAATATTATTCGCTTGGATCGAGAAGACTCTTACGGAGGAGTACTTTTGGGGATCAAAAAGTGCTATTCTTTCAATCGGATCGACCTCCCCTCGACACCAGGCATTGAAGTTGTCGCTTGCCAAACCAGAATTAAAGGCAAAGACCTTTGCATTGCTTCCACCTACATCCCCTCTAGAGCCTCAGTTAGCCACCGACGGCTTTGCGATATTGCGGAACTCCTCCCCGCACCGAGGCTAGTTTTAGGTGACTTCAACTCCCACGGCACGGCATGGGGTTGCCTTCATGACGATAATCGATCTACCCTACTCCATGAGCTTTGCGACAACTTCAATATGACTATTTTGAATACGGGTGAAATGACACGGATTCCTGCCCCTCCAGCGCGTCCGAGCGCCTTAGACCTGTCCCTCTGCTTGACATCGCTGCAGTTAGATTGCATGTGGAAGGTAGTCTCTGATCCCCACGGCAGCGACCATCTGCCAATCGTAATTAATATTGCTAACGGTTCAGGGCCACCGAATACAATCAATGTTTCGTATGACCTCACACGAAATATTGATTGGAAGAGCTACGCGTCCGCGATATCCGAAAAAGTAGAATCGACACAAGAGCTTCCTCCGGAGGAAGAGTACGGGTTCCTGGCTGGCTTGATTCTCGATACCGCGATTCAAGCTCAGACTAAACGCGTACCAGACGCGAATTCACGCGGGCGTCCTCCCAATCCATGGTGGGACAAAGAGTGCTCAGACGTGTACGCGGAGAAGGCCGCTGCGTATAAGACCTTCCAGGACGACGGGCTGCCAGCTAGCTACCGACAGTACGCGATGGCGGAAACGCGCATGAAGAGTTTGATAAAAGCCAAAAAACGTAGCTACTGGCGCCGGTTCGTCGACGGACTAACGAGAGAAACATCGATGAGCACTCTTTGGAGTACGGCCCGGCGCTTACGAAACCGAAACAGTACCAATGAGAGCGTGGAATATTCAAACCGTTGGATATTCGATTTTGCCAAGAAGGTTTGTCCGGATTCCGCCCCGGCACAGAAGATCTACTGCGCCGCGTCCCCTCACAATAACGCGAACGAAACACCGTTTTCGATGGTGGAGTTCTCACTTGCTCTCTTATCATGTAACAATAAAGCCCCAGGGCCAGACAGAATCAAATTTAACTTGTTAAAGAATCTGCCAGACTCTGCCAAGAGACGCTTGTTGAATTTATTTAATAAGTTTCTTGAGGGTAATATTGTCCCTCATGACTGGAGGCAAGTGAAGGTCATCGCCATTCAAAAACCAGGAAAACCAGCCTCCGACCACAACTCGTATCGACCGATTGCGATGCTGTCCTGTATCCGAAAGTTGTTCGAGAAAATGATCTTGTTTCGCCTCGATGATTGGGTTGAAGCAAATGGCTTACTGTCAGATACACAATTTGGTTTCCGCAAAGGCAAAGGGACGAACGATTGTCTTGCGTTGCTCTCAACAGAAATTCAAATGGCTTATGCTAGCAAAGAGCAGATGGCATCAGTTTTCCTAGATATAAAGGGGGCTTTTGATTCAGTTTCTATCAAAATTCTTTCTGAGAAGCTGCACCAGCATGGTCTTTCACCGACTCTAAACAACTTTTTGCTAAACTTGCTGTCTGAAAAACATATGCATTTTTCGCATGGTGATTTATCGACATCACGAATTAGCTACATGGGTCTTCCCCAGGGCTCATGTCTAAGCCCCCTTCTCTATAACTTTTACGTGAATGAGATTGACGAATGTCTTGTCAATTCCTGCACGCTAAGGCAGCTTGCAGATGACGGTGTGGTCTCTATTACAGGTCCCAAAGCCGTCGATCTGCAAGGACCATTGCAAGATACCTTGGACAATTTGTCTGCTTGGGCCCTCCAGCTAGGTATCGAGTTCTCCACGGAGAAAACTGAGCTAGTCGTATTTTCAAGGAAGCGTGAACCAGCGCAACTACAGCTTCAATTAATGGGTCAAACTATTGCTCAGGTTTCAACTTTCAAATATCTCGGGGTCTGGTTCGACTCTAAAGGAACCTGGGGATGTCACATTAGGTATCTGAAACAGAAGTGCCAGCAAAGGATCAACTTTCTCCGTACAATAACCGGAACATGGTGGGGTGCCCACCCAGGAGACCTGATCAGGCTGTACCAAACAACAATATTGTCGGTGATGGAGTACGGGAGTTTCTGTTTCCGCTCCGCTGCGAACATACATTTCATCAAACTAGAGCGAATCCAATATTGTTGTTTGCGTATTGCTTTGGGTTGCATGCACTCGACACATACGATGAGTTTAGAAGTGCTGGCGGGCGTCCTTCCGCTGAAAAATCGATTTTGGGAACTCTCATATCGATTGCTCATCCGATGCGATATCTTGAACCCGTTAGTAATTGCAAATTTCGAAAGGCTTGTCGAGCTCAATTCTCAAACCCGATTTATGTCCTTGTACTTCGATTACATGGCACAAAATATCAATCCTTCTTCATACTATCCCAACCGTGTCAATCTCTTTCATGCTTCTGATTCAACTGTTTTCTTTGACACATCCATGAAAGACGAGATTCGTGGAATCCCGGATCACATACGCCCGCAAGTGATCCCAAGTATCTTTCATAGTAAATTTCGAGAAGTCGACTGCAACAAGATGTTTTACACCGACGGGTCAAGCCTCGACGGCTCCACTGGCTTCGGTATATTCAATCAAAACCTCACCGCCTCATTCAAACTCAATGATCCTGCTTCAGT
This sequence comes from Topomyia yanbarensis, assembly GCF_030247195.1. NCBI lineage: Eukaryota > Metazoa > Arthropoda > Insecta > Diptera > Culicidae > Topomyia > Topomyia yanbarensis. Next base: position 434,687,725 of record NC_080671.1, read on the forward strand.
TTACATCGCAGAACTTGCTGCTATTCAGTATACCCTTGGGATCATTGATACTTTGCCCACCGATCATTACTTTATTGTCTCGGATAGCCTCAGCTCAATCGAGGCTCTCCGTTCAATGAAACCAAGAAAGCACATTCCATATTTTCTGGGGAAAATCTGGGAGCGCCTGCGTGCTTTGTCTGTAAGATCGTACAAGATTACCTTAGTTTGGGTTCCCTCGCATTGCTCCATTCCAGGTAATGAAGAAGCGGACTCTTTAGCTAAGGCGGGCGCTTTACAAGGTGACATATATGAAAGACCAATTAGCTTCAGCGAATTTTTCAGTATCACTCATCAGAGAACCCTCGAAAGTTGGCAAACTTCATGGAGCAATGGTGAACTGGGAAGGTGGCTACATTCGATAATCCCTAAGGTATCGACGAAACCTTGGTTCAGAGGGATGGATGTGGGTCGGGATTTCATTCGCGTGATGTCTCGGCTCATGTCCAATCACTACACGCTGGACGCACATCTCCGGCGTATTGGGCTCGTGGATAGCGGTATCTGCGCTTGTGGCAACGGTTATCACGAAATCGAACATGTTGTCTGGGCATGCGCCGAGTACTGTTCTGCCAGATCTCAACTATTCGATTCCCTTCGGGCCCGAGGAAGATCACCCAATGTCCCGGTTCGAGATGTACTAGCAAGCCGCGATATTCTCTACATGTCCCTTATATACACGTTCCTCAAAACCATCAATATCCAAATTTAAATGCCCCTATCTTTTCTCTTATTATTCCCAGAAGTGCCCTCTTCCGCCTACCGTACCCCAACGATGGTTTGATACGACTCCAAGACGAGACAAAACATCTGTCGAATGAACCAACAACACGGGATCTACAGTACAACATCACACACGCAGCGCGGTGTGTTCCCGATCCGCATCTGAGCCGTACTACGAAATCGTCTGGAGGAACCCCTGCCGGCTCGAGGAAAACCGCCCGGCGTCCCAATACTTGATACATCCGTTCGAATCTGTAATCCTGGTCGTTGATTCCTGATGCCGGAAACTGAAAGTTTATATCCCCCCCCCCTGTTCAGCCTTGTCCACCCTCTCTCCCATGTCTCTGATACACAGATGTATGACTTCACCCCTTCTCCCCTTGAATATCTTCCCAAAACTTATGTGCCCCCCTATCTTCTAGTGTTAGTTGATCAATCCGTTCGAATCTGTAATCCTGGCCGTTAATTCCTGATGCCGGAAACTGAAAGTTTATATCTCACCCCCCCTTCAGCCTTGTCCGCTCTCCCTCCCATGTCTCTGATACACAGATGTATGACTTCATCCCCTTCTCCCCTTGAATATATTCCCAAAACTTAAGTGCTTAGTTTTAGTTGATCAATATTTAATCTCGTTAAGAAATGCCCAACAGTACCACTACTTTAAAATAGCCCTAATTAATTCCCCTTAATCTTGAACCACTCTTTCTAGTTATTTCTAGTTAATAAGCTTGTAAAATGTTCCGCTTAGTTAATAATTAATTTCTCCTACAATCTCCCTTCTAAAAATCATAAAGTGAATTACTATACAAAGAACACACAAAATGACCCGTCCCCCAAATCTTACGAATATTATATTATACCCTCTTTTATATGTATAAGTTAGCTGTAAAGTTTTTTTTTTTAGTTTCATTATATAAAACAAAATAATATTGAAATGTGTAACCCCCTAGTTTTAAGAAATTCAAAATGTAAAACAATGAAAAAATGGCACCTTTAAGCTAACGCATACGTGCCTTATCAAATAAACAAATTGAAAAAAAAAAAAAATCTCCCGTGCACAAAGTTATTCGCTCGCAACTTAAACCGTCGACTTTCCGAATCGGGCTTAGTCCGGGTGATTCTTTTATTTTCGACTTTTGAATTAAAATGCGGTCGGTCGACCGGTTGAGCTGCTGGTATTTACTGAATTCCCAAAACTTGCACACAGAAGTTTACTTACACCCCCACCCAGGAGACCTACGCATCGGAATCCTGTTCGCGGGAGGTGACCAATTTTCATGCCTTTGCTCGCTATTTTGTCGGATTAATACCCGGGTTGAGGATTTTACGGGGTGGTAATAAATTAGCAACCGGAAGAGAAAACCAGTGGCTTCGAGAATTCTTGTTATTTATAAAGCGAGACCATCTGTGAAAAGAAGGGGTAATTTGTCAGCATTCTTTGCTGACTGATAATCTTTGTTGAAGTTTTGCACTTGAGCAGAAATTGTTTGGCGGCGTGAGCTTTGTCTTTCGATGGTTCAGTTAGTTTTATTTGCTTTTTGGAGTGTTGTTCATGTTGAATGCATGAATTATCTACTCTAGTCCCTCTGATATTCATCCTATTCATTCACTTAAATCCATCATTAGACAGTTTTGAAACAGTAATTGAAGCAAACAGAGCTTTGTATCAACCCATTTGGTTTCCCTTCTTATCTGAATCGGCTCAGATAGTTTCAGTTTTTCTTTCTTTTATAATATTCAAAAAATCTGAATAAATCGGTGTGTCGAATAATTTTTCGGTTCATAGTTAGTGTTGCCTTGCAATTTTCGTAATGAGTGGATCTGATACGTTGAATCAATGTAGCATATTCTCAATTTACTAAAATATTGTCATCATGAAGGATTCAAAATCCAGTTCCCAGTTCTATTGCGAATTGTTTTTCAGTGCAATATCTATAACCTCAAAGATATTTTCTAAAATTCGGGCTTCTGAGTCCTATTCGGTATACCAGGAGTCTTAATTAAGAACCAGAAACACTGAGAATAAAATCTCTCAATACATAAAATTTTGCTTTTGCAGATATTTTGAAATGAGTTCATACACTTTCGGTAGTCAAGTCAGATTTTTTTAAACCATTAATCTTAGTTAGCCCAAGGCATCTAAAAAGAAAATTACTACTGCTAAGAAATTCCCACGAACTTTTGCTACTGCAACTGGAGGAAGATCTTGGTTGAATCATATTACCACTAGATCATTCAACCGACTCGAGGACCACGTCGTCTTTGATTTTGTTGGCCTCCCAATCCCACGTGAAATCTTCTAGTGAAATTCATTGAAAATTCACGCTTAAGAGATATTATTCGTGAAATTGCGCACGAATAATTTCACATGAAATTCGACGTAAAATTCAACTCGAAATTTCACGCGAAATCCCATGTGAATTTCCGCGCAAAATTTCACGACATGATAGTTCACATAATATTCCTCATAAAATTATTTAGGATTTCACGCAGAATTCCAAGGAAAATTTCTTGCAAAATTTGACATGGAATATTACGTGAAATGAAGTTGCACGTTAAATTTGATGTAGAACATAACCTTGAAATTTCACCTGCAATTACTCTTTAAATTACACGTTAACTTATTTGTACGTGAAATTCAGCGTGAAAAGTGTGGAATTTCTCGAGGAATGCCATATAAAATTCCTCGTGAGATTTCGCTAGAAAACCCACGTAACATCCCTCGAAAACTCACGTGAAATTCCGCGAGAAATTCCAAACGAAACATCCCGTCAAATCTCACGAAGAATTTCAAATTGTTTCGCGAAAATTTTCAAATTCCATGTTCAAATTCCGCGTAATATTTCACAGCAAGTGGCGTGGGATTGCACGGATTATTTCACGAGGAATTCCACGTAAAATTGCGCCTGAAATGTAACTTGAAATTAAACCTGAAGCTTCGGGTGAAACTCCTCGCGAAATTTCGCATGAAATTCCAGTTGAATTTTCATATGAAATAAAACGTGAAGTGGAATTCTGTGTGAAATCCAGCGTTCGATTCCCCGTGAAATTTCACGTGAAATTCTGTGTGAAATTCCACGTGAAATATCACGTAGAAATTCACGCAAAATTTCATATGAATGTTCGTGTGAAACATAAATCGAAATTCTACATGATGCTCCATCTCGAAATAGCTCATAAATTCCACGTGAAATTTTCCGACAAATTCCACACAAAATTCCGAGTGAAATTTAACGCCAAATGCAAAATTATACGCGAAACTCCACGTGAAATTACGTTTGAAATTTTACGTGGTATTTCAAGTAACGTTTTACTCGAAATTTCGCGCAGAATTTTAGCTGAAATCCACCCGGAATTGCAGTGGAATTTAACGCGGAATCACGTGAAACTTTACGAGCAATTCCATGTGCAATTTAACGCAGAATTTTTCGTAAAATTTTACACATTTCAACGTGAAATTCGACGCAAAATTTATGTGCAATTTACAGGAAATGTCACGTGAAATTACAGCTGAGTGTTTACGTGAAATTCCGTGTGACGAGAAATTCCGCTTGAAGCAATTTCAAGTAGAATTACACACGTAATTTCATGTGAAATTTTGCGAATTCCAAGTAGATTTCCGCGTGAAGTAGCTTGTCGAATTCCACGTGAAGTCTTACGTAAAAGTCCGCGTGCAGTTCTACGTAAAATTCCTCGCGAAATTTTGCAAGGGATTTCATGCGGAATTTCAACATTTCAGGTGAAATTTCATGAGGAATCACCTATAATTTTACCAAGAACAACCAAGGAAAAAAATTCAACGCGAATTTCTACGTGAATTCCAGCATAGAAATAGACGTGAAATAACACGTAATATTCTGCATAAAATTCTACGTGAGATTCCGTGTGAAATTCCGCGTGAATTGCATGCGTTTGATGGAAATTTTTTCGAAGAATTTCATGTAAAATTCGACATAAAATCTCATGCCAAATTTATGGAGGAATTCCACTTCAAAATATATGTGTGGAACTTCTCGTGAAATTTCAAGCTACCTTTTACTTGAAATTTAATGCAATCAAAATTTCACACGGACCTTCACGCGAAATCATGTAAAATTTTACCCGGAATTCTAAGAGAAATTCGACGTGAAATTTCACGTAAAATACCGCATGAAACTGCACATGTATTTCCGTGTTAAATTCCTCGTGAAATTACACGATGTTTGCGTGCGGAACCTCACTTGGACTTTCATGTGCCATTCCATGCAAAATTTTATGAGAAATTCCCAGCACAATTCCACGTAAATCTTCCGTGAAATTCTCAGTGAAATTTCACGTGAAATTCGTGTGAAACGTGCGTAAAATTCTGCGCGAAATTCCACACTAGATTAAACAAAGAATTGTACGTAAATTCCAGCTGAGATCCTATGTAAAATTCCGCGAGAAACTTCACGTAGGGAATCACGTGAAAGTTCGCGTGAAATTCCATGTCTATGGATTTTTCACGCGAAATTACCTATCAAATTTTACCTGGATTTCATGTTATGCTTTATTTGAAATTTCACGCGCAACTTCACTTGAAAATTCGCATGCAATTTTATTATTATTTATTTATTTGCTTATTCCTCCGTATAACGTAAGGCACTTGCCTTTTTAAATATTACACTTTGCTTTGATCAGAATTCATAATTTTAGCCGTGAATCTTACATTGGAATGCCATGTGAAATTCAACGTGAAATTTTACATGAAATTTCACACGAAATTCCGCGTGCAATTTCGTGTAAAATTAAAAAAAATCTTAAATTTCCATTCGGTGTATTTGTGGTATAAAGATGATGGAGTTGAGAGGGGTTGGAGGTATGAGGGATGGATGGTCTGAGGGGGTGTAACGAAAGGTGATCTGAGGGGCGTTTAAAAAGATTCTGTGAGGGTGGAGAATGCGATCAGTGGGGAGGTGGCAACTCCTCTCCGTATACTCCTGACTACGCTCCTGCTAAAACCCAGAAACTCTATTACAATGGAAAAAAATTGGCCGGGATTGGATTGTCATTTTTCAGAGTAATTGCATAACCTTTCTATACGTGAAAGGTAAAAAAGTAATTTCGCGTGAACTTCTATATGAACATTTTTATCTAATATTCCGCGTGTAATTGCATGTAAAATTTCATAAGAAATTCCACGTGAGATTTCACGTACAGCATAACTTGAAATCACACATGAATTTTCACGCACGACTCCACGTGAAATTCCGTGTAAAATCCTCTGTGAAATTTCGTGTGAAATCTCGCACGTAAAATTGCAATTGATATTTCTTGTGTAATTCCACGTGAAATTTCGCGTAATTCGATGTGAATTTGCACTTGAAATTTCAAATAAAATTTAATTTTGCATACCACGTGAAATTCCGTGAGAATGTTTCGTGAACTTTAACGGAAGCATAACTTGAAAATGCACATAACATGTGTGGAATACCGCATAACATTTCACGTAAAACATAATTGAAATTCCTCGTGAATTTCCGCATGAAGTTTAAAATGCAACTCCATTAGAAATTGCGCGTGAAAATCCAATCAAAATTCAATGTACAATTGCAAGTGAAGCATAACGCGAAATCCCGCATGGAATTTATCGAGAAATTCATCGTGAAATTCCACATGTAACACCGCGTGAAACTCCACGTGAAATCCTGCGAAAATGCAAGTTAAGTTCCGCGTGTAATTCCCCTTGAAGTTCAACGTGGAATTCGACGAGAAATTCTGCGTCAAATTAGACGTAAAATTAAGAGAAATTTGGCAGTACATTCCTGGTGAATTACACAAGAAGTTTCACGTGGAACTTCATGTGAAATCTCATATGGAATTCCAAACTATGTTTCAGATGAAATTCCACGAGCAATTGGACGTGGAATTTCACGCCGAGTTGAGCGAGGAATTTCACGCAGTCTCCAGAATTTTACATTAAGTTAAACTAAAAATCTCACGCAAAATTTCACGTGAATTTTGAAGCGAAATTCCACGCATTTTTATTTCAAGGCAATTTTTTACGATATTTCAGGTGGAATCTGCGTAAAATTTTATGCGAAACTCTGCATGACATTCTCAATGAAGTTCCACGTTATATTCGGCGTGAAATTCCGCATGAAACTTCGCGTGAAATTCCACGTGGCATGTTTTGCACCTAAATAACCTAAAATCCGACACAAAATTTGAAACGAAGTTTGAATTCCCCTTGATTCTGCAGGAAATTCCACGTAAAACATTCCACGCGAAATCGCATAGCTTGGAACTGTACCTGGAATTTCCCGCAAAATTCCACGTGGAATTGCACGTGAAATTTTGCGTGAAAGTGCACATGAAATTCAACAGGAATTTCAACGCGAGCTTTCGCGCAAAATTTTACCTTATTTTTCGAGTGAAATTTAACGCAGAACTCAAAGTGGAATCCCATAAAAATACAGATGAAATATTCATGTATGATTCCGCTGGAAATTTCACCTAAAACTCCACGCCAAATTCCGCAAGGAATTTCACATAAAGCATAACTTGAAAGTCCACTGAATATTTGAAATGAAATTGGGCGCCATAATCCGCGTAATATTTCGCGTAAAGTTTTACGTGAAATTCATCGTAATATTTTGAGTAACACAACTTGAAATTCAGCGCGATTTCACGAGAATTTTTTTTATTAAAATTCCGCATTGAAATTCTACGAGAAATTCTATGTAAAATTTCAATTGAAGTTCCATGAGAAGATCTACGAGAAATATCAAGATAAATTCCGCGTGAATTTCATATGAAATTCAACGTGAAATTCCGCCTAAAGTTGCACGCAAACTTTCAATTAAATTTTCACGCAAAATTGCACCTGAAAATGCGCTTTAAATTTCGCGTAAAATTTCAAGCGAAACATAACTTGAAGTTCCACGTGAAATTTTACTCGAATCCTCGAGTCAAATTTTCTCTTTGAAAATTAATTTGGAATCTCAAGAGAAATTTCACGCAGAATTTCACATGAAATTTCATGTGGAATTTCAAGTTTCAGGTGAATTTTCACGGGGATGTTCTCGTGTAATTTCACGAAGAATTTCACGTGAAATTTAACGCAAAATTTTACGCGGAGAATTACGTGGAATTTTGCGCCAAATTTCACTTGAATTTTCACATAGGATAGGATTCAAGTGGAATTTCATGCGTAAAGTTACACGTAAAATTTCACGTGAAATCCCGTGAAAATTCACGTGGATTTCTGCTTGAAGCTTTGCGTGAGATTCCACGTTAAATTCCACGCGAAATTTGGTTAGATTGTGTTATTGTGGAACTCTACCCGATACTGAGGAGAGCTCAAATCTCACGCTATGAAATGGACTTTTTTTTTCTCGATTTTTTGTTTCGGTTATAGAAGTTTGAACTCACTCGAATCTTTTTTCGGGTAAACAATCTCTATGAAAAATCTATAACCATACGTGCGAGGTTGGGAATCAAACCCAGATAAGCTGCGTAGAAAGCAATCGATTTACCAATTACGCCATGCCCGCCTCCTGTCTTCTAGATGATACTCATTTTAGCTCACTCCACGATCTTTGCTATAGCTGGTGTGTCATATTTGGTTGCCAAAAATGTTCGCCATTTTTTCCAAATTTATGTGTTGCATTTGAAATTGTCGAATCCCCTATTCAAACACGTACGTTATCTATTGTTATGAGAACAACAGTAATTATTGTGAATACCCTAGACACTCACCGCATCCTATAGGCCTGGCATTTACATGTGACATTCTACGTGAAGTTGCACGTAAAATTCCGCGTGAAATTTCATTTGAAAATCACACAGAATTTTATATAGAATATCACATGGAACTTCACACGGGATTTCACGCGGAATTTCACGTGAAATTTGAGATGAAATTTTAAGTGGAATTTCAAGTTACGCTTCAGGCGAAATTCCACGAGAAATTCCACTTAATGTTTCGTGAAATTTTGAGTAAAATTTCACGCGGAATTACACGCGAAATTTCACACGCAATTATATGCGGAATGTTATGTCGTAATTCACCTAGAACTTGAAGCGGAATTTCTCGAAGGATATTACACGGAGTTTCACGTGAATTTTTACGGAATTTCACTTGAAATTTGACACGGTATTTCACTCCACGTGAAATTCCCTATAAAATTCGATGTGGAACTCAGAGTGAATTTACATGTGAAATTCTACGTGAAATTTATGTGAAATTCCGCTCGAAATTCCAAGAATTTTTTTTTACCGAGAACAAAACTTGAAATTACACGTGAATCATAATTTGAAATACCACATGCATTCCACGCCATTTCTCGCGTGTAATTACTAATGGTAATTTCACGGGGAATTAGCCTGAAATTTCGCGCGCAATTTCCAATAAAATTCCTCGTGAAATTCCACGTAATGATACGTAAAGTTTTACGTGAAATTTTACGCGAAATTTAACGTAGAATTTCACGCGGAGTTTCACCTGAAAATTCACACGCAGTTATACGCGGAATTTTGCATAGAATATTACGTGGGACTTCACACGAAATTTTTCGAATCATTTCACACGGAATTTCACTAGAATTTTCACGAAATTACACGGGATATTTGATGCGGAATTTGACGTGAAATTTTTCGAGCAATTCCATGTAAAAGTTCACATTAAAAACCGCGAGAAATTTCACGTGAAAAACCAAGTGAAATTTCTCGTCAAATTCCGCATTAAATTCGGTCTGAAATTCCACATGGAATTTAATGCGAAATTATACTTAAATTTACGGGACATTTTACGTAAAACTAAACTAGAAATTCCACATAAAATTTCTCATGATATTCCACGTACTGTAACGTAAAATTTTACGTAAATTTAACGCAGAATTTCGCGTTAATTTTACAAGGCATTACACGTGGAATTGGACACGGAAAGTAGAGTAAAATTTTAGCAGGAATTCCATGTAAAATTTCACATGAAAATCAGCGCGAAATTTAACGTGAAATTCCGCGCGAAATTCCGCATGAAATCCCGCGTTAAATTCGGTGTGAAGTTCTGCGTATAATTTACATGAAATTCCGCGAAAGATTCCACGGTAAATTTCACGTAAACCTAAACTTGAAATTCTACCTCTAGCATAACTTGACATTTCATATGAAAATCCACAAGAAACCCCACCTAATGTTACGTAAAATTTTACGTAGTGTTTCACGCGCTAAATTTACAAGGTATTTAACGTGAAATTTCATGCGGAATTTCACGTGAGATTTCACACGCAGGCAGAATTTTGCGAGGAAATTTAAGCAAGATTTCACGGGGAATTTCCCTAAGAGTTTCACGTGAATTGTCACGGAATTACACGTGGAATTTTACGCAAAACATGGCGTGAAATTTAACGTGGAATTTCATGCGAAATTTTAAGTAAAAAGCCGCGTCAAATACCGCCTGAAGTTCAATATAAAAAATCCAAAGGAATTTTTTTTTTTAAATCCCACATGAAATTTGACGGGAACTTCTGCGTGAAATTTCACGTTGAGTTTAAAGCTAATTCCACGTCGAATTTCACGCCAATTCTCAAGTGAAATTTTACCTGAAGTTTCGCTTGCAAGACCAGATGAAATTCGACGTGAAATTCCGTGTAGAGTTTCACATAAAATTCCGCTAGAAATGCAACGAAAAATTCCACGTAAAATTTCGTGTAAATTTTCACGCACATTACGTGAATTTTCCAGTTTTGTTTTCCGAGAAATTTTGCGTGAAATTCTATATTAAATTCCACGCAAACTTTCACATCAAGTTAAGTGAGATTCCATGCAGAATTTCACGTTGAATTAGTAGTGTGATATTACGTAGAATTTAACGTAGAACTTTTCATAAAATTCCACGTGAAATATAGAGTGAAATTCCGTGTTAAATTATACGTAAAATTTGAGGTAAAGCAGAGCTTGAAATTCGCAAAATTTGAAATCCCACGCGAAATTTTACGTTTAATTCAGCGTGAAATTACACGTGCTAATTCTATGCGAATTTCTGGATGAAATTTCTTGTGAAATTCCGCGTGAAATTTGTTGGAGAATTCCGCGTGCACGTGGAATGTCTCATGAAATTTCAAAGTATGTTTCACTTGAAATTTTACGCGGAATTTCACGTTGCATTTTACGCAGAATCCTACGAGAAATTCCATGTGAAATTCCACGTTGAATCGAACGTAAAATTCCACGTGAAATAACGTGCTTAATTTCGCCTGAAATTCTAAGCGAAATTCCGTGCAAAATTTCACATGATACTGCAAATGAAATTTTATATTATGGTTCACTCGATATTATGCGCATAATTTTGCATGGAATTTCATGATAAATTCCTAATGAAATTCCATGAGGAATTCAGCATGAAATTCAACATGCAATTCCACGTGAAATTTCTCGTAGGATTTCGCACCGAATTTCACATGGAATTGCATTCGAAATTTAACGTGAAGCAACGCGTGTGGCGTTTCGAGTGGAATTTGACATTTTATGGTTTACGAAAAATTTCACGCGGTATTACATCTAATTTTTACGAAGGAATTCTTTTTGAAATTCCACGTGATATTTTGGTAGAAATTCCACGTGGAATACAGAGTGAAATTTCATGTGGAATTTCAAGCAACGTGTCATTTGAAACTTCAAGTGGATTTGAGCGCACAATTTAACGTGAAATGCGCGAGGATTTCTACGCAAAATCTATCGTGAAGTTTCACGACAAATTTAACATCAAATTTCACGTAAAATTCCTTGTGAAATTTCACGTGTAGGATGTTATCTGGTATTTCACGTCAAATGTCACGTGAAATTGCGCGTGAAACTTTACGTCAGATTACGCGTGAACTTTTACGGGGTTAAGTTACGTTTCACTAGAACTTTCACGCGCTATTTCAAGTGTAATGTCACGTGGAATTTTACGTGAAATTTCACGAAGAGTTCACGTGAAATTTCATGTCAAAATCCACCTGAAATTGACGGGAAATTCCGCATGAAAATATGAGTGAAATTTCACGTGGGTTTCATTTTTCCCTTGACATTTCACAGCCATTTTCACGCGGAACTCAGGCGGAATTCAACGTGAGCTTGCACGAGAAATTCCATGTTAAATTCCACGCGAAATTTTACGTAAAAGTCCGCATGAAATCTGTGCAGAATTTCGCGCAAATGTCCACGTGAAATTTCACGTAAAATTTAGTACGAAATTTCACGTGAAATTCTGCATTAAAATTGGTGTGAACTTCAGCGTAAAATTCCACGTGAAATTTAACGTGGGATCTCATGTCGAACTGCACGTGGAATTTAGAGTGAATTTTCAGGTGGAGTTTCACGTGAAATTTGACATTTGAAATTTCACGTGGAATTCTACATAAATTTTGCAAAGGAATTTCATTTGAAATTCCACGTGAAATTCCGCGTCAAATTTCACATGAGATTTCATGCGGAATTTCACCTGATTTTTCAAGTAGAAGTTCACGTGAAAGTTCACGCAGAAATTTATGTAAAATTCTACTTGCAATTTCACGAGAAATTGCATGTAATATTCCGCGTGAAATACACGTGAAACACTCTGCGAAATTCCCTGCAAAGTTCACTGTGAAGCTCCGCGTGAAATTTCACGTAATATTCCATTCGCTAATTTATCTAGAATTTGAAGTGAAATTACAGGTGGAGTTTTACGTCGAAGGTCACGTGGAATTTTATATAAAATTTCGCGTGAAGTTCACGTGAATCTCTGCGCGAAATTCCACCTGAAATTCCAATTGAATTTTGATGTAAAATTTGGTGGGAAACTGCTCTTAAAATTTCACGTGGGATTTAAGTTGTTTTCACTTAAAATTTCACGCGGAGTATCATGTAAAATCCCGCGCGAAATTCTACGTGAAATTTCAAGTTGGGTTTCATGCAAAATTTCAACTGTAATCATATGAAATTTTGCGTGATCCGACGAGAAATTTCTCGTTAAGCATAACTAAATATTCCACGTGAAATTCATCGTGATCTTTCACGTGAAATTCAGCGTGAAAGTCCGTGAGCAGTAAAGTTGCGCATGATGTTCCACATGGAATTTCACGTGAAAATTCAATTATATTTCACTTGAAGTTTGAAGTATATCTGTTTAAATTCGTAAGTAATGTTTGAAATTAGCTTCCAGCTCAAACCAAGATAAATCCGTAGGAGGATCGTTATTAGCTGCCTTGTAGGATATAGTAATACACATTAGCTCCGAAAGTTCAGAATTTTCGGAGAATACCACAACTCGATGGCAAGGGCTAATAAAAACATGACACATTCGAAAATAATTGAAATTGCCGTATATTCAACTATAAACCTTCCAACTATCAACTATCTCATCAATCCAAATCAATATAATTTCATCAAAGGCCTCCCATTTAATGCCTACACCTGCAGCAAAAACATCCCCTTCCGAAGCCAGTGTCATGCCCTGACCGGTCGAGTGCGAGTTAAACACATGAAAGCAACAGTGAAATAACGACTGCTACTCAACATCAGAAACAACAACAAACGCCCACCCACCCAGTCACCCACCAGATTTCCCGGCGTGAACCACGCGTCAAATCAAAACAACACAACTACAACCAAACGAACCTCGCACGTTTTTGCTCAGCTGTGGTGGTGCAGTATATTCACCACTTTTCTCTGTGCGAGAGAATTCAACGTGAAGGAGCCCGAATCTCCCACAGCATCCCAGACGGGTCTCCCACGCAGTTCAACAGATCCTTTCGCAATCACAACAGCATCCCGGTGGCTGGCTGGCAAATCCGTTCCGTCAGTTCTTCTTGGTCCTTTGAGCGTTTCGGATGCACTTTTCGAGGTCCCGATAGTTGTCTAGCAAAGTAGTTTCAGAAGAAGTTAGCCTTTTCTCAGTTAGTACAACTAAATCCCAGTGCGGAGGTGTGGGTGTGTGTGTTTTGGCCACAGGCTTGAGGGGAAGCAGAAGGGTTGCCTCTGTTGCTGTTTTTTGCGGGAAAAGTGTAACACCAGCGTTTTATTTTTTTCCCTGCCCGTTTGCCGTGTCGTCGTTCGTCTTCCTGGAAAGACGGGGAGGTACCATTTACTCCAGCTGTTTTGTGTGGAAATTTCCCGGGCAAAAGCGTACAGGGAAAAGGAAATTGATTTATACACTGCTGAGGAAGGAGCCCCTCGTCCTCTGCCCGGCGGGGTAGTTTGTTCGGTCGCCCAAGCGGAAGTGAAGAGAAAAAGATCTAGCGATCTGTGTGTAAAGTGGCAATTTTTTCGCCGAATTCCGACCGTTTGTCGGACGGAGTGTGGAAACTAGGCCAAAAGTGGTTGTGAGTTCGTTTGTCTGTGTGGGGTTGTTTTTGTAGAGTGTGCTTTTACGTGCGAAAAGCGGTTAAATTCCGCCAGGTCGGTTGTCTACGGTTCAGCGCCAAGGGAAAAGATAACACGGAAGCAACAACTGGAGTAACTGACGGTGGTGGTGTAAAGTGGTGTGCCCTCTCTCTCTCCCGCGCATTTGACGTGACTCTAGTCGGCGTCGTCGAGGGGCGCTGCTGCATTCGCTGTGCAGGACTGTGACATAGGTTCCGGGTCGGAGGAAGCTCTTCGTGAAGGAATTAATTTCGTCGACACGGAAGCCATCGACGGGCAGTGACAGTAGTTTGGAGGTAAGACAAATTTAAATTAGGTTCTTTTAAAAGTTTTTGCTGAAAATTTATTAAATTGGATTAGGGCTTCCAAGCAGAGTGCAGTTAAATCAATGGATTCAAGTTTTACTTTTTAAGAGTCCTGCACATTTAGAGAGATTTGTCGCATATGTATTCTAATTTATGGATTTGCAGTGGGTTAAAATTGGATTTTGGTGAAAGCTTTCTGATTTTGTACTTTATTGGTTTTCTTATAGAAGAAAGGTATGGAAATATTTTCCAAGGCCCGGAAGGTCGAGAGAGGCCCGTAGCAGGGGTTTTATTTATTTGGGGCTTTAGATGCCTAAATGAATAAATTCTGATGATTTGGGACATTAACTGTAAAATGAAAAAAGTTTTGAAAGGTTTTTAGTGAACTTTTGGGGTTTTTTGGCATCACTGTTTGCTATATTACGGTCGTCAGTAGAGCTGATAGTTTTTTTTTTGATTTTTTAGTGTTTTACACTCGCGATCATTTTTATTCTCGTTTTATCTGTATATCGTTTTATTCGGTAGTACGTGTGCATTGAAATTTCGTGACTTCAAGCACGATTATATCTGCCGTTGTGATTCGTGAAAGTGATTGTTTTTGGTTGAGATTTTTGTTTTCACTTGTCATTATCACTGCACAGACGTTACGCTCAATTTTTTCGCCAAAAGCGACATCTGCTGGTGGGTAGTTGAGTTGTCACACGTTGCGTGCAAGTTTGCTTCCATTGACGCACGTTACGTCTCCTGCGCATATTGCATACCCGCTAGGCGTTATTTCTACATCAAAGCATGGCTTGTAACAACTGCTCGAAAGTGGTTAATGATTCTGATCGAATCACATGTCGTGGATACTGCGGAAATTCGTTCCACATGATATGCGTCAAGATGGATTATGATGTTCGTGACGTCCTGGGAACCCACCCACGGAATTTATTCTGGATGTGTAATGGCTGTGCTGATTTATTCTCGAATGATAATTTCCGTAGAATGGCTTCGCGTTGTTGCGATATAGTGCCTGACGACAATTCTCTGAAATCTATAAAGAACGACATAGCTGATTTGAAAGATGTCGTCAAAGCACTCTCGGTTAAAGTTGACTCTAAACCGCTATCCCCAATTATAACGCCTTGGAATCGAATTGCTGAATATAATCCAGTTTCAAACACGCCTAAGCGCAAACGCGAAGATGATTCGCCCAAAACAAAAATTCCTAATATTCGTGGATCCAAAGCTGCGTTTGAAACAATAAAAACAATTTCACCACCTGAGGAGCTGTTATGGGTTTACTTGTCAGCATTCGATCCCAGCACGACGGATGACGAAGTTTCTACCCTTGTGAAA
This sequence comes from Topomyia yanbarensis, assembly GCF_030247195.1. NCBI lineage: Eukaryota > Metazoa > Arthropoda > Insecta > Diptera > Culicidae > Topomyia > Topomyia yanbarensis. Next base: position 434,703,480 of record NC_080671.1, read on the forward strand.
GATTGTCTGGGGGAGAATCTGCAACCGAGAATAGTTCGTCTAGTTCCTAAGGACAAGGATCTCTCATCTTTGAGCTTCATTACTTTCAAAGTTGGCGTTAGCAAATCATACAGGGATAAGGCTCTGTCCAAAGATTCTTGGCCGGAGAACATCTACTTCCGTGAATTTGTGACCAATTCAAAAATCCAACGACCTATCATCAGGATTGCGGCGGAGAAGAATCCATCTGGTGGTGGACAGTAGCGCCAAGCTGTTCCGGATAAACTCATCTGTCCAACTTCTTGTATCCCGGCGAGCGATTCAGGTCTACCTGGCGAATCGGCGACTTCTTCTGTGTCAGGTAAAGCCCAGAATGGTATATGTCCTTCCGAAGCAATACAAGATGCTGCACCCCCTCAATGTAAATTTCACTTACAGTCTGCTGATGAACACAACTCTACCGCCGCTGTGAATCTTCAATGTCAAAAACAAAATTTTGATCCCATCGTAACGAGCACGTCTCTTCATAGCACATTCGGTTCTACAACGATCACAGAAGGACTAAGCACTCTATGCTAGGCTGGTATTACTCATCGCACCCTGGGACGCACTGCAGTTAGCACTATGGAAGCCCTTGATCCCCCTGCCACAGTCGAGCCATTGCAGCCAGCGTTCACCAGTCGTCACGGTCCTGTGTGCAGGAGTGGTGAAGGGGTCTTCCAAATCGATACCAACGACAATCAATCGCGGCATTCAAACCTACAAATATATTACCAGAATGCCGGTGGTATGAATTCAGTAATCGAAGATTATTTGGTAGCAAGTTCGGATGAATGCTTCGACATAATCGCCCTCACAGAGACGTGGCTTAGCGATACCACTCTGTCAGTGCAAGCATTTGGTGCCAACTACGATGTTTTCCGAACTGATCGCAGCTCACGTAACAGTCTCAAGGCTACCGGCGGCGGGGTACTTGTGGCTATCCATCGTCGATTGAAAGCGCAACTGATTGACGATACTTTGGGGGTCTGTGTCGAGCAGGTGTGGGTGCGAATCAAACTGGCTGGCTACGCACTTTTTCTTTGCGTGGTTTATCTTCCGCCGGACCGCACTCGCGATTCGACATTGATTCATTCACATACTGAGTCACTGGAACGGATTTCCGCTCAAGCAAGCCCGGTTGATGAGATCCTGATTGTTGGCGATTTCAATTTCTCCGGATTAAAATGGCGCTCTGCTTCTGACGGATTTATGTTCGCTGATCCCGAACTGTCATCTTTTCATGATGGTATCACTAGTTTGCTTGACTGCTACAGTATAAATCTGCTGCACCAAACGAATAATGTGGTGAACGAGAACAACAGAATCCTTGATCTCTGTTTTTCGAGCAAATCTGACTACGCGCCAAAAGTTACCGCAGCACCGTTCCCCCTGGTAAAGACTGTTAGACATCACCCTCCCCTGCATATATTGCTTGAAGCGATTCGAGTGAAGCATGACTGCAATGCTTCTGACACCGTCAGCTATAATTTTAGAAAAGCCGACTATAATAGGATTATTGACTTCCTGTCGAATATCCACTGGACTGAAATTCTCGACAATGATGATGTCAACGTTGCAGTGCAGACCTTCTCCAATGTTATGAGCTATGCTATCGATCGCTATGTACCCAAAAGAAGTGGCCTTCAATCTAAGCACCCAGCGTGGCACACTGCCGAGCTGAGACGGTTAAAAGCGACTAAAAGAACCGCTCTGAAGAAGTACTCCAAGTTTGGGGGCTACGTGCTGCGACAACACTACGTTCATGTTAACCAAGTCTATAAAAAGACATCGAAGCGTTGCCATGCCGATTACTTGCGAAACGTGCAACGTAAGTTGAAGTCCGAACCTAAAACATTCTGGAAGCATGTAAACGAGCAAAGAAAGGAATCCGGGTTGCCTTCAACGATGAGCTATGGAGGACGTATGAGCTCTAGTTTACAGGAGATCTGCCAACTATTCTCTGAAAAGTTCGCGAGTGTTTTCTCCAACGAGAAACTGACACCGACCCAGGCTTCACGCGCGGCTCTCAATGTACCTCAATCATACCAGTCTTTGAACTCTATCAATATCGACAATAATATGGTACAACTGGCGATTAGCAAAATGAAGGCTTCAACCTCGGCAGGCCCAGATGGTATACCAACTATTATTCTAAAAAAATGCTCTGCCGGTCTAATTGAACCTCTTTGTCATCTGTTTCAATTGTCGCTAACAACCGGAGTATTTCCCGAACTCTGGAAATCCTCCTTCATGTTTCCAGTTCACAAAAAAGGTGATAAAAAGGTAGTTGACAACTACCGTGGTATTACAACGCTAAGCGCAGTTCCTAAGCTGTTTGAAATGGCTGTGTTGGAACCCATCTCCAGCCACTGCAAACAGTATATCTCCGAGACTCAGCATGGATTTATGCCGAAACGTTCAACATCTACGAATCTTCTGTCGTTCACAACATATGTTACAGATGCTATGTCGGACGGACTTCAAACTGACGTTATCTACACGGACCTTTCAGCTGCTTTTGACAAGATAAATCACGCTATTGCAGTGGCAAAATTGGATAGACTCGGCTTTGGTACTAATATTCTCCGTTGGATGCAATCGTATCTCAGTGATCGTCGTCTAGCAGTCAAGATAGGTGATTGTGTATCCGAAGAGTTCTGTGCTTCATCTGGTATTCCGCAAGGCAGCCATCTCGGTCCATTGATTTTTCTTCTGTATTTCAACGACGTTAACTTTTGTTTAGAAGGACCACGGTTGTCTTTCGCCGACGACCTCAAGTTATACCATAGAATCCGGAATACTCATGATGCAGCTTTCCTTCAACGCCAACTGGAAACCTTTGCGGAATGGTGCGAGATCAACCGAATGACCCTAAACCCCAAGAAATGTACGGTCATTACGTTCTCGAGGAAAAAAACGCCAATTCGATTCGATTACTGTCTAGCTGAATCCACAATTGACAGAGCGAATTGCGTCAAAGATCTCGGAGTTTTTCTCGATGAACAACTGACGTTTAAACAGCATATCAGCTATATTGTCGCAAAGGCATCACGCTGTTTGGGGTTCATAATGAGAATATCTAAGCACTTTTCAGATATTTACTGCTTGAAATCTCTCTACTGCTCACTCGTTCGATCAACTCTGGAATATTGTTCAGTTGTGTGGAACCCTCATTATCTCAACGGCGTCCATCGAATTGAGGCAGTACAGCGCAGATTTGTTCGGTTTGCCCTTCGTCGATTGCCTTGGAGCAACCCTCACCAGCTGCCAAGTTATGAAAGCCGGGGTTTGCTTATTGGACTCGATACATTGCAAGTGCGACGGGATCTATTCCGTGCTATGACGATTTCGGATATTTTGCAAGATCGAATTGACTGCCCCGAGCTTCTCAGTGCGATAAACATGAACGTTCGCCCTCGCGCCCTTCGCAATAATTTATTCCTCCGATTACCTCTTCGCCGGACTAACTATGGAGTGAACGGTGCCATCATTGGTTTGCAGCGGACTTTCAACAGAGTTTCATCCGAGTTCGATCTTCACATTCCACGTAGCAGATTACAATTTGACTTTTTAAATAGATTAAGAAATTATCATTAGGACCACACTGTGTCTGTTGATATTAATTATAAAATAAAAAATAAATTAACTAACAGAAGTATTATAATGTCATTATTGCGCTGGGCAGTCAGCTGCCGAAAATTCATGACAGATTTATCGTTTGTTGAATTAATTCGGAAATTATCTGTTGGTAAAATATGCAACTTTAACTTCGGACAACCGACTGTCGGGAGTGTTGCGTATGTTTAATCGAATCAAACGGCATGTATACGATTTAATTATTCATTGTTCATTTGTTTCGGCGAAACACGACATTCCAAGAACAACGCAGTATAATGAAAATCGATAAGAGTTACTGTTTCGATATATTTGTCGGAATAGATATACCGGTGTTTCGTAATACAAGTATTATTTATCGTGTGTAAACTTTGATATTATTGAAATAACAATTATATATTGGTTTCTTTCTCCACGAACGATTGAATATGATGCCGACACTTATTTTATCATCATTCGAGCGTTGTTATGCTAACGTGGGTTCAATCCTTAACCCGGCATGTAGGGTTAAGAATTTTTTAACCCTGATCTAGCAAGCGATTTGCGGATGTGGTGAATCAACTCACCTCTTTTTTACCTTTAATTGGCGTCCTGTCACTATTCATAGTTTGATTCCATGATATTGTAAATTTGAAAACGAAACTTGTGTGTACTTACACACCATGTGCTTGGTCAAAATATAAGAAACCCGAGCAAGCTTTTGATTGGCTTATTCCATTAAATTCCTGGAGTATACCGTAACAATATGAATTTTTCTGCAAAGCATATATAACAACTCGTCGCTGTTGTGCTATCTTATGACAAACGCCATTTTGGGGTAAACTGAGTTAGATATGCCACATTACTTGTTTGAAAAATCTCTACAAAGTGGCGTTTTCAGAATTTCGAAATTCTACTTGGTTACTTAGATATAGCTAGAAACATGATGAGAAATTGCGGGTTTTTTGCTTCAAATCACTATATCTAGGGATTGGCTCAAGTTATATTGAAGTTTTAGACGGTTTTATGTGTGACAATGTCTGAGGAACACAATGGCATAAACATTTTCGAAAAAAAATTATGCGAGTTGTGAGAAAAACACAGTTTTAGTTTTGAACTGGAAATAAAAGATATTTGGCAACACTGTAATCAAGAATAACAATTTTTTCTAGATTCTCTGATTCATTTCCTTTAAAATGCATTTCACCGAATGTTTATAGACCATATGAACCCAAAGATATGAATAAAAGTTAAAAAGTGATGATTTTTTTCTATGGAAAATTTTCCATGCACGATTATGACACGTCATACAAATTTTGTCATCAATACACGCCTATGACACGTGTGAGTGCGATTTTTGTTTACATTCATAGTAAAAACTCGCAACATAGTCAACCGATCTTCGTAATATTTGAGAGATTAATGCAGAATAGATAGAAGCATCAATTGTCTTCTTTGGATTGTTTATACCATTTATAAGTTTCAAGATATTCAATCTCAAACTTTAAAAATCGTTTTTCTCGAAATGTGCTAAATGGCGCTTGTCATAAGATAGCACAACAGCGATTACTCTCGCTTTAAATTAAAAAAAAAAATAATTTCTGAACAAAATAATTTTCTAGGTTTTCCACGACTATAGAGCAACAAACAAAATCTTAAGTTTGGAATTTATGGACTTTTGCACAGTGCAAAATATATATTTTAATGATTTAATTTACTAAATATAATGACTAGATTTCAAAATATTTCTTATTTGTGATATTTTTAAAGAATTTATTTTAATTGTTATTTTTTGTGACCAGAAATTTTCTAAAATGCTGCCCTTTCTGTTTCTACAGGTCTTAAGGATCCATCAATGTTCAAGCTATACCCAAACTCTCGATCACCTTGGTGTCAAGAGACGGTGTAACGGAATGGTTGATCCTGCAATTAACGAGAAAAACCCATAAATTCGATTGATGGTTTTCGCTACAATTAGCACATTTGAAATTTTTTGTGTTTTTTCACCGGACAAGTATCTTTTGTGTGCTATTTATTACCACAGATCTTACATTTGGAATCTAAATGACATTTTTTGTGCGCCTTGGTATCTACGACACTGGGTCAAATTTTGAATTCTGCCCCCATGTCGTCTATAACGTTCCCACTTTACTCGTGCGTGGAACATTAAACATTCTTTTCCTAATACTTTCAAATTATTAACCTCATTACGGTTAAAATGAATTGAATAAAGCTCCTGGATAATTCTAGAGCGCACTGGCGTGTTATCGCCGCTAGCCTTTCTCTTCATAAGAATAACTTGTGAAAGAGAAAAGCCAAGTAAATTCGTTGGATAGCTCATCCAAACTTTCAAGACAGCCTTGAACAGTGTATCTTTCTTTAAATCATATGAATAAAATTTATATAACTTCTGCGTAAGATACTGGAGTAGTTGTTTGTGGCCAATCAAGTCTTCTGTTGTAACTCGACTCTTCGGTCAATCTGAAAAGTGACTTTCACGTCCGGAAGGAACGTCGACGAATGCTCAGTTCGAAAGGCTTTGAAGTCGGAGAACGGCGAAGGCTTTTTCCTCTCCTTGGCATTATGCACAATGCTAGGAAATTTACAAATTTCGTCAGCTTCACATTCGGATAAAACATCGAATGAGTTGCTGCAATCAATCGAATTAGCGGGTGGAGAATCCACCCTTTTTCGTTTATTTTTAATATTGATATAATATTAATATTAATATTTAATATATCAAGACTCCATCGATTAACTTTTCTTTTGATTTTTGAAGTAAATATATGTATGTTTGACTTTAAACATTATAAGAAAATTGGCATGACATTTTCGGTGTCGCAATAATTTCGTGTTCGCCCTTTATATACTTACATATTCTTAGTTAATTGTTACTAATATAAGTTGGGTATTTTCGGAATGGGGCTGACGAGTGCTTGACGGAAATAGAACCCATGTTGTTCGTTATCAAGAATAATGCTCAAACGGCAATCGTCATAATGAACTTGGAAAAGTTTCCAATTGTCCATTTTCAGCATCTACTTGTCAAGCCCCGTCCTAAAAATACCCTTACTGTTAGAGTTATCGAGAATATTGCTCAACCGGAAGTCGCCATCTTGGATTTCAAAACGGTTCCAAATGTCCATTTTCAGCATCTACTTGTCAAGCCCGTTCCAAAAATACTCATGTTGTCAGGGTTATCGAGAATATTGCTCAACCAACGAATATTAATAAGAATGTGAAGCAAACTTTTTTTACGAACTAAATCCCAAATAACGAACACTTTTTTACGAACTAATTCAATTTACGAACCCCCGGTTTGGTTCGTAAATGGAGGTTTCAGTGTACATTAAGCTGTCGATGTTCGCAAACAAATATCTTATATGGCAGGCTATCTGGTCTTGTGGCTTGAAGAGCGACATTTACATCGCAATCAGGACCAGCAATCAAGAAATTTTTGAACAGGACTGCCAAAAAAACGTCTGTTGCCTATCCTCAATTGTTTCGTTCTGCTTTGGTCGAATTCGATATCTTGCGATTATGGGAAAAAAGACCGTCCAGTGATATGCCCTGAACAACGTCCTAACACCGCCCCAAGAAGGCTTGAAAGTTCATGGCAAACTGGCGTTCTCCGGCGAGGGGAGATGATCAAGGAGGCTATGCAAAACTTGATGGAAGGAGTCAAATGAAAGGCCCGATAATACGCATTCGCTAGAAAGTAAGCTGGAGTGAATATTTTTTTCTTTATTCTGTATGAATTGCACTGGTAAAAGAAACATGATATGATTTTTTAATAACAAGTATGAACGATTTACACACATTTTTGAATGGCCAATTTTTAAACATAACGTAAAATCGAAAGGTAAATAAATTCCTGCACTTAGTTTTTTAGCATTCGAAAGCAGCTCATCGTTTGCCTTCAACTAAACAGAATCAAAATGTTCCCAAAAGTGATCAAAGTGCCATGAATTCTGGAACAATAATGTTTTTACGCTACGAAAACAGAACCATAAACCAAAATCATGTGTTTTGTAATTATGTTCAATATCCCTTCAGTAACGCCCGCATAACGCTTTTATTAGTGGAAACATTTGTTTTTGTTTTGTGAAATTCAGTTACGGATTCCGCCATGCCATTATTAAATCGATTTTGCGTACGTGAACTAGTTCACAACTTTATGAACATTAGTCATAAAACCAAAGGGTGAATCATAATGCTATTCATTGATTTAGGATCATTGGTTTACAAAATCAAAACACTCTGGATATTTTCTCGTGAACTATTTCACGAAACTCGGAATTTCATTCATCCATTCAATCCTCGTGAGCTAATTCATGATTCTTAATATATTAGTCATGATCCAATACCCGTGCTCGTGAAATAGTTATCTTTATTTTCTTTATTTATAATTGATATCAGCAGACACAGTGTGGTCCTAATGATAATTTCTTAATCTATTTAAAAAGTGAAATTGTAATCTGCTACGTGGAATGTGAAGATCGAACTCGGATGACACTCTGTTGAAGGTCCGCTGCAAACCAATGATGGCACCGTTTACTCCATAGTTAATACGGCGAAGAGGTAATCGGAGGAATAAATTATTGCGAAGGGCGCGAGGGCGAACGTTCATATTAATTGCACTGAGAAGCTCTGGGCAGTCAATTCGATCTTGCAAAATATCCGAAATCGTCATAGCACGGAATAGATCCCGCCGCACTTGCAATGTATCGAGTCCAATAAGCAAACCCCGGCTTTCGTAACTTGGCAGCTGGTGATAGTTGCTCCAAGGCAATCAACGAAGGGCAAACCGAACAAATCTGCGCTGTACTGTCTCAATTCGATGGACACCGTTAAGATAATGAGGATTCCACACAACCGAACAATATTCCAGAGTTAATCGAACGAGTGAGCAGTAGAGAGATTTCAAGCAGTAAATATCTGAAAAGTGCTTAGATATTCACATTATGAACCCCAAACAACGTGATGCCTTTGCGACAATATAGCTGATATGCTGTTTAAACGTCAGTTGTTCATCGAGAAAAACTCCGAGATCTTTGACGCAATTCGCTCTGTCAATTGTGGATTCAGCTAGACAGTAATTGAATCGAATTGGCGTTTTTTTCCTCGAGAACGTAATGACCGTACATTTCTTGGGGTTTAGGGTCATTCGGTGGAACTCGCACCATTCCGCAAAGGTTACCAGTTGGCGTTGAAGGAAAGCTGCATCATCAGTATTCCGGATTCTATAGTATAACTTGAGGTCGTCGGCGAAAGACAACCGTGGTCCTTCTAAACAAAAGTTAACGCCGTTGAAATACAGAAGAAAAATCAATGGACCGAGATGGCTGCCTTGCGGAATACCAGATGAAGCACAGAACTCTTCGGATACACAATCACCTATCTTGACTGCTAGACGACGATCACTGAGATACGATTGCATCCAACGGAGAATATTAGTACCAAAGTAAAGTCTATCCAGTTTTGCCACTGCAATAGCGTGATTTATCTTGTCAAAAGCAGCTGAAAGGTCCGTGTAGATAACGTCAGTTTGAAGTCCGTCCGACATAGCATCTGTAACATATGTTGTGAACGACAGAAGATTCGTAGATGTTGAACGTTTCGGCATAAATCCATGCTGAGTCTCGGAGATATACTGTTTGCAGTGGCTGGAGATGGGTTCCAACACAGCCATTTCAAACAGCTTAGGAACTGCGCTTAGCGTTGTAATACCACGGTAGTTGTCAACTACCTTTTTATCACCTTTTTTGTGAACTGGAAACATGAAGGAGGATTTCCAGAGTTCGGGAAATACTCCGGTTGTTAGCGACAATTGAAACAGATGACAAAGAGGTTCAATTAGACCGGCAGAGCATTTTTTTAGAATAATAGTTGGTATACCATCTGGGCCTGCCGAGGTTGAAGCCTTCATTTTGCTAATCGCCAGTTGTACCATATTATTGTCGATATTGATAGAGTTCAAAGACTGGTATGATTGAGGTACATTAAGAGCCGCGCGTGAAACCTGGGTCGGTGTCAGTTTCTCGTTGGAGAAAACACTCGCGAACTTTTCAGAGAATAGTTGGCAAATCTCCTGTAATCTAGAGCTCATACGTCCTCCATAGCTCATCGTTGAAGGCAACCCGGATTCCTTTCTTTGCTCGTTTACATGCTTCCAGAATGTTTTAGGTTCGGACTTCAACTTACGTTGCACGTTTCGCAAGTAATCGGAATGGCAACGCTTCGATGTTTTTTTATAGACTTGGTTTACATGAACGTAGTGTTGTCGCAGCATGTAGCCTCCAAACTTGGAGTACTTCTTCAGAGCGGCTCTTTTAGTCGCTTTTAACCGTCTCAGCTCGGCAGTGTGCCACGCTGGGTGCTTAGATTGAAGGCCACTTCTTTTGGGTACATAGCGATCGATAGCATAGCTCATAACATTGGAGAAGGTCTGCACTGCAACGTTGACATCATCATTGTTGAGAATTTCAGTCCATTGGATATTCGACAGGAAGTCAATAATCCTATTATAGTCGGCTTTTCTAAAATTATAGCTGACGGTGTCAGAAGCATTGCAGTCATGCTTCACTCGAATCGCTTCAAGCAATATATGCAGGGAAGGGTGGTGTCTAACAGTCTTTACCAGGGGGAACGGTGCTGCGGTAACTTTTGGCGCGTAGTCAGATTTGCTCGAAAAACAGAGATCGAGGATTCACATTATTCGTTTGGCGCAGCAGATTTATACTGTAGCAGTCAAGCAAACTGGTGATACCAGCATGAAAAGATGACAGTTCGGGATCAGCGAACATAAATCCGTCAGAAGCAGAGCGCCATTTTAATCCGGAGAAATAGAAATCACCAACAATCATGATCTCATCAACCGGGCTTGCTTGAGCGGAAATCCGTTCCAGTGACTCAGTATGTGAATGAATCAATGTCGAATCGCGAGTGCGGTCCGGCGGAAGATAAACCACGCAAAGAAAAAGTGCGTAGCCAGCCAGTTTGATTCGCACCCACACCTGCTCGACACAGACCCCCAAAGTATCGTCAATCAGTTGCGCTTTCAATCGACGATGGATAGCCACAAGTACCCCGCCGCCGGTAGCCTTGAGACTGTTGCGTGAGCTGCGATCAGTTCGGAAAACATCGTAGTTGGCACCAAATGCTTGCACTGACAGAGTGCTATCGCTAAGCCACGTCTCTGTGAGGGCGATTATGTCGAAGCATTCATCCGAACTTGCTACCAAATAATCTTCGATTACTGAATTCATACCACCGGCATTCTGGTAATATATTTGTAGGTTTGAATGCCGCGATTGATTGCCGTTGGTATCGATTTGGAAGACCCCTTCACCACTCCTGCACACAGGACCGGGACGACTGGTGAACGCTGGCTGCAATGGCTCGACTGTGGCAGGGAGATCAAGGGCTTCCATAGTGCTAACTGCAGTGCGTCCCAGGGTGCGATGAGTAATACCAGCCTAGCATAGAGTGCTTAGTCCTTCTGTGATCGTTGTAGAACCGAATGTGCTATGAAGAGACGTGCTCGTTACGATGGGATCAAAATTTTGTTTTTGACATTGAAGATTCACAGCGGCGGTAGAGTTGTGTTCATCAGCAGACTGTAAGTGAAATTTACATTGAGGACGTGCAGCATCTTGTATTGCTTCGGAAGGACATATACCTTTCTTGGCTTTACCTGACACAGAAGAAGTCGCCGATTCGCCAGGTAGACCTAGATCGCTCGCCGGGGTACAAGAAGTTGGACAGATGAGTTTATCCGGAACAGCTTGGCGCTACTGTCCACCACCAGATGGATTCTTCTCCGCCGCAATCCTGATGATAGGTCGTTGGATTTTTGAATTGGTCACAAATTCACGGAAGTAGATGTTCTCCGGCCAAGAATCTTTGGACAGAGCCTTATCCCTGTATGATTTGCTAACGCCAACTTTGAAAGTAATGAAGCTCAAAGATGAGAGATCCTTGTCCTTAGGAACTAGACGAACTATTCTCGGTTGCAGATTCTCCCCCAGACAATCTTTCACAAGGGTAGAAACTTCATCATCCGTCGTGCTGGGATCGAATGCTGACAAGTAAACCCATAACAGCTCCTCAGGTGGTGAAATTGTTTTTATTGTTTCAAACGCAGCTTTGGATCCACGAATATTAGGAATTTTTGTTTTGAGCGAATCATCTTCGCGTTTGCGCTTAGGCGTGTTTGAAACTGGATTATATTCAGCAATTCGTTTCCAAGGCGTTATAGTTGGGGATAGCGGTTTTGAGTCAACTTTAACCGAGACAGCTTTGACGACATCTTTCAAATCAGCTATGTCATTCTTTATAGATTTCGAGCACTGTAACAAATGCACTGTTTTGAGCGACTTAGTGGAATGTTATATTAAACACTTTTACCGTTGGGGAGGAGTGTGTATCTTCGTCGCGAGCGGTTGACTCTTGTAGAGCTCCCTTCGAGTCGGTTAATTTTCATTATTTTCGGCGCAGTTTACTGCCTCCCGGTTATAGAAAGTGTCAATAAGGGTGCATTTTAACGATTATAGAAAGTTAAGTGGCTTATAAAAGCATTTTCGGCATATTTTTGAGTGACGCGAGTGGTGACAGTTTGTGAAAATCGAATTCCGGCAAATGAAAAAAATATCTTTTCCTCGCATTACGGACCGTCGATTCCCGATGCAAGGACAATAAAAGTGTACAGAAAACATCTAGAAACACAGTGCACATTGTAAAAATAGTGAAAAATGGTTTTTCAGAGAAAAAAATTCGATCCGAAAAGGGGAAAAATATGGCAATAAGAAAAATTGACATTCAAATAATTGGCGTTTCACCAGCGACTAGCGACTACCAGGTGTCGCCCCAAAATTCTTCGCCCGAAAAATAGGTGGCAAACCAGCCAGTCGGTGCTCAGCTAATTTCGTCCGCGTCCCTTGTCACCTATGTTTCATTGGGTGTTTCATAGGCGGTGCTATCTTTGGAAATGAGCCGCCTTGGATATTCAACTGTTTTTTTTTACTTTCTTATTTTATTGCGTATGAGGAGAGGTTTTGATTCTTTAATATTCGGGAACACGTATCTGCCGGTCGGCAAACTTTTCATTGGACTGAGCAAACTAATTTCTATGTTTCTTTAGGGTTTGTTTTACCAACGGGAGAACTGATCCAAAGAGCATTCAATGTGCTTAGGGAAAACACATGGTCTTATTTGAGTAGAATGATGACTTCAATCATGTATAAAGTTTGAGAATTGACAATTCGCGAGAGGAATCGGGGACCGATAAACAATTACCTTCAGTTATGTCAGCACGAAGTGTTTTGCTGTCATGTTCATTCAGCTTTCAATTCTATCTCATGCCTCCACGCGAGTCTAAGTTTATTAATGACATTTGGTCCTTAGACCGGCGACGACTGGGTGCTATCAGGCTTCTGCCAATAGTAGCAGAATGAGAGGGTGCGAACAGATCTAGCGGAGAAAACAATACCGTAAAAATGAATAGTTGTTGGGAAATCAGCTCCAATAAGACTTTAATTTGACTAGTATCGATGATCGCGGGTCAATACGTACTGAAAATTCGCCGCGTCTGTTTTAATGAATCTAATTTCAAGTTCCGTTATTGGTGGCAAGCCCGTGCATCAGGTTAACGATCCTCTGTATTTCCCTTTAATGTTCGATATAATCGTTCGTATACGTGTATTTCGCAAACAATCCGATATTAGAAATAGGAAATACTTTCGTTGATTCATAACATCTCGAGCTATCATAATTCTTTGTGTATATAACGTGTTATCACTCGGTAGTTTGCAACCCAAAAAATATATTGTGGAGAAGGTATAGCGAAATTAGTCTAAATAATCTCGCAATAAATAGTGATCCGGCCTATTATGCAGATAACATTAGCTTTTCTAGGCAATACTCCCACCAGCTGTGTGGAGTTGAAATTGCTTTTGTTTAGAAAACATAGGATACTCTCGGTAGCCGGCTACCCAGTGTTTAAAAAGAACCAAAAACTAAACAAGATCTTCTTTTTCGAGCGATCGTGTTCTCGAAAACTTACTAAACTACTACCTAATAAACTATGTACAGGTCGCATCGCTTGCATGGAGCGAATCCTAGAACACCAACTTCGCGACACCTATGGAAGAGTCTGATGAACCTCTGGCAGCCGGCTGCCCAGAGCAATTAGTACATGATAACTCTACTGGCACACTTACTAACAACTCTCCCATTCCCGTTATACATGTGGAGATGCAGAGGATTCCTCGGTCTCTAGTAGCAACATGTATCGGACTAACATTCCTTCCTTTCCCAGAAGATCTGCATTCGGACGTGGCCGGCGTCGGTATTGATCAGCATGCAGGGATCAGAATAGATTGTACAATGTGGCTCATCATGTTATTCCCAAGCATGTTGTTCCAATGAACATTTTGCAACCAAATTTGGTTCTGGTCAATAACGGAGTAGCAACTACGGGCGATCTCTTATGCTTATGCTGTTCTATTAAACACTTTTACCGTTGTCTTCCGTTTTAATTCCACTATGATGAATCATAGTGGAATTAAAACGGAAGACAACGGTAAAAGTGTTTAATAAAGATTTCAGAGAATTGTTGTCAGGTACTATGTCGCAACAACGCAAAACCATTCTACGGAAATTATCATTTGAAAATAAGTCAGCACAGCCGTTGCACAGCCAGAATAGATTCCGTGGGTGGGTTCCTAGGACGTCACGAACATCATAATCCATCTTGACGCATATCATGTGGAACGAATTTCCGCAGTATCCACGACATGTGATTCGATCAGAATCATTAACCACTTTCGAGCAGTTGTTACAAGCCATGCTTTGATGTAGAAATAACGCCTAGCGGGTATGCAACATGCGCAGGAAAACGCTAACGAGTAACGTGCGTCAATGGAAGCGAACTTGCACGCAACGTGCGACAACTCAGTTACCCACCAGCAGATGTCGCTTTTGGCGAAAAAATTGAGCGTAACGTACTGTGCAGTGATAATGTCAAGTGAAAACAAAAATCACAAACAAAAACTATCACTTTCACGAATCAACACTAGCATATATAATCGTGCTTGAAGTCACGAAATTTCAATGCACACGTACTACCGAATAACACGACAAACAGATAAAACAAGAATAAAAAGAATCGCGAGTGTAAAACACTAAAAATGTTAAAAAAAACTATCAGCTTTACTGACGACCGGAATATAGCAAACAGTGATAGTTCACAAAATCATGAAATATTGTTCATGGATTCGTGAACTAGTTTATGATTCCTAGCACACGATTTACGATCTGTTTTGTTTGCTTGTAATATTTAGAATATACTCCTAATCGTTTTCAAATTCATGCAATATGGTAATGAAATTTTCACGTGAACTCTCACAGAATCTGTAATATTATTCGTGGAATCATTTTTGGTCCATGCACCTTTTCATGAAATGTCCAGCTGCTAGTGACCACTAATAGGTACGAGTTGTAAATATAAGAAAACTATTACGACCTCAAACATCGTTACACTACCCTGCGAGTCAAATTCGAAAGAAGGCTCTAGAATAAAATATAACGATAACGATCTTGAATACATGAACATAAATCACGCAACTCGTGACAAAAATGTAAAAAATCGTAACTAAGAACCTGAAATCAAAAACGTATATATAATATCAATCTCTACTTCTGACCAAAATATCAGGGAAACATAAATAGAAATTATGAAAATCATGACAAAGTTCCTGAAATCATGAACATAAATCACATTACTCATTATTAAAATAGCAAAAATCCTGCGATCATGAACATGGATCCCGCCAGTCTGACCGAAAAATCCGATGGTAAACTCATGAATGAAATAGCTCGCTAACGTGATGAGAAATCACAAAAATCGCGCGTAAGCTCCTGAAATCATGAACATAGTTTAACCATTGGCGGCATATTCCCAAATTATGATCAAGAATCATAACAAAAACTGAACGTTTTCAGGGAACAACAACAATAACCCAACCAAACATTTTAATGTAACGCCATGTATATATTCGGGGCGTTTTTTGGACACACAAATTGTTTTATGAATACCAATTTTATTATTCACAATTTCAGGAACTTGGTCATGATTTCCGTAAATCGTTTTATTCACAAAGTCGTGATCTTTTCTTCATGAATTTATGAATGGATTTTTTCCGTGTAACCATCCCTGCTTCAACTGGTGTGGAAAAACGAAGCGCGACTTATTTTCGAGATCGATTTTTCGTGAATGTCTTTCGCCATCCCACCGAACATGGCGGAGAAATTTTTTTTTAATCATCTGGAAATTTAATTCAAAACCCGTTAAACCAGCCAAGATGACCATGGCACCAGCACGAACCCTTTTAGCGACAGTATCGTTCACAATACCTATGGAACAAGTTACGAAATAGAGGCAAAAGCACCACTCGTGTTCCATCATTCATTTCAGCATAACCTCAACCCACTGCTGAAAAGAAGATACACCACCGAAACTCAGCTCCGACGAAATATCGAAATTCTGTTCATCATGCGGTGCCATTAGAGCTAAAAGCAGATCACAACTTGATTGTAATTGGGCAAAAGTTTCCAAAAGTTGGTAGAACAGCACGGTTCAGAACAATAATCAGTGTCAGCGTTGGCAGTGACTCAAGTAACATTCGAACCAACACAACGGATGAACGAAAGGGCAGTTTTTCAACCATTACAACCACACCTCCCAGTCCCTTCCCTTCCTCAGACCTGAAAAAAGAAGAAATAAGATTTTCGTGATTGGCGATGGACCGAGAAAAAGACGACCGTCATCTAGTGAGAGAACGAACCGATAGACGGCGGTGGATGGACGGACACCGTTTGACGTGATTTACGACGGTTCATCAATAATTTTCAGAGCACGAGCCATGGATCAGCATTTCATACCGAAGAATTTCTAATGCCGCCAAAGGGCGAAGTTTTTCATCCCGGCAGAGCTGCTCTTTCCGGGAAAGTTTTCGAATGTCATAAAGATGATGAAACTGATTGGAGGGGTCTTTTGTCGATCGTAAAAAACTGTAACTCGAAACTCGAGTAGGTGAGGGGCGGTGCTGGAATCGTGTTTTATGTTGAATAATTTAATATTAGGTATTGGAAGCAAATTCTTTGCCGACCAAAAGTTTTAGGATCACTTCAAAATAGCATCACTGTTTAACAAATTAGCTATAATTATGCGTCATTCTATAACACAAAACACAACATTTAGACCAGCGGTTGGCTGAATTTGACGAGGTAACGCCTGTTTCACGTTCTAATTTCTTTTAATCGTTAATGGTTGGGTAATTCTGTGAAGCGAAGCTTCAATTGCGACAATTTCTCTCCGTCGCTCGGCAATTGATTGCTGCTCTGTCGATGACAGTCTAATTTATTTCAATTTAATCAATTAGCTTACTTATCAGCCCAGTCCAAACAGGTTGTTTATTAAACGGATTAATGTTTAGCATGTCAACGTGTGTCCAGCACTGCGTGGGTTGGATCTGTATGTTTCAATTGATTCAAGCGATGTTCACAGTAATTCACTTTTCGACAAAAAACAACTAAAGTACGTTAGTATTTGTATTTGTATTATTATTTAGAGACTTAATGTCTTCAGTAAAGTTATTGAGAATGTTGTTAGAAAGAACTTTATTGAAGACACGAGAGCCATATATTCACACACTTATCCGAGAGATCAATGGCAAAATACAAGACATCCGGATCGCCCACCACGAACCAATTCCATCGCATTTGTATTCCCGGTAAAGGTCAAATTCAAACATTTTCTCAATACCCACTTCTTCAGCTTACGATTCCACACGATTAAACCGAGCAGATTAAATGCCACCAACTACACCACGCGATCTCGGTATCATTGCAAAGTAGCCACCCACGTTCTCTTCTCTTCTGGGTGTTGATTATTTAGCACACAAGTTAAATAAACACAAACACACATACACACACCAGATGCCACCACCATCCACCAATCCCACAGTGCGACGAAAGAAGGATCCTCGTGCTAAGCAAACAACGATGGATTCTCAAACCCTCGTACGCGTTTGGGTTGGATGATGGGGGATTATAGCTTGCACCTGAGCCGGGGATGAGGGTCGGTTTTGCTTTTTGTTTGTTTTCCTTCTACAAACTGAAACTGAATACAAAGTTTGAAACAGTGGGTGGGGGAGGAAGGTGCAACTGGTAAGAAAAACAAGCGTTCCGTTTTGTGTTGTTTGGCTGAAACTCGCCCCCTGGCTTAATTCGGTCCCTAACTTTTTTTCTTTGTCCGTCATTGTTACTTTTTACCTTTTGTTAGGAAAAAAATTCCTAGCAGCTGTGTTGATGTACGCCAAGAAACATTGGTTTGTAAAGAATTAGTTGCTAATCGTGATAAAAGTTACAATTTAAATTCGATGGAGACGCATGGTAAACGGTGGCTTATTTTCACATCACTAAGCACCAGTCGTTGCCACCTTCGATTTCCTTCCCAGTTTGAAACAAGACAACCCATTATCTCAGATCCTTGAAACCGTCGAAGCATAAAATTGTTCACACGAACAACCTTCAAGCTATTTACAGTCGAAACCAATCGTATTTCATGAAACCAAACTGTCTTTATCACGCTCCATCAAATCAATAATTCATAGGAAACAGTTCCATGGCTGGGTGTGGAGGGACGTGACGTGGGCAGAACAAATGGGGACCTCGAAATGAACAAACAACCGAGATTGCAGCTGTCGTTCGGCTAAAAGTCAAAAGCAAAACTGTTCTTATCCGATACAGCCATCCGACTGGAGACTGGATCGAAAGAGAAATGAAAAGCAGTGGGATTTGGAGTGAATTCGATCGGAACCGTCTCGTGTTTCTGCTGTATTTCCTTTCCCTACCCAGACGAAATTAGTGTTTCAGTCGTTTAACATGATGAATTCTGACGGGTTTCAGTATTAGACTGACACGCATTTCTCGTTGGAATGGAACGGTTTAGTCCGGATTTATCTGGTGATAAATGATATAATTCGCGGCTTATCCAGTCATTCTATAGAGGAATGATTATGAAGCGGGGATAGTTTGGAACACGGAATCTCTATTGCAGTAAGAGGCAAACATTACATACACGCCGTAGGTGCCGGTATGGCGTATCGTGAGGGTCGATTGCTGTGCTAGAGATTTTTCTAACTCAATCACCCTAAGGTTAAAGGTTGCTGTGATATTTGGTGTGTGATGTGATGATGGCGACATACAGCCGATAAATTATCTAGTTTTATTTTTGCCTTTCTAAGGTACCCAACATTGAGCTAATGCCAATTAAGCTAATTAAATATTATACGAAACTCCTCCTGGATCTGCCGCTGCTTTCAACTATTTCAACGACGACACATAGCATCTCAAGTTCGTGGTCGTCGATCCATTGCATGTATGTGCAAATCGTACTGAATATGTAATATACATTTCCATCATTATATTTAACATAACCAGTACACCGGCAATAAAATTGACCTTTTTTCGGAACACCACTCAATCGAATGGTAATTGGCTTCAGAAGGTCTGTTGTAAATACAAACTTATTCGGACGCTTCTGGTTTACTCACAAGAATTTTTAAGTTTGTGTGTAAAAATACATGAAATATCGACAATAGGTGGTGGTCAGCTATTTTCGTCCGCGTCCCTTATCACCTATTTCATAAGGTGATTTATCAACCGTGCCGTCTTTGAGAATGATCCTTGGTTAAGCAACTATTTTTTCCGATCCTATTTTATTGCAAATAAATAAGTAGTTTTCATTTCGTTTTATTCTGAATTGCACATATTTTGTCGCATGTAATTTTAAATATTCTTTGCTTTGATGACATTGTAAGGGAACACGTATGCGCCGGTTGATGCTAATTGAGCTGACATTTCTTTGGACTGATCAAACTAATTTCTTTGTTTGTTTAGTGTTTATTTGACCAACTAGGATACTAATCCACTGGGAATATCATGTGCGTGGGGAATACGCATTGTCTGAGTGAAGTGATGACTGTTGAATCATGTATGAGGGTTGAGTATTGACAGAGCACGAGAAGAATCAGGAACCAGTTACTAGTTCTAGTAATTAGTGTAAAAATTAGCGTCTTCGGTTGTATATTCGACATACAAAACTAGTCGTTTCAGGTATTTCGGTACTGCTTGTTTTATGCCGTTTAAAATACGTTTTAGTTAGCTTAAAAACGCGCCGTAATAACAAAACAATCGGCCTCTTATTCAATTGTTCGCGGAGAATGAAACCAATACATAATTGTCGTTTTATTTGCTTTAAAATACCAACGTTAGTACACGATAAATCATACTTATATTACGAAATATTCAATTATATAAGTATTATAATATCTATTTCGACAAATGTTTCGAGACCTAAAGGTAATCGCTTTTCATGATATTGTATTGTTTTTGGAATGTCGTGTTTTGCCGGAATAACGAAACAAGGAATAATAAAATCCTTCACATACCGTTTGATACAATTAAACATAAGAAACACTCCCGACTGTCGGCAATCGGGAGCTGAAGCTGCTTTTTTTACAAACCGAGCATTTCAAAATTAATTCAACAAACGATAATTCTATCATAAATTCTCGGCAGCCGGCTGCCCAGAGCAATGAACACATTACAATACTTCTGAGAGTTGCATAGATCGTATCACTTATCAAGGTGAATACAGATTTGTGTAACTCTTAACCCCACCCTACTAACAAAAACTCCTCCCCGTGGCAAACGTGGATATGCAGAGGTATACACTAGGGCATCGCAAAATTTTTTTTTTTTAAATTCTCAAAGGCCCTCCATCTCATATTGTGACAAATGTCAAAGTAAGATCATGCCAAATTTCACATCATTTGGGCAATTTTAGACCCCCACCCACTTCGCTTGAAATTTTTTGAACTTGGTAGTATGGGAAAATATGGAGGAAAAATACATTAAATGCTATAACTTTTGAAGTAGCAATCAGAAAATTACAATTTATACCTCTTCTGAAAGGAAATAATCTTAGTATTTGAATGAAGTTATTTTTGTTCCTAGGAAAGTACGGGAAAGTGGGATACTGGGTCATTTTGGCCCCAAAATTCCATATTTTTAATGATTTTTCTGCTATGTGATGCAAATCATACATATTTTGTAGTTTTTCTAATGTGAAAACCAATTTCAAAAAAATTCAAGCGAAGTGGGCGGGGGTCCAAAATTGTCCAAATGATGTGAAATTTGGCATCTGAGCTTACTTTGACATTTGTCACAATATGAGAGGGGGGGGCCTTTGAGAATTCAAAAAAAATTTTTTTTTTTTGCAATGCCCTAGTATACATGGTCTCTATAACAACGTTTGTTACACTAACATTCCTTTTCTTCCCCGATGATTTTAAGGATGTATTCGGCGCCGTTATTGGCATTTCGAATTAAAGAACTCTCGAAACGTGCACATTGAGGATGGATAGCTTCTCCCAGGCTCCATTCGTTGATTCTCTGTGCAATTTCGCTTGTTCTTTGGTCGCTGTTCACGGAGTAGCAACTACGAATTGTGCAGTCACCATGCGCATGCTCATGCTCATATGAGAACACACCTTTAAAACAAAAAAAAAAGGTTTTTAGTGTTTCAGATTCTCCTCATCAGTAACTAGCACCATATTGGTGCCAATTAGATGATAAGTTTGACATTACTCGGAACATGCCAATTGCTTAGTTCATGCGAGATGTATAACTTTTTGGATTTGGGATTGAGCGTCTAACTAATGCTAATTGTGGTGCTAGTTTAGATTTATCATCTATTTGGCTCCAAGATGGTGCTAGTTACTGATGAGAATCCGAAACGCTATAAACTAATTTAAAGTGCCCTCCTGATTCTGATATTACAGTAAGTAATAAATGCTTTCTGCTTTGTATAAACAATAAAATTCACATACTATTCAAGGTAGTCTCTGAAGCTTACAATAAAAAGTTTAATTTAAAAAAGCTGGTTTGAGGAAATTTCTTGAATATCCTTTTATATTCCAATAAATTGCATTTGTGTAACCTCCAACATTATCAACAACTTTGCCGTAAGCACCACACCCCTTACTATTTTTGAAGAAATACTTCTCCATAATTACTTCTAGGAGATTTAATTACCAACATTATTGTATCAAAAGAAGCACTTTTTGTGTTGAAAAGCTTCTTTGAGGTTGTTAAACCTTCAAAGTTGATGGTTTCGAAATTATATGATCTTGACCGTTAGAAAAGTTTTTGAACATGTATTCAACTTTGAAAGTGCATTTTGTATTTTGTTACCGTTTACGGGATCGCGGCTGCTCTCAGCCCCCGAGGATGGTCGTTGCAGTTCCTGAAGGGAACCCGCTTAAGCCCCAACGCCTGGTATGGACGTTCCGGGGTGGGCACGGAAGGCGTCTTTTGGTCCTCGGGTCCCAGGGTCGTATTTAGTTGTGGGACGGTTTTCGGATTAATGAAAAATTAACGATGAAACGTCTACTTGTTCAATAATGAAAAAAATAATTATAATCGGTCAACAAAGTATTGAAATATGGCCTTTTGAAGTAAACATTCCGACTTTTATCCATTTTTTTAGTTTTCACATTATATTTAACGTTTGGTAGACAACCCTATTTTCATATTTTTTCAGTGTACCATATAAATAACACCTTTTGTACATTATATTTATGTAATTAAATGGTACGGTTTTCCTTTAAAAACCGCGACACGTATAAATGATCTAAATAGTCAATGGACAAACATGGATTCACGCTTGAAGCCTGCTAGAAAACCCATCTATGACCGCATACCACATCCAAACCGTTATAAATTTCGATTCCGTCAATGAAATATTTTCAAACTTGCAGGAGATATACTTGATTACTATATCTTTCGCATGCCATGTACTAAATAAGTAGACAAAAAAAATTTTGCTTGTAGAGATAGGACCAAACCTGTGGGTGTGCTGGTAACCTTATGAAACGTGTCATAAAACTTCAAATTGCAATTTCTCTCGAATCCCTCGATGGATCATTTTGAAATTCACTGAGAAGATGCTTGGATACTGTATCTTTCGAATGCCGTATGACAAATTTATGGTCATTTTTTTGTTAATAACGGTTTTAGGAACACCGTGACCCAATTTTGAAGAAAAACTAAAGAAAAGCACCAAAAATTGCACCTCCTACTTCCAATGGCTGTGCCTCTCTTGCAATCTCCATATTGTACAAATTAACTCCCCAAACTTCTCTATTTTGATCTCCAGAAAATAAAAAATCTGAAAAAATCTAATACAGTTTAGGAGCACTCAACAGGTATAAATTTGAAATTTTACGCAAAATCGGCATTTTTTTAAAAAAAAACTCAAGTATCTCCACTAGTAGCGAGTTCTAATACCTTAACTTTCATTTGAGAGATGATCCCGATGGCTTTTTTAAAACGCCATTTTGGGACACCCTTATGTGGAACCCGAACCATTGTGGAGCATTCCTTAGTGAACTGTCCAAAGTTCGGAAACCTCTGGCAGCACCATATACTACCGCTCTCCATTATAGAGACCCCGTTGGAGAAGAAGTGTTACTGATCTTTTTCAAGGACGCGGGACAACAAAACATTAAAAACATTTCAATGCGATGTAAATTAGGGTAATTTCGGGAGAGATGCCGCGTCAGGAGAGATGCCGCAATCTCTATATCTCGTATATGGGGTCACTTTTATACGGTAATATGATATTGTGAGTTTGTCTTTCGAAGAATTATAACTCT
Organism: Topomyia yanbarensis; assembly: GCF_030247195.1. Classification (NCBI taxonomy): domain Eukaryota; kingdom Metazoa; phylum Arthropoda; class Insecta; order Diptera; family Culicidae; genus Topomyia; species Topomyia yanbarensis. Next base: position 434,726,879 of record NC_080671.1, read on the forward strand.
AGAGATGTAAAATAATCCTTTTTAATTACTCACAAAAAAATTATTAATGATTTTGTGCGTTCAGTTGCATCACGGAGTGTCGAAAATTTTTCAGCACCACATAAAAATTTCGTTTTTTTAAATTGTTCGATTTTTTTTTGGTAAATTATGTATCGGTTGAATATGGAACCTTTTAGAAGGCATTCTGATCATGAGCACGATCATTCATAATTTTAGAGGAAACTGTCGTCGTGCGGCATCTCTCCCCTATAATTGGGAGAGATGCCGCATCAAAATTGCGGGTGAGATGCCGCACTCAATGGAAGAGGATGCATAGCTAAAATGTATTTTTTTCACCTCGGAATGTCATTAAATGATCATTTGCGTCAGGTATAGGTTCTTAATAAGGTATATCCACAAACTAACGGACCTAACACAGTGACACAGTGAGTCTCTTTATCTATATATTTAAATGGGCGACATGTATCTAAGTATTAGTTACTTCGGTTTATTCTTTAAAGTTTCAGGCACTAATTTTCGTTTACGCATTGATTTGTAGTGATGTCAATATTGAGATAAAAGCGAAAATATTAACGAATTTATGCTTTTTTCAAAATAAATCTTTCAAGAACAAACCTGTTGTATAAATTCATTGGGAGAAACAGCCAAACAGTGCTTTTAAGGAACTGCTACCAACACATAGATATGTATATCGCTCGTACAAGCATATTGATAAATAGTGCCCTGAATTAAGTTACTCCAACTTAACCGTTACACAAGGTTGAGAAAGAAATATATTTTTAAAGTATTGAATAAAAAAATGTTTCTGGAAATGGCAGTACCCCCTTAAGAAAAGTGAAGGTGCTAGCCGATTTATAGGTGTAATCAAACTTCATGAAACTCAGCTGAAGACACTTAATCACAAAAACATCAATTAGAGTCAAAAAATACTTTTGTCCGCCATTTTTCAGTTTGTGACCACGGTGCGGCGTCTCACCCGCAATGACCTTTTTTTTGTGAAATGTTCATGGAAATTTGATGATTTTTTTTCATTACGAAAACCATTTCACACTATTTTAGAAACTCGTCGCAATTGATAAAAATGATTTCATCAATTATTGAATGGTTTACTTTGATGCAGGATCGATTTTTAGTAATATGCCGCATCTCTCCCCAAATTACCTTACTGAAATTTTAAAGGCGATTGATCCAGTAGGTTAAATAAATAATTTTAATTTGCGACGCCAAACCGCTCTCGCTATAAAAGATTCACCGAACAAGCGTTGCTCTACTTCAAGTTAATGTCAAAGAGAGCGAAGCCGATGAAACAGTCAATCCATCTGAGGTATCTCACTGAGAAATTCACGAGGAGTGAGTGAGCCCAACTACTATCCACTTCATCGCTAGGGAGGTTCGAACAAATGCGCCAAGCTCACCTTCCGAGTTAATTGCAGACGACCGTTGCCGGAACAGCCAACGATAATCTCGGTAGAATTGGACCGTTGCTACCCCGACTGATTTGACAAAACCTTTCGCCTAGCAGCCGCAGTAAAGAGCTCTGAAGAAATTTGAAGTCGGTGAATTTAAATATTCCGAAATTCTGGTAGTCGCGCCTAGACCGTCCAATCAAGAAAAGTCTACCCGGCAGGTAAGATTACAATTAGAATAGTAGAAAAGCAATTACTTCACGGTGTCTTTTTTAACAACTTTATGCAATAAAATTCAGCATCTCTGAAACTTCAGGATATGAAAGAATGGGCTTCCCCCTTTCATTTGAAACCAAAATAAGCTGTCAAGGGGTCTAGAGCAACTTTTTTTTTAAGTTTTTTTTTTTGTGAAAAGATAGATAGGACTAGTTCATATTTCTGTCCCTAGATGGTGCTTTCGACATTCGAACAACACTAAAATTAAGAATCTGATAGATATTTTAATTGTCTACAACTTTGTTAACAACTAAAAACCGATTTGAAATTATCTGGTAAAGTTGTTTAATATTTTAACGTCTAGTCTTAAGTAAAGTCTAAGTTTAAGTTAGTTTCACAGTAACCCTAGTGTTCACACGCACTTTTTTCATTTGACAAATACCTGTGTTTAGTTGAACAGTGCATTCAGCGGAATTTTAGAGCTTGGAAAGTCTCATCTTTTAGCTGAAAATTATAATTCCAGATTCCACCTGATATAGGGCACCATTAATGTTTTTGGGATGAAAAGTCTTAGATAAGTGTTGACCAAACTAGTTTGATATTAATATTCTTTTCCAAGATGGCGAGTGATTCCTCCCGCAGAAACAACTTTTTTAATAAATATACCTTCTTTTTCATTTTTTCGATTGTTCTCGGGGATGACTGATAACTATTCTTGCATGAACCTCCTACTTTGTTAGCATCTTCGTATAAAATTCACTTGTCCTTAACTTCAACCTTTATATTTGAACAAACTCAATGAAACTGTTAACACCATTGCAATATTTCGCGAATTTCATTGCAATGCTTAATTAAAAACGCTGATTATCTTTTTCAAAATCAATGTGACAAACAGTGAACAAAAAACTTTGAGTTTTTGGATCAAGATAATTTTTTTTGGGATATATTCGTGGATTTGTATGTATATAATATTTTTCTTGTACTCAAATCATATTTTGTTTTCAAAAGTAATACATTTCGCATAATCTAGGATCAATTTATTAACGATTTCTCGCATAATTGATAGGAAATGGCCGTGAAATCCAACTGCCACAATATACTTTGCGGAAAAAATTTGAATAAATCGTTTCACGCCAACTACTAATTTGGACAGTTACTTCTGTGGTTTGCGTTCAATTATAAACTGTGTGTCCCAACATTTCGTCTTGAATAGAATTATAATAGCTGAATTAAACGATCAAAGCCTAAATTATGCGACGTATGGTCCTTTTTAAAATATAAATGTAAGCAAACCCTTGTAACCAAGCAATACCTTCCGATGAATGGTAGTTCTTTCGAACCTATCGGGAAAGATTACAAACTTGAATCAAAAGCACAAATAGTTTTCTGTCTCTGTCAAACATCCTAATTTTCAGAAGGTCAATTGGAATTGTCAACGAAGAAGTTGTAGTGAATCCCGTCAAATATTTTCATGTCACTAAACCCAATTATTTTTTTGGTAGTGAAATAAGTGCGAGAAAATATATTTCCAAACCACTAGGCCTCGTGTGATCTTAGATATAACTTCGTTAAAATCTTAAACAACTTTTCCGGGTGATTTAAGATCAATTTTTAGTTGTCAACAAACTTGTATACAATTAAATGTTCTTTCAAATTCTCACATTTAGTGTTTTTCAAATGTCTAAAGCACCATCTAGGGACAGAAATATGAACTAGCTCGAGTAGTAAAACCAATATTGTTACCAAAAAAACTTAAATAAAAAAGCTGCTCTGGACCCCCCGACGGATCATTTTGATCTTAGTTTCAAATGAAACGAGAAAGTCAATTCTTTCATATTCCGAAGTTTCAGAGATGCTGAATTTTTTGCATAAAGTTGTTCTAATAAATACACCGTGACTTACATTCGAATTCTGAGTAGTCAGTGGAATCGTTGCACTAGCCCCAAAATTATCATTGTGGACTACGAATCGGTTACAGACTCTATCGAAACAGAAGAAACAGATGCTACTGAATGTAGAGGTGAGTTTATTCGTCACCGATTTCCATGATTTTCGAACAGCTTGCTTCATACACATTGGTATAAGATGCTTCAGTATAAACTTCACACTCGATAACTAATTGATTTCTGATAAAAACTTGAACAATGCACACATGTCGGAACTAATATGATGGTTGGTTTTCCGAAAACTTTAATAACAGAATCGAAATAACCTGTTTTAATCCACCTAGTGGTGCAATTGCGCCTTTCTCATTCATCCAAACTATGATTCATTGGCTGATTTCGTTCAATAGAATTGTGGAAATGTCTATTACATTCTTATTTCACTTAGCACGTATCCCACGATTACCACGAAAGTAGACGCAGACTCACTTTAAACAAAAAAGTATAGGGGAGACTGGAACTAGTTTGCGGTGTTTTCAGTTTCCATTTGTTACCGCTTTGATCTTGCAAAATAGAACACGCGACTGTAGCCAACATCCCTGAATTTTATCACAAAGTTTGTTGCATTGTCTTTGTTTTTATAAACAAAAATGTGTGACACGGAAATCCCGCCAATTTACTCCGGCCTCGAGGTAAATTGGCAGTATGTATGAATACGCCAGAAAATGGAGATTCAATTATATCAAAGGTTCGTACTGAATGTCTTTTCAATAAAATTGTATATTAACCGACAATTGCCAATATATTTCAGTCTCAATACCCTGGCATTCCACTTTGACGCGTATTCCATATTCAAAAGCATATTTTCGAAATTCTTCAGGCGATTGGCCGAAGTAAATATCCCCTGCATTGACGAGATACACAAAGTTTTACTTTGGAGTGAATTCCAAAAATAAAAATATTTGATGACTATAAATAGATTTAATATCTATACGGTACGGATACTTAAAGCTCTTTTTACGCACTATCGAAAAGTAAAATTAGTTGGGAAATAGATTTAAAATCACCCTAAATAACACAAAGTGTATAAAATTTAAAAAAAAATCCGCCAACTTACCTCAACCACCAACTAGCCCCAGGCTCCTCTAATATTTAATTAACTTAATCAAGATGAGTTCAATGTTATCTAAATGTGATTATATTTTGAAATTTTGGCGGAATGGGTTTGGAGGTGGAGCGTGTGGGGATTTGGTAGAGTGGGAGTGGAGGATGCGCCAGAAATTCTTCATCTTATTTCGGTATACGGGGTGGATGAAGGAAAAGCGGATGTGAGGGTGGTCCAAAGGGAGAGGAGTGATGAAGAAGCGAGGTGTGAGGGCAAGGATGAGGGTGCTGAGTAGCGACAAAATACTCAACCTCAAATGTTGCCTTTCATTTGAGACTTGGTTTGAGAACATCGGTTCAGTCATCACCGATAAAACCATGTGACTTAAATTGTGGAATATGCCCGGAATCTGGGACTTCCGGAATCGGCGATAGTGGAAAATATATCCAAAGAAAGTTTGATTGGCAATCAGTGGTCTAGACGTGTAAATCGAAGTAATTTGGTGACCATTTCAATAATTTCTAGCTACTGCGGTGTTACGATTGTACTGATTTATATGGGAAATTCCAATGTAACCTTACTAACCAACATGTAACTCTGGAACCAAGAGTCAGAACCGAATTCAATTCAACAGCAGTCAATGGCATTACTGTATCTTTCATTTGAAATCTAGTTTGTAAAAATCGGTAGAGAATTCGATGGGTAATAGGTGTGATATTAAGTTAGGAACTTGGCGAGTTCCTTGGAGGCACCATGAACCGTCATAGGTGGCCAATATGGTCAAAGCTGCTTTGATTTATCGTTAGTGATCCAGACCCGCAAACCAGAGTAATGTCCCTTTTTATTATGTTTTACATCATTTGGACATCATAGTTAGTCGGTGTTAAGTCAGACCGGACCAAGTCGCAAAACATCAAAAAATGAGTTAATGATAGCACTGGATAAAGAATTTCTTCATCTACATTCCACTTTTACCGGATTTGAAATATGAAACAATAAATAAGAATGATGGTAAAAAATTATTTCCCAATTATAGTGTAAAGGATGCTGCGATTCAAACTTTAAACGCGTTTTTGTCGAAATCAATGCACTGTCACTTAGTCCGGTCTGACCTAACACCGACCAGTTGTACCAGTTTATATGGAAATTTGCTGTGTGACCACACTCTTCAACCCGTAACTCCGGAACCGGAAGTCGGATCAACTAAAAATTCAATAGCAGCTTATGGGAACGTTATACCTTTTAGAAGAAACTAAGTTTGTGAAAATCGGTTCAGCCATCTCTGAGAAAATTTTGTGAGTTTAAATGACACACAGCCCTCCGGGCCTCGGTTGAAAAGTTGATTTTTTCAGTGATTGCGTAGCCTTTCTTTATATGAGAAAGGCAAAAATGACGGTAGCACAAAAATTGTAGCTATAGATGCGTATGGCTACTATGATCCCAAAAAGATGATTTCTGATTCTTGAGAATTACCCAGTTTATATGAGTGTCGATATTCGTGATTCATTTCAAGCAACTACGACCAGTGATATTGTTGGCTGCGACGCACTCTACAGTGTAGCGTGCGTCTCAGCCAACTACGTCGACCTTCGCGTGATTGTGTTGCTGAAACACGCAAATTATCGTTTTTCACTTAATGAATTTTTCGCATCAGCGCTTTGCTTTCGGTGCGCGTTTACCCCATTTTCCAATGTGCTGCGACAACGAATCACCACTCAGTTCATTCGAAAATAATAGCACCAACCATTATCAGCATTTTAGCTTAATTGCGATTTCGCTACGCAGCAATAAACCAGCACCACAACCCCTTTCGCTACCCCCCGAAATGGGTCCCTTGGACCTCCGACGCGGTCATCGCAATGCAAACACCCTTTTCCCTTCGAAAAATCGGCTCCAATTTACGATAAAATCGTTAATTAAAATACGCTTCCCATCGTTCCCTTCGGAGTAAACCGAAGCTGCAATTTGGGGCTACGAAATATTTCGCATCTATCAGATCCCATCCTATATCGACTGGACTGCTAAATGGAACTGGCTAGGGCGCGTGGCGTCTCACTACTGGCACTGGTATATGTAGTCCGGTGGGTTCAACTTTTAATGGAAATTTAAAATATCGTGTTTCGCCGGAAGCAATGCAGCTTTTATCGGGAAAGCAATTTCGGTTCCGGAATGGCGGCGAGGACGGCTTCCAAGCAACTCTAAATAATTAAGGTTATTCCAAAATAGTGTCGTTATACGGTGAGCGTTGCGTCGGTCGTCGGGTCACTGGGGCCTCGTAATAGTAGCGACGCTATTTGCATACTCCTTTTAGAAGCGATACCGTACCGTACCTACCACCGAAAACGGAATGCTAGTGTTTTACAACATACTGCACACCTGATGGGAAGAACGCCCACCCGTGCCTACGTGTAAGTCGGGAAACGGGAAAGACAGACGCCCGGTCCGAGTGCCAACCAGCTGCATCGGTTACACTCAATTTGGTGGCATTAAAAGTTGGTCCTCGTGTGCTGACTAAGGGCCACGTTTGGGCCATTTAGATTCGCGCGAAGCTGTGGTGGTCCGCCAGCAGCAGCGGGTGCGAGTCCATGTTTGGATGCTGTTGTGGCTTGCTTCTGTTTTACCTTTCTCGTTGGCTGTGTGCAGAAGAACAAATTAACTTTGATTTATTTGCGAAATTTGTTTATTTTTGCGTCCATTCATTATTAACTTACCGAGGCTGGTGGTATTTTTCGCATTCGCGAAACTGAAAGCTGATTATAAAAGGAATTTGAAGTAGGCACGTTCAAGATGAATTTTATCGTTATGTACCAACAAGTAAATTAAACGAATGGTTTATGACCAGGGTCGACCCACGATTATAAATTTTCATGATGGATCCTTATAAATGTTAGATTACTTTTTGAATTGCTATCAATATTTCTTTGATTTATATGAGAGGATCTAGGGAAAAGTTTTCGCATTAAAAATTATTGAAATCAATAGAAGCCAGAATCGAAATAAAACAACAGATGTAGGTCAAGAGTTTCTTGGACTTTTTCTTCAAGCCTCCCTGCAACAAACAGGTTCCCCGCAATTCTCGAACATATTCTCAAAATTAAACTACAACAGTAAAATTTTACGAACCGACCCGAAGCTGCACTTCAAGTTAATTAACCTGCCGGCGATGATTTCCAAGAGCCCAATTTCAGGCGAGCAATCAACCTGTCTTTCACTGTACCGGGCGGCTACGAAAATAGAAAGAAATAAAACATCTGAAACGTTCAGAAGCGCCCTGGCTATGGCTACTTAAAAATTTCGCGATGAGAGCGCTTACACAGCACCTTGACCGTAAACCAAAAAAAAAAAAAGAACTGGGTGTAAGAAACAATTTTTCCTCATTCATTTCGTATATTTCTTCTAGCGAAACAGGAAATCTGCGAGAAACTCATGGAATGAGCCTCCCTCCACAGGAGATTCCAAGCGAGCAAGACAATTTTGCCTAATTAATCATGATTAGGATGGGTTCGACCATGAGCGGAAAATTAGATACATCGTGATCTTTTTTTTTTCTCTTTGAATGACTGTCTTTAGTCATCATTAATTTGACCGCTTGAGTTCGTTGAATGCTCGTCATTAGTCTAAATTAGCTTTTGCTTGTTGAAAGCTCTTGTGGGGGTTCCACGCTCGATTTTTTTTTATTTTGCCTTAGAGAGATTTCTAGTCGAATTATGGATATTTTGATGAACTCCTCGTTAAGCACTTTCCACCCCTCTTACTGTTTTGAAGACGATGATCAACCTCACTAAGCCTGTAATAAAGTTGATAATCCCCACGGGAAAAAATGATTATCTTTTGGCGGAACACAATACAGAGGCATGAAATTGAAATTGAAAAGTTAACAGTGGCTGACGTGAATTTACCTTCCTCAGGTATTGTATCTAGGTATCTGTTAGGAGAAAATTCCAACAAAAACTTTTCTTCACCGTATCCCACAATGCAGAGCCGTATCAATGGAACGGTTTTTATTTTGTTTAGTGCCTTGCTCATTATTTCACTGATGGCGGATGGGCTGATTTCTTTCTTAGTACTTCGAGGGGTGGATCGTTTGCTTCTGAAGTTTGATGGGGAAGGAAAGAATAAAAGCTTTTTTCTTCTCTACAATTGCCTTGGTCCTCTTTGAATATCAACGACTCCCTGCTGATGAGTTACTGGAATTGATAGAAGCAACTCGAGGAGATATTTGCGAGTATTTGTTTTAATTTCAATCTAGGAGAAATGGAATTTATTTTGTGAAATACTAACCATCAGCTGTAAGGTATATTTTGTCATTCCGTGGATTTATGATCGTTTCCATAATTGATTTTTTTTTGTTCTACTAGACTCCTATAAAACTCGAATATCGAAAACTTCTGATATTCCAATTAAATAGCAGGACCGTAGCATAGTCTTCTGGTACCCTTGGCGGAGTCGCGGATTTACGCTCCTCTGTGATATTATTATTGCGGTGTTTGAAGGCGGAGTAGGTGGATGGAGTTCAGTATGAGCAGATCGATTTACTGAACAAACGATATAACTCAACCCCCTCTATTATGCAAAAATGTGAAGAATTTATTTGAATATTTATCCTTTACAAACTTCTATACATTTTGATGCTCGAAAATACCGAAAAAACCGATTTCTAAAAGATTCGACCGAAGATCGTTCACGTTTGACTGTCGCTCATTTGTTATACATTTTAGCCGCAAATCTTGAAATTTACATTCGTGAAATCAGTTCACTCTAACTGTTTGAAGACAACGAACGGAGTATCTATTCAGCAGACCTTATATCTAGACCAGTACACTAATGCAAACAATTTTCAAAAGGTGTCATCTGATTGGCGGATTGTTGACTATGGTTCATAACACAAACTCAAACCACTTTATTGTTTAAAGATTACGAATTATTGGCCTTGAAATTCATTCCAACGTGGCAGGCCTTATAAGACAAGGTAGAAGAACTTGCCAAAATAAAACGGATGGTTTCATAGTTAACAGAAAAATTTTCAACTGCCTTGGAAACAATGTTGTTTATTGCCTCAAAACAAGTGTATGGAAAAACTTTTCTATCGTCGCACACTACGACTACTCTGTTTAAGGAAACTTTGTAAATATTTGCTTAATCCGAATATTTGAATATTCGCAAATTCCGCGCACACACACGCACTAAACAGAAAACATTTTTGAATTTTTTTTTCTTGTTTATTTGACACGGCTCAAAGCCTTAGCATAACTGAGCCGTGGGTCTTTTAAATTTTTTACAATATGTGGAAATTAAAAAAAAAACTCAACTATTCATAGGATCTTGTTGACACAGCTTGCTGCTGCGTGTTGAGATCCTCTTCCTTGGTGGTGAAAATTTAGGTGCGTTGTCTGCCGCACCTTGAGGGTCATTCGGTCCATCTTCTCTCGCGTTTTCGTTCATGTCCATGTCGTCATCGGTACTGCATTCATGATGCTCATGGTCGGATGTTCTTGTTTGTTTCTTGTACTTCCGGGTCGCTGCTGTAAATCCTTCTTCATCGGTGTTTGATTCTTTATTGGTGTTGTTGGTTGTTGGTTTGGAGACACTTGCAGTAATCGTTGTTACTTCGATGTTGGTAATGGCAGTTGGGTTAGTGGCACTGGACCCGATCGTTGTTGAGCTGGTGTTTGTTACTGCCCGGTCCGCAGTCGTTGGTTTACCAACCGGTTGTGGTTTAGTATACGACGACTGTATACCGGCTTTGGTCGTCGAAGGGGAATTTCCTTAGCAGCCTCTGCGCAAGGTTTTCCGTGGTGTAGCGGCTGATCGCAATGTTGGCAGATAGGAATCTGCCCTGGGTACGTGACTAGTGTTCTTTGAGAATGTACAATACATTTAGGGCATCTGCCTGAGATAGACAAGTAGGAGGGAATACGTTTTGTCGGCCGCATTCTCACTACACGAACGCCGTTGCCAAGTCCTGGGAAGAAATTCCTCCAAGTATCTTCTTTAACACTATCCAACTCTCCGTATTTTGACATGAGTTTTTTGATAGCGACGGAACTAGTACGTGGTGCCAGGTCATGTAGCTTTATTTCAATACTGTCATTATCAATATACGTTGGGATGTTGCATAAAGTGTCATTACATTCAAGTTGTTCTGCGAAGCGAATGATTCTGCTTGGCTAATGTTTTAGAACGTAATCAGTACCGCATGACGTAAATGATGGAATTGCACGCCGCCAATTTCTGCTATGTTGAGCTTCATGTTCACCGTCAATTGCTCCATTTCACGAACCGATGGTCTTACCGGACATTTCGAGAAGTCAACAGCAACATAGTTTATCCGTAACGGGACATACTCTTCCTTTGCATTATCACTCATTGTTTATTCACGTTTCACACACTAGGTAGAAGGAATCAATTTTTGCTTTTGCAAATAAACAAAGCGGCAGCGCACGGGTAAATTTGATCACTTGGCCTCCTATAGCAGCGGAGCGATTCATAGCTTCTGAACTGAGCAAGATGAGAAACCAAACAAAGACGTAGTCCTACGTCAAAAACAAAATTTCAAAGATCAGTTATCTTTGAAATTTTGTTTTTGACGTAAGACTACGTCTTTGTTTTCGATATGGGGGTGCACTTTGCAAATTCAACAAAATGGTGTGTAACGAAAAGTAGTCCAATTTTAAACGCTTATAATTCAGCGGTCTCACGATAAATTTTCAAATTTTTTGCGCATGTCGCTCAGAAATACTTCTAAGAATAGATTCCAATAGATAAACCCAAAGATTTTTAATATCATTAAAAAAAAAATTAATTATGTATAACATAGTCAAAATACCACGCTTTTACACACAGAAGGCTGCGCTTCCCTAGTCTGACACGACAGATTTATGTACCTAACGCGCAACGCTTCTATGAATGACGTCATTGTCGACTATTTAAAGAACAGATTTGGTCGAACAAGCTCAGTTGCCTGTTGAACGGCAGGCAGAGCACTGCGCTGCGTGCTTTCGCAGCCAGTGTAGCAGACTGATAAGTCCGTTACACTGGCTGTGGAAACACGCTACGCAGTGCAGTTCAATACGCGACTGAGCTTGTCCGATCGAACACCATGCTTTCTCTTGTGTCGTGCTCGTTTCAATTTTCATGTTCAATCTCGAGAGCACTAATTCATATCATCACTCGCGTTGGCTCATTTCGCTTGGTGCGAATCTTCCATTCGTGTACGGATACGATGTACTGACATAGCTGTTTGATTCGAGTACTGTACACCAAGTATATCCAAGTTGTTGCGGTCACATACGTGTATGATAATGAGATTTCGTTGCGCAAAGCGAAAACGTTTTTGCCTTTCGCAATAGAAAGGTATTGCAATTGCTCTGAAAACCGACTTTTTAACAGTTATGTGTCCAACAAAAAAAAAACACCTTTAAGAGGCCAACAAGGGTACTCGGGTACCCACAAATTGAAATGCTCATAACTATGGTTTGCTTTAACTGATTTGGACACTTTTAGATATTTTGGATTCAGAAACTCGTCCACTTTTTCATTCTGTAAAATAGAACCGGATGAGCGGATTTTGTTCTTGGTAATCCGGATTTTCCGGAGTAGTGTTCCAGAATGATTTGTAAATTTTAATAATGTTCTAGCAATATGAGTATCAAGACTCATATTGCTAGGAAAAAATGTTCCTCAAATGAAAAATTTCTAACCCAATGTTCGAGTCCCGACCCGCACATAGGGTTAGAAATTTTTCATGAGAGATTTTTCTAACCCGAAAAAGCGAATGACCTTAAGGTTAAAACCTCTATAATCAAAACAAACAAAAAACCTGTTTTAATCCACCTAGAGGTGCAATTGTGCCTTTCTCATTTCTCCAAACTATGATTTAATAGCTGGTTCGTACAATATAACATTATGGAAATGTCTATCATTCTTATTACACTTGGTAAGTATATATAAGAGCACCTTTTTGCATTCATCGCGGTATCGGTTTGAATCGGAGTTTTCTATGTGATCGCACTCCACAACCCGTAACTCCGGAGCCGGAAGTCGGATGGAGATGGAATTTAATATCAGTTTCCGGGGACGCAACACTTTTCATTTGAGACTAAGTTGATCAAATCGGTCTAGCCATTTTCGAGAAACCAATATAACCGTTATTCTGAATTTGGATGCTTCCGGATCCGTCGATGGTGGCCAGTGTGGCCAAAGAGACTTTGAATGACTGTTGATGACCTAGATCTACAAATTCAACAGTTGTGTTTACATTTTGGAAAAAAATCACCTTTTTACATTCATCGCAGAATTCGTTAGAATCGGGATTTGCTGCGTGATCGTACGTATTACCCTGTAATTCAGGAACCAGAACTCGGATCCACACAAAATTCAATAGACGTTTCATTTAAAATCAAGTTTGTCAAAATCGGTTCAGAGAATTCCGAGAAACCAATGTGGAGAGAGGGGCGGCGACGCAATACTCAACTGCATATTTTGCCTTCCATTTGAGACTTGGTTTGAGAAAATCGGTTCAGTCATCACCGAAGAACCGATGTGACATTAATTGTGGAATATGCCCGGAATTCCGGACTTCCGGAATCGTCGATAGTGGACAATATATTCAAAGAATGTTTGATTGGCAACCAGTTATCTAGATCTGCGATTAAAAGTAATTTGGTGACCATTTTAATAGTTTTTAGCCTCTGAGGTATTACGATTGTACCGATTTATATGGGAAATTCCAGTGTATCCTTACTAACACCCCTGTAACTCCGGAAGCAAGAGTCAGAAGCAAATGAAATTCAGCAACAGTCAATGGTATTACTGTATCTTTCATTTGAAATCAAGTTTGTAAAAATCGGTAGAGAATTCGTTGGGGAATGGGTGTGATATTAGCTTAGGAACTTGGCGAGTTCCCCGGGGGCGTCATGAACCGTCATAGGTGGCCAGTGTGGTCAAAGCTGCTTTAATTGATCATTAGTGATCCAGACCCGCAAACTAGAGTAAAGTTACATCAATTTTAATATGTTTTACATCATATTAACATCATGGTGGTACCAGTTTATATGGGAATTTGCTGTGTGACCCCACTCTTCAACCCGTAACTCCGGAACCGGAAGTCGGATCAACTAAAAATTCAATAGCAGCTTATGGGAGCATTATACCTTTCAGATGAAACTAAGCTTGCGAAAATCGGTTCAGCCATCTCTGAGAAAATTGTGTGAGTTTAAATGACATACACACACATACACACATACACACATACTCACACACATACATACACACACAGACGTTTGCCGATCTCGACGAACTGAATCGAATGGTGTATGACACTCGGCCCTCCGGGTCTCGGTTAAAAAGTCGATTTTTACAGTGATTGCATAGCCTTTCTTTATATGAGAAAGGCAAAACATAGATATCTGAAAGAAAGTTTCTTCGGCACAGGAGAAGCAAGTGTGATGTGTTTTCTTTGCTTTGTGTGATGCTAAAATTATTTTGCTCACCCATATTTATAGTTTCGAGTAATTCTAGTGGTGGCATCAATGTTACATTCAGTGCTTCGAAATTTCAAAATCAGTTAACTATTTCTGCTTATCGAAACTGACATTCAGATTCAACGCGTCGGTCATTCATTAACTTTCCAGCTGACTGAAATTTAATGCAGAACAGAATGTTTGAGTACAAAGGAAATATATTTCCTTCACCAACCAAAGCATTCATTTGTATGTAGACATTTCAAGCATTAGTGAGCTTCGTAATCTATGTCTAGTGCATTTTTGCTCAATAATCCCTCTCAGAGGTAGCATAGAAACAAAATTCAGTTTACTTCTGAAACCGAACATATACGAACCCGAATGCGCTATGTCGGGAGAATGAATGCCGAGGGAAACGAACCAAACATTTCATTCATCGCTGCGGGCAGGAATTGAATTTCGGTTCTCTTTCAAGTTCACGCAGGGATGTAAATTTTTTTAAGCTCTGGTTAAATTTAACAAAAGTTACGTAAATTGCAAGATAACAGTAATCAGGGGATTTCCTTTCGATTAGTGAACAGTCCTATAGTAGATAAAATTCCGGCTGGTTTGGTAAATTAATTCATTGAAACATTTCTTTTGTATTGTCAAAAAATCCATGATTTCCGAATTCATGTGCTCAAATATAATATTTACTTAATCTAGGTAAACACAGCTATAGTTCTTATTTATGCCTTGTAGAGAAATCAGTAGTATTTTTTGTATACCCTTTACATGTCAACAAACAAAATTATATATATTGTAAAATTACTGGTCTGTCTTTTGCCATAGTTTCAAGGATCTAGGAGAAGAATTGCCTAGAAAGATCAGCCTGTCTAATAATATAATAAGTATCAATTTAATAAAAGAATAGCATCTGTGAAAAAATCTGAATACTTAAAGAGATAAATAATTAGTTGTTGTCTGAAAGTAGTCTTTAATGTATCATCATTTAAATTGAAAATTATTATAAATTTGAGTTGAATAAGAGCTGAACCGTTTCTGCGCATCTACAAATCGCCTGCCTAATCGGAAGATTTGGAGCGAATTTCGACATTCTCTTGTATTTGTATTTGTATTTAATTAATGGAGTCTTAATGAACTATACTAAAAAGAAATTACCTAAAGTGGCATGCGCGGAACTAATGACGAAGTCGAAGATGTCGTTATAATCGTTGAAACAACGGGTCATTTCTTATATCGGTTGTTGGAAGCGTAGTTAGTGTTGTGCATTTTAGAGTGCAGCAGTGTTCGAGAACAAAGGACACGGATTGGTGCGTAGAGGTTAATTTGTGATAGAAGATCAGGAACATCATATTCAGCCATAAGAAGCTTAGACACGAAGAAAGTATACGACGCAGGTCTACGATCTTCTAAAGTGTATAGTCCTAATAATCGACAACGATCTTCGTATGGTTCAGGTACAGCGGATCGTTCCAAAGAAATTGACGTAACGCATATCGTATGAATCGGCGCTGGACAGCCTGACTTCGTTGGTTTGAAGTTGTATGATAGGGGCACCCACCAGACCACGTTTGCAAATTCCAACGGTGAAAATGGTAGCTTATAAATTAATAACAAAAACCAAATTCAAAAACAAGAATTTCGTCGATGTACTATACCATTTCTTGTATCAGACAACATATTGTCTATTGCCTTAGTTTTGGAACTGCTTTCACTAAGAAATTTTTAAAATTATATTCAGTTTCAAGTGACTATCACAAGTCACAAGAATTAACACACTTATGCAACAAGTTTTAACCTCCTCCCGAAACCAAATCCTGGCTATGGGCCTGGTTTGAAGGCGGAGTAGGTTTGCTGAACAAACTATATTACTCAATCCCCCATACAAAAATATGAAAAAAAAATTTTTTGAATATTTATCCTTCACCCACTTCTATACATTTTGATGCTCGAAAACACCGAAAAATCCGATTTCTAAAAGATTCGACCGAAGCTCGTTCGTGTTTGAGTGTCGCTCATTTCTTATAAATTTCAGCCGCTAATCTTTATGCGTACATTCGTGAAATTAGTTCACTCTATGAGTTTGAAGACAACGAACGGCGTATCAATTAAGGGAGATTGTATATCTAGATCAGTATACTAAACAAACCATTTTTAAAATCTATCATCTGGTTGGTAGATTGTTGATTACGGTTCATATAATTTGACTTGAATTTCAGCTAATTTACCGTCGCGACATTCCGATAATTTCCTAGACATTACCTACCAATCCTTTCGGGCAAGCGAGTGAAACGGAGATGCTTTCATAATCTGTTGCTATTCAAGAATTTTACATTGGCTTTTTCCCATTTGCTAAGAAAATCGGTAGCATTCAGCCATACATCGAGTAAAGATAGGTGATCAGATTTTTGCCTTGCTGTTCCCTGGCTCGTCTGTCGATTCCTTATATATCCCGTAATTTCAGTCTCTTCCTTCGTATTTTTAAACTTTTGATTTTGCGTCGAGGTCCGTGCGTAAGTGACGTAATGATAAAATAGACGGCGGACAAGATTCGCAGCTCAAGACTACGTCTTCCCGTGTAAAATCACATTAAAATACACATTGAGCAACAGTCATACCTGATCTTCTTTCGGATCAAAAATAATTCGCAAAGTATTCTAAAGATTTCGAAAAAATCCAGAAATATTCAGCCTTGACAGATATCTCGAAAGTGGAATTATTGACGACAAGTATTTTTCCGTAGGACTACCTCATCTACATACCCGTCCATAAAGTTGAGATCGACGGCGTGGTAACCGATTCGAGTTTTCCCAGCGTCAATCTACAGAAGCATGGGGTTGGCTGTTTCAAGGACCCTTTGCTCCAGTCAGCTGAGATTTTGAATGGCTCATTGTAGCAATAAGTCCCGGAGGGGCAACTGGGTAAAGAATCATCTGGATGACATTTGCATTAGCAATCCTGAAATGTGTGCCTATTGTGGGGGAATTCTAAAAGACCAATGACCATGCCCCGCGTACAAACAGCGCCCGCATAATCAGAATCGTTCCCTTAAACTATTCCCAAAGCACTCTTATCCAGATATACTAAAGAGAGCTACGCCCCTTCCCAACGACAAAATATTATGCACTCTAGACTCAGGAAGAGTGCGATTGTGGGGACATCTGTTACTGCTTCTGAAAACTATAGCCAGTTGAGATTCCTTATAACGGCGAAAAATTTTCAATTGGGAAATATAACAGTGTATGTGTTCGTCTGAGTATTTGTGACAGCTGGGTGGGGGAATGGATGCAGAACTGGCATATATGATAGAATAGTGGGTAATCCTTCCTGGGATTCGTTAATCACTTTTTACCGGTGTTGAATTCATGCGTTCCATTCGATTCATTCTTGAAGATCGGATTTGATAAATTAAGATACGATTAATTTACCGAATACGTGAATCATCCATTTCCGATCAGCATAGCATGAAAAAATTCGAATAGAAAGCAATTGGTAAATCATTTGTTGGTATTTAGACGATTGTACTTCTAGTAGTTTGCTTTTCCACTACTCATGTGTACCAAAAATAATATCGATCAATTTATACGCTTCCGCTTAATTTCTTTTCTATTTTCTCAATTCGGCATGTTATTTCTTCTTTTATTACTGTATCTTAAATTAGATCGATATGAATACTAGTAACTGAATGATTCTCTCATATGCACTCACAATCGCTTTCATTCCAAACATACAAACGTGGCCTTCGTGATAACACAAGCCTGATCACAAACGCGAACGCATATAAACCTACAAACGCGGTTCCATGGCGACATGACCGGGAACTCTATCGAAATGGGAGAACTAACTCTCTTCTAGCATCTGAGCCATTCACAAAAATTAAGAATATTCACGATTCGCGCGCAAGAACACGCGAACATGTGAATGGCCACACGTTTATAAAAAAATAATGTATACACGCGAAGGTACATACACGCTAGCACACGCGACAAAAACGTTTAAATACAAACGCTCGAGTCCGTCGCAACCATCCACGCACACTTACGCCCGCGATCTCGCAAAAAAGATAACACCCCGGCGATTAAGTGAACGGTTTAACACTTATAAATTCACAAGCGCATCCTCACGTGCGAACCTCCAAATATCCGTGTTGGCGCGATCATGAATCGGTCACGTCCAGAAGTCCATACTCTCGGCCCTAGTAGCATAGGTCCAATGGCAACAGGTGAACCAAACAAAACGATGACACTGATATCCCCCAAACAACACGTTCTATGGCGGTATAAAAATCGAATTAATACACGAGAAGCCACATACACGCGACAAACACGTAAACATACAAATGCTTGAGCCCTTCGCGATTATTCACGCAACCTACACCCGCGATCTTGCAAACATGATAATATCCCGTTGATAATATGACCGTCTCAGCACTTATAAACATTCAAACGCGGTCTCAAACGTGAACCTACCAACTACTGCGCTCCACAGTGTTTTAAAACGTCGTTTTCGTGCTCAAAATTAATAGCGTCTAAACCGTTGACTTTAGAGATATAGTTTGTTCGGATAAGTTGTTGTTCTTATGATTGCGCATCCATTGGAGTATACCGTTCAGTGATTAAATTACCTATAAGTGATATACGAAAGTTCTTTTCCGAACTAATTAGGATAGAGACTTTGTGTCTTCAGCAAAGTTGTAGCAAATGTTACTGCAAAAGAAATTGCTGAAGACACCTTAGATCTATCTTTAGTTGTTTACGAGTTATGAAACATATTATATGGAGGACCCCTTAAAATTAGTTTTTTCACGATAACTTTTTTAGACATTCTCGTATCTACTTGGAATCTCCCACAAAGTTATTTACGGTATCGAAACACATATTTTTGCCGAACATAGTCACTTCCTATCTGTTGAATTTAAAAAGATATTCCAAATTTTACGATTTTTTGTGGTAACTTCCACCTTAAATAATTCGTTTAGGAACAAAAAGGAGCAAACAACATCATAACATACTGAAAGTACTAGCTTTTTACTTTCATATAGTGGCCCGATTGTTAGTCGACGCGATTCTCCCCGAGTGTTATGTTCAATACAATATGCCATCGCAGTAGTATAAAATGAAATATTCAAGTGCACTGCGATAAGTAGCTTCATCTTTTCATGATAAATTGCATAAAACATGTTCATAGATGTCCAAAAAAGGAAAAGGGAATTGAGATCAAAATACGAAACGTAGCATATCGTGCGTTCGAGAAGTGTGTCACGTGAAATTTAAACAATCAGTGGATACTGGTAAGCTTGAAAAAACGATGGAAATCCCACCAGAAGGTTTATTAATGTCTGTCGTGTCATTTATAATGATGCTTGATTAACGTCACCTATTTACAATGTGGATCCTGTCGTGAATGAAGCTCGGGGATGGCTAAAAAAAGTATAAAATGATTTTTAGGAGAGGCCAAAGCTCTTCTAACGGAAGAAGAAAGCTTTGAAGATGACGGAGAGAACGGTTATTAAAAATAGATTTATTTATCTATTTTATAATGAAAATATTTACATTATTAAACACATCAACAACTACACTTTGATTTTTGAAAGGCAAACTATATGCATTGCATGTTATAGGCGAACGTGTTCTATGCAATTTACCATAAAACATGAAGCTGTTTGTCGCAGTGCGCTTGAATATTTCATTTTATACCACTGCGATGTCATATTGTATTGAACATAACACTCGGGGAGAATCGCGTCGACTAACAATCGGGCCACTATATGAAAGTAAAAAGCTAGTACTTTCAGTATGTTATGATGTTGTTTGCTCCTTTTTGCTCCTTGACGAATTATTTAAGGTGGAAGTTACCACAAAAAAATCGTAAAATTTGGAATATCTTTTTAGATTCAACAGATAGGAAGTGACTATGTTCGGCAAAAATATGTGTTTCGATACCGTAAATAACTTTGTGGAAGATTCCAAGTAGATACGAGAATGTCTAAAAAAGTTATCACGAAAAAACTAATTTTAAGGGGTCTTCCATATAATATGTTCCATAACTCGTAAACTACTAAAGATAGATATATGGTGTCTTCAGCAATTTCTTTTGAAGTAACATTTGCTATAACTTTACCGAAGGCACAAAGTCTCTATCCTAATTAGTTCGGAAAATAAATTTCGTATATCACTTACAGGTGAATTAATCATTGAACGGTATACTCCTGTCGATGCGCAATCATAAGCACAACAACTTATCCGAACAAACTATATCTCTAAAGTCAACGGTTTAGACGCTACTAATTTTGAGCACGAAAACGACGTTTTAAAACACTGTGCGCTCGTGCGATCATGAATCGTTCACTTCCGGAAATCTATTCTCCGAGTTTCAAACGTTGTCTCAAACGCGAATCTTAAAACGTCCTTGTTTGCGCGATCATGAATCCGTCACGTCCGGAAACCATTACCCTTCGTCCAGGGCCGGCGGAAAGCGTGGGTAGTATGGGTAGTAATACCCACTCGAAAATAACCGAGTGGGTAATTACCCACTCGAAATTTTGAACCATTTCAAAAAAATTAGACGTGCAACGCATGCATCTCGCACTACACACATTTGAAAACATCGATGCACCACAATTCCATTTGCATAAACGAACGTGATTTAATGTGAATGTAATGTAAACGTGTGCATTGCGAAAAAATCCTTACTAATGGACCCCTTACCCTATGTTTTCTACCCACTCGGGCATAAAGTGTTTCGCCGCCCCTGCCTTCGTCCTAGCAACTTAGGTCCATAAATTTAGCGAACTAATAAAAAAAATGAAGCTCATTTCCACTAGACAACATGTGCCATGGCGACAGGATCGAAAGCTCTAGTGATATGGAAGATCTTACTTTCTTCTAGCATCTGAGCCGTACACCAAAAATTAAGTATTAGATTCATGGTCCGCGCACGATCATCCAAGAACACACGCGAATATGCGAAAGGCACACGGTTATAAAATAGAATTTATACACGCGAAGTTACATACACGTTAGCACACACGACATACAAACGCAGACGCGATGGAACACGTTAATGTACAAATGCTCGAGCCCTTCGCGATGATATACGCGATTGCGAAGTCCTTACCCCCCCCCCTCATATCTCAACCGTACAATTAATATCACATTCAGAATCACGGTCCGCTGCAATTGGCCTTAGGCAGTGTTTTTTAGTGGGCGACATTTGCAATTCTAGTAAGTGATTCTGACGTGGAGTCCTTCTAACGTTTCTAACGGGTCGTTTCACAATATTTAACTGGAATAGTCTCCACGTTTTTAAATGCGAATAACGGCCCTTTTACAGAACGAAATATCCAGACACATATCGAACATAAGGGTCATTCCTTTGTAACCCGTCAGGGTAACAATTTAGCACTGGGTGGAAATATACCCTTTTTTTGCGCATACACTCCGTAGAGCGTATTTTTTACGTAAAATTATGCTCACCGATGTTCGGTACCGTTCACATTTAGTTGTAAATTTTTGTTCATTTTCGCGTTTGTGAACGGTTTTATTCGTACAGATAGGTTAGATAATTTTTGTTTTATATTTGTGAATTAGTAACGTAGGGGTTAGGCACGCTACCGCTCTCCTCTTGCGAAAATTCGTGTGCACTGGTTATGCTGTTCATCGTTGACAGCTGTGCGACAAGGCGGTTGGCAGTTTGTTATGGTTGAGTGCGGAAGGCGGCCATCGTGAAAAAAGGAGAAAGTGACGGACCACAGCCAGGAACAGACGTCCCAAATTTGTTCTTTTTTCGGGACAGTTTCCCGCCACTGTTATAAAGTTCAGTGCGCGCGTGTGACGGCAAGTGAAATCCGTCAGTGTGTCGGTGTGTGGTCCGGGCATTCGGAAAAAGTCTGGTGTCGGGTCGCCGATTTGGGAAGCTAATCGTTAAGGAGCCACTCGCTTCCCCGGCGAAGACGCCTTTCCGCTCTCGCTGTGAAGGATCAGCCGAACGAGCCTAGCTCTCCTTCACAGCTAAACGTCAAGGAGAGCGAAGCAGGGTGGCCAAAGGTGCTCCCTGGGAAGTACACTGCGGTGACTTCTGGGATCTCTCGCGGGGAGCGAGTAGATCCGGCGATAATTCGCCATCGTCGCTAGGGAGGTTCCAACAAAGGAGCTAAGCTCACCACCCTAGCTAAAAGTCAAGGACCGCTGCCGGAGCAGCCAACGACACCAATAGGAGAACGTGGCCGTTGTAGTCCCGGCCGCCACAGTGGGACGAGTCCGAACTTAAGTCCATATACGAGGGTTATGCGATATTCTCACTAGTATTTTTCTCGTATCAGCTGAGACATCAGAGACATTTTCGCGAGATTTTAGGTGATTTGAATGCAATATGAATTTTTGACAGCTTTTTGAAGGGTATAACTCAAGTGTTTTTTGCATTATTTGACCATAGGAACTATATACGGTTATTCTCGGTTTTCAAAGAAACGGTTGATTTTATGAATTGCATTACTTCACCAAAATTATCCGTGTGATAAAATTACATCGCAAAATCGCCCAAAATAAGTCACTAGTTGGTTTAGTTAGTGTTAAGATAACTGTTTGTCATGAATTTTTATTGAATTCGATCTTCTAAAGCAACAACAACAACGACGTCCGTGAATTCCCGCGATCACACTATGCTCATTTGAAAGCTTTTCATTTTCTCTTTAAAATGAGCCTATACTAGTTTTGCGAAAACTTGCGATAAGCAGTCAAAATTTGAAAAAACTGTGAATGGAGACGCATGGTTATTACTGATATTTAATTTGAATATTCACTTTATGACTAGAATAATGACACTAATTTATGCACAACTTTCAAATTGCATTTATAGCATGATCTATAAGGGTTTTACTAGTGATCAAGAGTAAGGAGCCGAGTGGGAAGTATGGTTTTTAAGTGGTAAAGGAATTAAGAATGTTTAAAATTCAGTAAATATTTTCAACCATCTGAAATGTGTCATAAAATGTTTCATGAACTATTTTTCCTAACTTACGCAATAACTGTCAAATTGAGTGAACACAGTTGAGTTCTAGTCATTTGGTGAGACTATTTTTTTCCGAGTTTTCATAGCACTGATATAGCTTAAGGATATGCGATATTATCCAAATAAAATAAGACCATTTTTAAATGAACCATATACGCGAAAAAAGGATTTTGGATTTATTTTAATTTAAGGTATGAAATAAGCAATCTAAGGAACTTAAAACACACCTGCGAAAACAAAATCGTTAACCATCTTGTTGATTAGTGAATGTAAATCAATATTCCACTAAGACGCTCAAAATGTTCGTTTTGAAAATGAAAAAAAAATGTAGTTTTCACACCAAGTAACCCACTAATGAATTAAACGTTCCAAAATTAGACAATCACATCTTATTTGATCCTTAAAAATAATATAGTCATTTCTAAAGCCCCATAATGAGATGTCAATCAATTCGTTTCAATACGGAAAATAAATTTCAAAATTACAATTGAAAGAAATCTTTATGAAAGACAAAATATTTACTTTTGAGCCACCCTAATGTATAATGATTTTTTTGCAAATGGTTATATCAAAAACGATTTAGCACACGAAAATTAATATACACAAATTTTAAGAACGATTTAGAAAAAAAATGTTTTTGAGACACCCTAATGAATAGTAAATGTTCATTTTTGAAATGTTTTAATATCGAAAACGAATTCAGCGTACCAAAATTACATAAAAACGTCCTATATGAATCGATACGGAAAAGTTTGGACTTTAGTCCACCTTTTGTTCTAAGTCGTGCCACTGTGGGCCGGTGGGAAGGAACCGTCCGCCTTCCCAACAGCAGCAGTTCGCCGAGCAGCGCACAGTGCAGGAAGAGGAAGTGAGGAAATAAAAGTCGGTAAATTTAGTTCATTTGTTTTTTTTTCTCTTTTTTGTTTGTTGTTACGAAAATCCGAAATTCTGTGGAAGCACCTAGGCCGCCCTGAAAAGAAGGGTTCGCCGGGCAAACAAGAACCCGAGTAGTGGGCAAACCCCTACTTACACCTTTACAAATTGCACGGATTTCTGGGAAAAATAATAACGATATCTTCAAATGCGATGGAAATTCCTTTCTCGCTTGTTTGATCAAATTTAATAGACACATATTTTTGAATTTCGATTTTTTTTAAATTTTTGTTGATTCAGGAATTCTTCCAAATCTACTCCTAATTAAAATGCATTATCTCCCGTTGTATTCATCCGATTAATGTCATTTTTTTTGTTTTGCTCCTTTATGGTTTATTATTATTATTTATGTTGCATTTTTTATGAAAATTGTAGAGCCAAAACCTTTTTGCCTTTCTCATATAGAAAGGTTATGCAATCACTCTGAAAAACGTCAACCTAATCCCGGCCTTTTTTTTCGACTCGCATAAGGTTTCTGGATTTTAACAGGGGCGTAGTTGATGGTTTACGGAGAGGGGTTACATCCCCCTCTACTGTTCACTCCCCTCCCTTAAAAATCTCCTTAAATCACCCCTCAGACCACCACCCCATCCAGCCCTCCTATCCCTCCCTTTCAACCCCATCATCTTTAAACCACCACTATATCACAAAGCATACCAATTTAAGCTGGGGAGTCGTTCGTTCTGGGACTTTCGCCCTCCTCACATACCCACCCCCGCATGACAAAATGAGTTAGCAAGCAGATAACATTGATCTAATGCTGATTAGGCTAATGGAGTATGATATTTTTTTGTTTCAAGTGTTTCACCGTCGACACGTAGCTCATCAAGTTCGTGGCTGGCATGCCATTGTGTATAAGTGCAAAGTGTACTAAGAATGTAATGGACATTTCCACAATTATGTTGAACATAAAAAGCCTCCGTGCCATAGTTTAGAGAAATGAGAAAGGCACAATTGCACCGCTAGGTGGATTAAAACAGGTTTTTTATTGATGATTATATAATTGAAATAGGTGAAATTCTTAATAACTTTTTTTACAAGTGTTTGATCGTTTCGCGGTCTTCGACACTTTATTTCTTTGAAAAATTTCCTTTAAAAATTTCCCATTGATTTATTTTTAGGAGGCAATGGGCGACTTTTGAAAGAATTATTATTGAAAAGTCATCCCATGTATGCTTTGAACTTCGGGTGCAAAAATATGGTTCCACCGATCGAGCTTAAAATTTGCACAATTTTTCTAGGACCCAAATGGAACCTAGAAAGTTTCTCGTAGCAAAATTTAATTCTTTTTCCATATAACCGTGTCCCACTCTAGTGTATACAGCAACTAGCAGCGAAACCACAACCAAATACTAAAAATCCTACGCAAACTTCAAGCATTTGGATCCGGTACATAGACTTGGCCGATTTATATCCAAGGATGGTCTGATGGGGGTAATTTTTTTTTCTTGTCACTCTAGCATACACACACTATGGTAAGAGACTAAGAAATGTCTGAGAAAAAAGTGGCATCAGGTTCAGGTGATCAGGCTTCCAGGAAATCATCTGATTTTGCCAAATGGTTGACACGATTCAGTTCTATAGCTCATAAACCCTTATAGGGTCCGAATTTTACCTGGTCCCCTTACAATTTAAAAATATACAAACCTAACTCTGGCATAGATTGACACATCATATGCTCTCGTCGCTAGAACTTGTTAACTATGGCAATCACTATCGTGAAAGCATAGCTTCTTGGTGATTTTTAATCCGCAGTCTTCTATAAAATTTCTACATGAATTTGTTAGAACATAAAATATAAAACTGCAATCGAGATACACGCTTGTTTAGAATTATTCGATTTTTTTGATTTGCCATCATTTATATTTTTTCAGGAAATTTTGTGGGGGGATAGGGGTTACCCCTTAAACCCCCCTTTCCCCCATCTGGTTACGTACCAACGTGGACTTCTAATTTGTTTGAAGCTTTTGTCGAGAATGGACTGCGTGAAACTCACTCAATTGCAATGAATGCGATTCGTCAGTCCATTACTGCCCATAATCGCATATTTGTTCCGTTTTCTATGGGATTTCTTATCTTTATGGAACTGATTTGCGTAATTTGATCATAGGCAGATTTGCAGTGCGTAATATTCACACCAACTTTTCACATACACATGTCAATTCACGTAGTCGGACCCAGAAGTGAAAGCGACTATCATCGGAGAATCTCCGCAGAGCTTTCTTCGGATGCTTATTTCATCTTTACAGTTGAACTAAGCGTTCTGTTTTTGCTACGTCGTCCCGCCCGAGTCTACTTCCTCATCTTGACAATTTGTTATTTGTTTATCATAGGTCATCGAATTACACGTAATGCTGAGCTGTTAACGTTCACAACCTTTGCCGTGGCAGAAAATTTTGCTATAGATGACAACATGCAACACCGCGTTGAGCATGATAATGTTAGAATCATGATTCGTCTATGATAAGTGCGTCTGCACGATCAATTATCGGCGTAATAGCAAACAGCTCATTACAACGTTCATGTCAGAATACGGAGCGGTGGAAACCGTTTAGTTTGAAACCTGGAGAAGATTTATCCCAGCTATTACCAACGGCGTTCGTGTTGTGAAAAGGCGAGTGACGAAACCTATTCCTTCTTACCTGAACTTTAGATACAAAATAGAAGGCGATATCAAATCTCAAACCACGCTCAGCATATATGATAGACAAACCCATACGTGCCAACAAAAACAAATACTACGGAAAACCATGCACAAACAACCGAAGGAACTGATCAAGTATCAACCAATGCCGGAATAACAGAATATACGCAAAGTATTTCCGACCATTGTGAAGCGTCGACTATCTCCGAATCAACAGTCAGTACCACCGACGATAATGTAAATGAAAAAAAAACACAGATACACGATCGTGACCCGTAGGTCCCGCAAATTATCCAAACCAGTTAATCGTGGAAACCTTTACAAAATCAATAGCGAGGATAGCATGGACGAAAACGATAAACCGAGAGAAAGCGGACTAAGTGATCCCCCAAACAACAGTAGGCGACCAGTGAAAAAGTTTCTCCAAGTGTCATTTGTGACGGATTCCAGTTCTGCATAATTTGACATGAATCTTTTATTATAATCCCTACTAGTGCGCGGTGGCAAATCGTGCAGGCGAATTTCCGTAGGATCATTATCCATACACACGCGGATTTTGGTTTTGACGTTTTCGATTTTAACACCATGTTGCATATCGTATTTCACTACTAGTGAGGAGTTCAATGATATTAGTACTGCATGTCTCGTATGACAGTACATACAGCTACATCATACTATTTGTAAGCACAAGTTTCATTATAATTTAGATCTATTGTTCCATCTAGCGCCCTGTGGGTCTAAGACGGGCCTGCCAAAACTCGATCTTCTGTGGCCTGCCAAAACTCGATCAAAACTGTGTTCCAACGTAGTGGGCGCAATTTATTTTGTGATTCACTAATTTCACTCGTAGTTAGGGGTAACGGGACTTTGCAGTTTAATTTACAAGTACACGCTGTCGCGTAGTAGTGGCACGGGTAGTCCCTTTTTGTTTGTGTTTGTTTGCTGTTCATTCGCTTTTTGACTTTTGATCTGTACGCAATGAGGATGAAGAATATTGTAAATATACAACAAAGCCATGACTAAGTTAAGCTAATGCATTGCGCCGTGTTAAACAAATTAAATTAAAAGAGTCGTTTGGCCCCTGGGTTTTCTATTGAAAACTGGATATCCGAGTAGCCTAGCCTCAGTGTCACGCGCTCTGTCAACTTTAATACACCTCGGTCAGGAGCTCGAACGTTTGGACAGAGCTCCTACGGTTGTCGGTTCTACTATCAGCAGTACCGTATGCACTTGTTGTTAAATCATCTTTGCTTAAAAGAATACTTTCAGTGGACGAACATAAACTACTTAATTTAATTTGACAGCATGCTCGAGGTTTTGTTTATAGATGGCTCAACATTTTTCTATTGGGCGGAGCTATGGCGTATTGGGAACGTTCATGCCTTTGGGCATTACCTGGACGCTGTTCGCGGTATACCACTTTGTGTTTTTTCGAAATGGCAAGATGTCAAATCCGGATAAAAGAGAACGAAAGAGTTGTGTTGCTTGACATTTTTCCGGGTACTTTTGCACATAAATTTCCCGGTTGATGGTCTCGGCTGCGATGTAATTATTGTTCATCGCGGCACAGGACCAGATGGCCTGCCATACAGGATATTTTTTAACGAACTTCGACAGTTTTATGTTTTGGAAAATATCTTCCACCTTTCCTTATCCAGTTGATGTAAACTATTGCCGTCCAGGAAGCGGTTTAAAGTCTACTTTGATGTCGGATTCGTCATCCTGTACGCAATCAAATTTCGTAGCATTTTCATGTACAGCTTCGGCGATCGTTCTCTGGCTGACTAGTTTTGCTTATCTTCATGATTTGGAGTTGCCACCGACAGCCCGGTTTATTTTTGAGCTCGATGCACGATTGTAGATGACAATTGAATCAGCTGACCATTTATTTCGTCATTTCTGCTGATTTGGGCTTTCGTTTTCCAATCCAGTCTTCCTGGTTGTCGATAAATGCTTTTGGAACATTTTATTACGTTGTTGACAGTTAATTTGACCATACTCAACAATTTCGCCTACCTGATGTTCGGATTTTCGCGATGTCCGTGCAAACGTTTCCTCCGTCGCTCCTCTCGCTACGATGCCATTTTCACAATTGAAGCGCAAGTGTCAAAAACAAGCAGTATGCATGATGTTACACGCAAACGAAAAACTACCTAAAATTAAGTTCTTTTGACTTAATCTCGGGGTATCGTGGAGGAAGATAAAATTAGGTAAACCGTGTTCAAGGTAGTTTCAATTTAACCACGGCAAAAATTACAACTCATTGATAGATACTCAAATTTAAGTTAAATTTACCTAATTTTGAGTACACCCCAAACAACTCAAAAATACCTTCCTCCACGGAAGACCTCGACTGAGTCGAATCTCCCGTTTTGATTTTGACAACACTAATAAGTGCGAAAGCGACGCACAACTCAAAAGTAAGTTAAAAGAACTTATTCTGAAGGTTGTTTTATTTAACCGTGTACACACATGTATATGTCTTGAAAATGACTGGTGCGCACTTTTCCAGTGCTCGATGAAAAAAAATGAGTCAAGCTAGGAGCAAAGGTAAAAACGGCCAAGCTATTACCGGAAGAGAATACAAACAAAGAGATACTCTCATTTGTAGTTGAATATTGACATGTTTGTCTAGAAGTGATTTTATTTGAGTGATATTAGCAACATGGAAGTTTAAATCAAGTTCCGTTTGAAATCCTATTTTTCATTTGAAAATCGCGTCAATTGGGTTGAGGAATATAGCTTGTTGTCCGATATCCAATTTGGTTTCCACAGGGAAAAGACTTGACATTTTTCCAATTGTCTTCAATGCTATTGGGGAACTGAAGTGTTTGTCTCAATAATAAAATGTTTAATGATGCGAAGAGGGCAACAATTGTTTCCGCAGTCCTGCAGTTAGATCCAATCCAAAGGCATATCCTCCTTAATGAATGACTACAAAATTGTAAATACGTTATTCATGAGTACAGCTTACTTCACTATGACTCTGGCCCAGCTCCTGCCCTGGCAGTAAACAAGTTTAAAATTATAAACGGAATGTAGGTACCCTTCTGATGAAAAGTTCGATCCAGTCCTAAGCAATTACCGAGTTCCGAGTGCCAGCCGAGTGTCACTTTAGTGTAGCATTGAATTAATGATAAATCCGACAAAGGCGACCAGTAGCGCAGGAAAGCCTTCTTCAAACTACGCTCTATTGCACTAGAGGATTCGCTAGCTCCGGCCCTCGGTTGATGGTTATCCCAAACGCGTTGGTGTTGTGCTCCATGAAGCAAACAGCGTCCGTGGTGCAAAACTATGTAATCCCGCTGTAAAATCCAACTTCGTGCAGATCCCGCAAGGGAATGTGTTCTGCTTCTATACTATCTATGTTACACCCCGTGCGAGGTTCCGGATCCGAAATGTAGTAAGTGCAATTTCAACACCTGCCCCTTTTTTGTTGCAACCTTTCGAGTACGGTACAGCACCTGATAGACGGAACAATAC
Source organism: Topomyia yanbarensis (assembly GCF_030247195.1). Lineage (NCBI taxonomy): Eukaryota > Metazoa > Arthropoda > Insecta > Diptera > Culicidae > Topomyia > Topomyia yanbarensis. Next base: position 434,757,022 of record NC_080671.1, read on the forward strand.
ACGTCTCGTTGGGTGCGGGGCAGAATTTGAAAAAAAAATCGTAACAGTTCCACGGTTCGGGAGAGAGGCTTTATCCTCAATAAAAAAAGATTTTCAATTTATATCAATTTAAACACGTTCACTGCTGCCTCTGAAGTATTTTCAGTTTCGGTCGAGGATTGCACAGCTATGGGTGTTTACTAGCCTCAGTAGGCTGTCAGTCAAGTTTGCCATCAAATCCCCATCCAGTGCCGGCGACTGCGATCGACGTACAAACCATGGAAGTTTCGAAATTGTATATGCACCATCGAAGCAAGCTGTGCTGTGGGAAAATAGCGGTCAACTAGCGAATGATAAAAAAGAAGTTATTTTCCTGTCAATTTAGGTATATTCCCGGAACTGATAGCAATACGGTAAGGCAGCTAGCAACCTACAACATTATTAAATCTTTCGCGAAGGGAAGACGGGCAAAGCTACCGTGCACTACACCGCTGGAGAATTAATTTTAATTAAACTTCTGCGTTTTCCTTCCACAGGGATGGATAGTGAAAATGCAGTGATTGGCGGGATAATGCTTTTGTTGCGCTCGGTTGAAGATACATTCTAGAATCTCGCCACTCAACAACAATTAAATTTGAAAGAAAAATAGCTAAACGATTACGAGTTGGCTATCCAATTGCTTTGCTGTGCGTGCAATAGCATACTTGCGGGCTGTCTTTATTGGACATTGTGACTAAGTACTAAAACAACAAATTTAGCAAACAGTTATTTGAAATTGCTGACCTTTTATAAAATAATGTTGATGTAATCTTTGTCAAAAACTTCTATTTGCACATTAGGGAACTGTGTAATTGATAACAAGTCATTTTGTTTGAGTAAACTGTCGTTCTGGAAGTGAATAATTTTCTCCAAAAATGTTCAAATACAGAAAAGAGTTTCAATCGACCGATACGAGTTATGATCGGAGGCTTGTTTTTTTGTTGGTTTTGGGATGGCCTTCGCTTGCCACCTATCATGTGGGGTAATGCTTCCTTCAAAGAACACGTAGAATAAATTCTACAAGCGTTGTTTAGCAGATTCAGGCAGATTTTTCAATAAATTGAAAAAAGTTGACGAAATCGAATATCCAGTACTAAGAATATTCCACACTTTGATTGGTATTGTTGCGTACACGTGGTTTCTATTGTTAATCCGTTGACGGACCGGCGCCAATTACCTTATTTTTAGTTTTATGCAGAAACCTTCTTAGTGTACAAACCTGGGCATTCTCTGTCCGCCACGGAGTAGGACATCATCTGCGAGTATTCGCATCTGGTACACGTTTCGGCTGAGCTCGATTCGATTTTGTCGGATATCATGGTCGTTTAGCGTTCTCGGTCAATGTTTCCATTAATGTCATACTTAATACGTCATACGTAATATTGGATACTTCCTTAATTCCACTGTCGTAGTCCAATCCGTGATCTCGTTCGATGAATTGATTACCGGAGGATATGATCGCAGCAACGAGGAGCTATTTCGTAGCCAACTGTCTCAAAAAGAGTTGGTCTGTATCATTTCTCTCGAAGAGTGCTTGAAACTTCCCTTAAAAGAATTTTTTAATTTCACCTCGCGCTGTGTGTACGCGGGGCATGTAGAGAACTCATGTGAACTTTTCCCACAGTAGAGACACTTTTCAGCATTCCCACTGAAAGAACTATCTTGACATTATTGCTACAATAAGCAGCTGTGTGACAGAATTGCTTGCAATTCTTGACCTGTGACACTAAAACGTGAACAGGCTGATGAATCTTATTCAAGATGACGTGGTTTGGCAAAACAGATCCGGCTTCACCCAACAGGAGCCTGTATGGACGTAGAATTTTGTCTCGTCCTTTGTGACTGATTCTGAATACAATCGCTTGCAATCCGACAGACTGGAGCAGTTTCCTTGCATTTGAACTCGAATCAGTTACTACACCATTGATCTCAACTTTGTTGGTGGGTACTTAGATATGGGAATTATTTGAGCAGAGTTTTAAAATTACGGTCACGGTCAAATATTGTTTCGTTAGCTCTTTAGAAATCTTAAGAATATTATGCGCAATATCTCTGGGTCGTCGAAAGATCACAAAAGGCTCGATCGAGTACAACGTGTAGGACACACAATAATGAATTGGCGTCTTTAATAGCGCGTTTTGTTCTCTATGCCTTCCCTCATTAGGTTGGGTTTTTTTAGGAACAAAAATTACAGGAAATATAAAAATTCAAGAGACGAATCCGAGGATAGTACATTAAAAATCTGGACACTTATCTGAAATCCGTCTCCAACTAGATGTTGTCGATGTCAATCAACGCGACAGTGGGTCTAGAATAGGTTGTGTCACTGAAGTTACTAATTAGAGCGAACCAAAAATCAGGCTAATTTTCATGCTGGACTTACTGGATACTAGAGCAAAAATTTGTTGGAGCGACGTCACCGTTCGAATTAAACAAAAAGGAAATTAAATGGATCAAAGGTGTTGGCTGGCCGCTGCTACAATCACTGTCGCCAATGCGATAATCATATGTTCATTCTGGGACGTCATCATATCCCAGGGATGGCATAAGTGCTGGTGCATTGGACCAGAGTCTCAAAGGTTACGGGTTCGTATTCTGCCTCTGGGGGATTTTTTTTTCACATATTTGCTTTCACTTCACTTGCCATTTCGATCAGTTTTCCCCGTAGGAAACCAACCGAAAAGTCATAAAAACAGTTCCTAATCATGAGGAATAACCTACTAGCAAATGAGTATTTGGGACGATGTATAAAAGGTAGGTGGATCGATATTTTCCGGAGGAATTTCCTCACAGTATTATTTCTGTTAGTCTGCGCTTATGTGTTTGAATGCGACGGAGCTACAGCTTCAGGTCTGTACATTAAGGCGGATACACAGAAAGAAAAAAAAATTTGTTCGGCTTGGCTGGATTGTTTGCTGCTATGGCAGTTTCAATTAATTCAATATCCATAAAAAATAATGACTAATATTTTGTCTCGTTGTTCCAATCGGTTTAGTGGATTTTACTACTAATCGATACAATAAATTTCTCGCAAAAGCCCAGCTATAGACAAATAATCACTTGGCTTGAAACAAGACCGATTAGCTCATCTTCCACAATAAAGCAAATCGTGGTGCTAAGAACAAAAAATATTTGTAGACGCCTTGTTAACAACAAATCCAACAGGGGTATGGCTTACGCAACAATTCATTTTATCGATATGCGTAAGGTGAACTAAATCGACTGTTTCCTACTGCGGAACTGTACGTCAAGACCTGTACCAGCAGGAAAGCAGCATTCGATAAGTTCGCTTCGAAGTATGACTTTTTGTTTAAATATATCTGAAATGACCTGTTAAAAATAATGTCATTCAAAAATATTTTCTGTACCATCAGGCTAAACAGTTCGGAATGGCCAAAAATTTTCTATGGAAAATGACCCCTACTTTTCGAATATCAAGAATATGCGCTGATTTTAGTTGTTTTTAACAGAAATGGAGGCGCATAGTGTTTATGGCAAAAAAAATTGGAAAATGTAATGTAAATAGACAGGTTTTACGATGAGTGTAGAGTAGTGTTCAGTAATCTTTATGATATTATTAATATAAGTGATCAGTAAACAAAAGCTATCACAAACATTGGATCCTAATCCTAAGAAAGGTGTATGCAGACCACAGCGCGCGGTTAGTCACCAACCTAAAGGGGACGCTGAAATCTTGATCTGTTTTATAAAATAAGTCAGGATCAATCAGAAAATGTTTGTACGCGGGGCTTGGTAATGTGGACTTTTCTACCAAAGATTAACGATTCGAGTTTGAATGGGCACACCACCCAAGTAGCATTTAAAGTTTTATAGCACGCTACAAGTATAATCTAAGTTTTAAGAGGCTCTTCAAGAGTGCCTTAAAACCGCAATTGTTACTTGGGCACGCATCACAAACTCGACTCGGTGACTACGCCGTCGATCTCAACTTTGTGAGCAGACATGTAGACTCAGTAGTCCATCATAAAAGGCTTGCACCAGCATCGTAGTTTGTTTGTATCGAACAGAAAGTCACAATTCTGAGCTTATCTTGACGAACTTGCGAAACTTTTGTTACGGTTGGGTTTTTCGAACTCTTTAGAATACTAGGACGATCGAGTTCAATATGAATTATTTTAAACGGGAAGGTAGGAAAGATTGCTAAAACAATTTATCTAGGTGCGGCCCTGGATCTCGGCGCAAAGTAAAAATGTTTTAGTTGAGATTAGACTTGAGTTTGGAGAGGCAGCTTTAAAAAATAATCACGAGATGATGAAAGATACGACGCATCATACACTTCTAAGACATTGAGCATGAAAATGAAATTAGAAGCTGCCTTTTTCAACTACAGTTCAAAATTTTCCAAATCCCTTAAACGCTACTTTCCAATTTTAGCAGTTACACTAGACGTTTCATGACATTCTAATATGCTTAGCATCAAAAACGAGTTCGATTTTTGGGTATTCGAAGGGTCCTTGGTGTAGCTCTTTTTAGTGGTTTTGCAAAATATTATTGAGAGCGTTTTTAGCGAACGCTTAGATTACTCGAGCGCAGTTTGTACGAGGAATTTGGTAAGGTGGACTCTCCTACTAAAGATTACCCGAAACGACTTTGAATGGGCACACCACTCATGACAAACTCGAATCGGCGACTACACCGTCGATCTCAACTTTGTGAGCGGGCATGTATACACAGTAGTCCTCCATATAAGACTGGTCGCCAGTATCGTAATTTACTAGCAACAGACATAATTTCACAATTCTGAATTGAAGTGCGCACACTTATCTGAAATCCGTGTCCAGTTGGATGTTGTTGATGTCAATCAACGTGACAGTAGGTCTAGAATAGGTTGTGTCACTGAAGTTACTAATTAGAGCGAACCAAAATTCTGACTCATTTTCATGCTTGACTTACTGGTTACTAAGGCAAAATTTTGTTGGAGCGATCCCGCCGCTCGAATTAAACAAATAGCGGAGAAATTAAATAGATCGAATGTGCTGGGTGGCTGCTGCCACGATCACTGTCGTCAATGCGATAATCATTTGTTCTCTCTGGGACGTCATCATATCCCAGGGATAGCATAAGTGTTAGTTCATTGGACCGGAGTCTCAAAGGTTGCGGGTTCGTATCCTGCCTCTGGGAGATATTTTTTGACGGAGCTACAGCTTCAGGTCAGTACATCAAGACCGATATACTGAAACAAAAAAAAACATTTTTTGTCCGACTAGGCTGGATTGTTTGCTGTTATGGCGGTTTCAATTAATTTGATATCCATAAAAATAATGACTTTAAAATTTTGGTGCGTTGTTCCAATCGGTTTAGTGGATTTTACTTCTAATCAATATAATAAATTTCTCCCAGATATAGATAAATAATCGCTTAGCTTGAAATAAGAGCGTGGTGCTATGAACAAAAATTGTTGCAGTCGCCTTGTTAACAATAAATCGAATATGGGTGCGACTTACGCAACAATTCGTTTTATCGATATACGGAAGGTGAACTAAACCGTCGTTCTCCTAGTGCAGAACTATACATCAACACACTACCGGTACCAGTGAGAAAGCAATATTCGATGAAATTGCTTCGAAGTTTGACTTTTTTGTTTGAATATGGCTGAGATGGCCTGATAAAAATTACGTCCACGATCAAGACCGGTTGGCTTCGGCATTGTTTCAGAGCTTTCTCAAGGTGTATTTGAAGGTTTTTACATTTCTTATAAAAGAAATGTATAGAATTCGCTCAAACTTTCAAGATTTTTTCCGAGGCCCGGAGGGCCGAGTCTTATATACCAATCGACTCAGCTCGACGATTTGGGACAATGTCTGTGTGTGTGTGTGTGTGTCTGTGTGTGTGTGTGTGTATGTAACGGACAAATTCTCATTCGTGTTTCTCAGCAATGGCTGAACCGATCTTATCCAAACCAATTTTAAATGAAAGAACTAAAAAACAGTATGAACGCTATTAATTTGTTTTTGATTCTGATGTTTAGTTTCCAAGATATGAATGTTTGAATGCGCAAAAATGGCGTTTTTTGCAGTTTTTTTGAATTATCTGCCGAAATTGACAATATAGATTAACAATTTATATGTTTTTAGACAGCTTTAACGAATACCTTTCGAACAAGCTATAGATTGTTGAAATCGGACTATTATCAAAAGAGATATTTAACATTAAATGCGGACGAAAGATTTTTATCATTTCCCATTGCCAGAAATATGACCAAAAACATGTAATCTATTATTAACGACAAAACGGCTTATTTTAGGTCAATAGTATCTTCGGAGAATTTAATGGAGGCAATATGCCCTTTCTTTTGGTATTGTGCTTTTGCTGATTAATCCCCCTATGAGTGAGATATTTTCACAAATTTTTTTGGAAGTGATTATATCGAAATGATGCCTTCAGCAAATTTGTAGCTCTTACTTTTGCGAATAACTTTACTGAAGACTTCAAATATCTATTTTGAATACTTTAAAAGTTATGGCTTGTTGTTTGTTGATTACTCTTTGTCGCCTATTTATTGTTCAATATAGTAATAATCCATTGAAATAAGCCAAACATTATTTCGATAAAACGAATTTTGTATTTCATTTTACTATCTACAACCGCTAGAAATAATCACCGAACACTTCCAAGTTGTCTGGAAGGAACTTGATAACTTATCAGTACAAAAATGTTCATTTGTGCGAACCTTCTGACTGTAATTTTTCCAACTTATAACCATCGGATCGATCTGAAACATATCGGAAAATGAAAAGCGAAATAAATAACTCCAAGCAACGGCGTAGCCAAGAGAAGGTTTTGGGGTTTAACACCATACAACCCCCCTCCCCCCTCCACCACACCCAAAAAAAATATTGGATTGAAGTTGAAAATTTATTGATGCAGACTGATTTAATTCAATATTACAATAACAATTATCTGATCCGTAGATTGATAACCTGTTGTTGTAAACATCATGAGCACTTTTGATAAATTGTCGGAATGGGGTCCTGATATGTAACTGATCTCTTGGTCTTGATTTCACAGTTATCTAATAGCATCAATATCAAATTTCTGCCTGAAAACATTCCAATAGAAAATTCCAGAGTTCTGCAATCAATCATAATCCTCAGATTTATTTTCAAATTGATCTCGTTTTTGTAGAGATGTACTGTAATAAGGGTCTTTATTTAATAGGAAGCGAAGTTAAAATTGATTTAATGTCTATGAAACATAGAACTGCTCACCAAAAAATGCATAAATTTCAACATTTGCTAAAAATGTTTTTGCCTTTCTCATTCACTCTAAAATTCGTCGATCTAATCCCGACCGGGAGGGCCGAGTGTCATATGCTAATCGACTCAGTTCGTCGAGATCGGAAAATTTCTGTGTGTGTATGCATGTCTGTATGTATGTGTGAGTATGTGTGTATGTGGAAAAAAAATATGACCTCTGTTAATCAGAGATGGCTGGATCGATTTGCACAAAGTTAGTCTCAAATGAAAGGTACAATCTTCCCATCGGCTGTAATTGATTTTTTTTTTATTGATTGGACTTCCGGATCCGGAGTTACGAGTTGAAGAGTGCAATCACACAGCAAATTCCAATATAAACTGAAATGAAAAATTTTCAAAATCAAATTTGTATTTTTGATGCCAAATGACATTATAATGCATGAAACATTGAGATTTGATGTAAACTCGAAAAAAATACGTTTGACAAAAATTGATTTTTTTGGACTTTGGTACTTTTTTGCTTGTTACTATTTTCTGAAAAATTAATTCTGCATGATTTTAAAATTTCAAAAATTACGGTTTCGGAATTATGCCGTTTAGACATTAAGATCGATTTTCACCAAACCCCCACCAATTGTAAAATTGGTATTGTAAAAAAACGTAAGGGCGATACTTCAATGCTGATAGGTGGGACCAAAAAAGTAAACAATCGCCAAAGGGACTATATACTATATATACAATCATTTTGTCAATTTCAATAGCAAACACAAATTTTAATTTAATAATTTCAAATACTTCATGAAGTTTTGGGTTTCGATCACTGAATCATGCAATCTAGGATGTAAAAAACACAATAGTTCTTAAATAGGAAATAAAACCAAGTCTAAAAATATGCACTGTTGATTTTCTTTGAATGGTGGGTTTTTTCAAGAAAAATCGTTGATTTCTTAATTCTCAGTCGCGTTGGAAATTTGAGTAAAGTATAAACTTTAAATCGATTAAAACAAATCGATTTTTTTTGGTTCAGTACAATATACATAACCCCTTTAGAAAAATCAGTTTTCCCACCACAATGCATTGATTGAGGAATTTAGATATTTTATTAACAGAGCATTAGCAATAATTCGTTTGTATGTCTATTTTATGGGCCATTTTTTCGCCTTCCCATTGATTTGGTTTGAGATTTCTAGCACTGATGTTGTCCTATGCTGATTTGAGTGATTCTCTGAGTCCTGCCACTATCCCATGTAGTATGTGTTATCAAAAACATCGCGAAGCATCAAGTTCTAAATGTTCTCAAACGATATAATATCCGAAGAGAGTGATAAGAGTTATAAGAAATGTCTCATCACACTGTTAGGTGGATTAATAACGTTTTTAGGAGAAAAATTTAACCAATCACAAAAAAACTCGAACTGGTCAATGTACTGTCGATCTTAACTTTGTGAGCGGGCATGTAGACATAGTAGTGCTTCATAAAAGATTTGTCGCCAGTGTTGTAATTCATTTGCTACAAACAGAATGGCACAATTCTGAGTTTATCTTGGTGAACAAATGTTTAGTAGAATGAAACGTGCCCAATTTTGATTGGCTACTCTCCTCTTGCGTGGAGTCCATTTTGATAACTTTTGATTTTGTCAAAATCAAAATGGTGTCTTCATTTTGCACGCAAACATCTACAAAATTATGGGTGTTCTTGTTTTTTCAATGCAGAATTAGAAAAAATTCGTCAAGTTGATCGATTTTAATGCTTTTCCTCAGATGCACGTACAAATTGTTGCATTGGAATTAAAAACCTAAAAGGTATCCTAGTTCACTTCCAATCTCTTTTTTAAGCATGGTAGTCCATTTTTTGTATCTTTAATTGCACTGACACTGCATATTACTAGTCTGATTATTGATCTGAAAGTGCGAAGCCCCTCAATATCTCGGGGCTGAGCCTAGCTCAGTATTCTTACTCTTAATATCGTAACTGACCAGCAACTTACTCCATCACGGGTTCACATGTCATAGCGCAATCGGTAACCACACCATCAATTTCGACTTGTTGGCGGCACATATACGCGGTTCTCCTAGCAGCTAGGTCCTATAAGCCTAGACTCATGCCTTCAGTTAGACCAATCAAAAAAAATGTCGCTCACATTCACTAGAAAACATGTTCCATGGCCAATCAAAAAAAATGTCGCTCACATTCACTAGAAAACATGTTCCATGGCGACGTGACCGGGAACTATAGTAATATGGAAGAAATCACTCTGTTCTAGGATCTGAAGCGTACACTGAAAGTTAAACATCAAATCATTCAAGAATATACGCGAATATGCGAATGGCCTCACGATTATAAATCGATGCGAAGTTACATGCATGCTAACAGACGCGACAAACACGTTAACATACAAACGCTCGAGCCGCCCGCGATACCGTTAACAAGATAACACCCCGGTAACTAAGTCGATGTTTCAGAGCTTATAAATTTACAAATACGGTCTCAGAGTGAACCTACAAACCTCCGTGCATGCGCGATCATGAATCGATTACTAGCAGCCTAGGTTCATGCCTTCCGTTGAACCAATCAGAAAAATACGCTCATATTCACTAGACAACACGTTCCATGGTGACATGACCGGGAACTCTAGTGATATGCGAGAACTTGCTCTTTTCTAGCATCTAAAGCGTACACTGAGAATTAGCTTTCAGATTCACAATCCGCACGATGAACACACGCGAGTTTGCGAATGGAATCACGGTTATACAGTCGAATTTATCCATGTGAAGTTACAATACATGCTAGCACACGCAACATACAAACGCCCGAGTCCTTCGCGATGATACACTTGGACGAACCTGCAACCGCGATCATATACGCACAACTACGCCCAAGATTTTGCAAACACAAATACGCCCCAATGATTTCATGAACGCTAAGTATTTATAATCTGATTAACGCAGTCTTAGCTAGCCATGATCGCATATTTGTCCGGTTTTCTGTGGGATTTTCAATCTTTATGGGACAGATAAGCGATCGTAGGCAGTTAAGCGCTCACAAATAAACGCTAATTTCTACGCGATCGTTGAGTACCTACTCCCGCACATCTGAACCGTACACTCAATATCACAATCAAAATCACGGCCCGCTGTAATAGGCCTTAAGCAGTGTTTTAGGGGTTGCCGTTTCCCGTCTCGTCTGCAATTGTATTGAATGATTCTGACGGGGGCCCCTTCCGAGAACCCAATTCTACAGATCCAGTGGAACAAATTTCGAAAAAATATTTAGGTTGTTCATATTCATTACAGTATGCTGGCAAAAAAGGTGCACAGAAATTAAATTTAAAATCGTAATCAGTTGAAAACTTCTTTCTAAAAATGCAAGTGGCATCAAACATGAGCAACTGCGATTCACGAGTTATTCGAGTCATGTAAGGATAGAGTCTAGGACACTGTGTGGTTAGCATGTCCATTACATGGTACGATGCCCACTTCAGCTATATTGCCAAGCTTGCGAATATTAATGGTTGTCCATTCCGACTGCGTGACTTGCCATTGCGCTTGAGGACCTTTTCACGCGACGGGAAAGTATTAGTTTCAGCGCCAACTGCATCCTGGAGGTCATTCAGATGAATCCTCCGTGCTTGATAGTAAAACCCATCGTCTTTTATATTAGTTTTCCTCACATATGGTGCTGGCCGTTGATTTTGAGGTACTTGACGCAGATTTTGCAGTAGATTTTTTTGCCTGAACGGCAACTACTGATTTGGCAACTATGCGTGGTTCAGGTGATGATACTGGAGACCATGTATTGTAGATGAGTTTTTCTCAGTGGTTTCTGATCAGGACAGTTCGGAATATTACGTACATGCTCCGAACTGACACATATTAATTTATTCTTGATATATGCGTAGAGTGTAATTATACTAACGCATTCTCACCACAAAAATGGTCGTTAAACGGTGAGATAACATAGTTCTCACATGTGTCCTATCTCATGCCTCCACGCGATTTTAAGTCTATGGATGACATTTGGTACTTAGATCGGCAACGAGCTTTCTGTTGATAGTAGTAGAACGGATCTATGCATGAAAACACTACCGTTAAAGTTGATAGTTGATCTGAGATCAGAAGCAGAAGCTGAGCTGCGAATAGTATTGTGATACAGACAAACATATTATTTGGTCTAAAACAAGACCTTTACGGATTTTCGATCAAATTAATTGTCACGTAAGCCACGACTATATTCGATTTGTTGCAAATAAGGCGTCTGCAAATAAAAATTTTAACAACACCTTTGACGGAATCGTGACATGAGTAAATCAAACATATTAAAAGAATAGAAATACCGAAACCTTGAGAGAAACGAATCAAATATGAGTGTGACTTGGGCGACAAGATAGTTTTTAGACAAGACGTAAAGTGGTCTAAACCATCGGAAACGTTTCGAGTTTTGTACCAAAAATCTCATTACTCATGCGCTTAGGACGCTGGCATCATAGCATTCCATCTCACCGGTTTCGTTTGAGCGTTCCATTTGTCAGTTTTGTTTTTTAGCTACATGTGCAAGTTTTCACACAAAACTACATATTATTTTAGTTCTGGAAGAAATCATCATCGGTCACGTCATTCTTAGTAGCATAGGTGCATGCCTTCAATTGGGCCCATAAGAAATGACGTTCATACCCACGAAACAACATGTTACGTTGTGGCATGATCGGTAACTGATGTAAGGAATCTCACTCTCTTCTATCGTTCAGCACGTTAACATACAATCGCTCAAGACCTTCACGATCATCCACGAACACCAAACCCCGTGGTCTCGCGAACATGAAAACAGCCTGCTTTATTAGTGCTAAACATTCACTTGTTTTACCACTAATAATCTTATAAACGCGGTCTCAAGCGAAAACCCACAAACGCCCATGTTCCGGCAATAATGGATCTGTCTCACCCGGAAGTTACATTCACGCTAGCACACGCAACAACGTCCACGCGATCGAACAGGTTAACTTTCAAACGTGCGAGCCCTTCACGATGATACACAAAGACGAACATGCCTTAAGCCGTGTTTTAGTGGGTGACATTTCCTGTCTCGTCTGCAATTGTAATGAGTGATTCCAAACGCTACCAAACGAGACGGACAGCAGTTAAATTAAAAATAGTCATCAAAAGAAAACAATTCCTAACCGCGACGTCTAATCATCTAAATAAGCAAGTGGAAGTTAGCAAGTTATTCGGAACTTGCAATGATAGCGGCGAGGACGGAGAAATTCTTGTTTCAGCGTTAACTGCTTCCCGGAGCTCATTCGTATACCTCACGCTATTGTATCCTTCCATGTTATTGTAGTTGCTGCCTTGATGTTCGCGATTAAATGTCCTTCTCTGCTTCTTGCCTCTACGGGTCACAAGTATGAACCCTCCGTCCTTGATAGTAGAACCAAGTGTCGTTCATATTATCTTCCTCACGCAGATTTTGCGGTGGTTATATTTGTAGAAGAGTTTTTCTAGACGGTTTCTAATCAGATCCTTAGTGTTTCTTTTCTTAATCTCGATACTGGCCAACAACCTGCTCCACCAGAGACTCGCATGTCATAGTCAAATCGGTAACCACACCATCAATTTCGACTTCTCGATGGCACGTATATACGGTGCTCCCGCGTAATATGTGCTTCTGGAATCATATCTTCACTCGGTTTCATATAGTCCAAATATTCATTATTCAATTATTGAAAAATCAAATTTTGTCGAATGGATTCAAATAGATTCGCTTAGTATTAGTTTTTGCAGTTTTTTAACGATTCCGATCGTCACTGGATCTACTGCACAGTTATACAGAACACACATATCTGCTCGTCAACGTGCTTCAACCATGGCTTCAGCATGTCCATTTTGATAAATGTCTATCCTGAGATACAGCTGCTATCTGCAACTAGAACCATTCCAACCGAAGCCAAAGATTATTAAATCATGAAAAACGATGTTCAACAATTTACAACGACAGTTTTCCATCATCGCCTGACACATTTCTACCATTCGTTGGTCATGCTAACTGGAAAACCGATGCCACAAATTTAACAACTTGTCGATTTCAGCATATTGAATTCAAACCGTCACTACTCCACAACCCACTAACCGAACGTTGGCTCTGAAAATCAATATAGAAAAATCATACCCCTCTCCGAGTTAGCACCAGCATGCCATGCCAGCTTCACACACAAGCTGGCTCAACATCATCCGCGTGAAACCAGAATCGCTTACGGATTCAACTATTTCTTCAAATACTATATATAGAGTACATTCGCAAGGCGGTAGTTGGCAATCAGACGCCATTCTGGTGCGATAGAAAAAAAAATCATCCACCCACCGTCAGTTGGTTTTCCGGTTTCGGAAAAGCAACCACCCCACCGAGCTGAATGAGCAGTAATTTGATATTGCAAAAAGAAATAAAATTCTTGAATTTGATTTACCGTGCTGGAATGATAGTCGCTCGAGGATAGTTAAATCCAGAAGAGTCCAGTAGCGATTGGGACACTTTTATAACACATATACAGTCAGCAAACCATCAGCAATGACGGTGACAAACCACGATGTCACTTAGTTTTGGCTTTCGCCTTCGCCCGATTTTCCACCCATTGCATCCATCATACAGCACCGCCATATACTGATTGTGCCTGAATCGAATGGAATTAAGCGGGGAAAATATTTGCACTGCTGGCAGCACTGACTGGTTCGGTGTATCGCGCGACTGCTTCCCAAGCAATAGACAGTCTATAGAGATGGCAATGCTTGGCGGCAACCAGACGTGTCACATCTAGTCATCCTTGCATCTACAAGGGGTTTGGGTTAGATGAAATTGGGTCGTCATCTGCCGTGTGCATCGTTTCGGCTTCAGCCGTACTGTAATGTAGGTACGTGGCAACCAATGACAGTACCGCACCACCACTTGCAGCAGGCGATGCATTTTGTGAAGTGACGGAACCAGGAGAACGTGTGGACTCTATTGGGAGATGATGTGGCTGATAGGTGTTTGAGAATTGAAACGATGGTGCTGGTAGCTTCTGCTGGGAGTTTTCGGGTAACGAGAGTGTTTGACAGACGGTGGAGTCTATTAGTTTCCGACTGTGGCACCGAAAGTTGATTATAGCAAAGTGAATTGCCATAAACCGCGAAGTGCATTTGACGCAATATTAAAAGTGGTTGGATTCGGATTTGAATATGTTATTGAGGTTTTAGGGAATAAGATTTGCGCTGGTTGGGGGCTGTTCGTTGCTTTGGATAGTCAGGGATGTACTCTGACAAAATTTTGACATTTAAAGCAAAATCCAAATGATATAAAAAATATGTTCCTGAAAACTTTAATGTATGCCTTTACTCTTTACTCTTTACTCTTTACTCTTTACTCTTTACTCTTTACTCTTTACTCTTTACTCTTTACTCTTTACTCTTTACTCTTTACTCTTTACTCTTTACTCTTTACTCTTTACTCTTTACTCTTTACTCTTTATTCTTTACTCTTTACTCTTTACTCTTTACTCTTTACTCTTTACTCTTTACTCTTTACTCTTTACTCTTTACTCTTTACTCTTTACTCTTTACTCTTTACTCTTTACTCTTTACTCTTTACTCTTTACTCTTTACTCTTTACTCTTTACTCTTTACTCTTTACTCTTTACTCTTTACTCTTTACTCTTTACTCTTTACTCTTTACTCTTTACTCTTTACTCTTTACTCTTTACTCTTTACTCTTTACTCTTTACTCTTTACTCTTTACTCTTTACTCTTTACTCTTTACTCTTTACTCTTTACTCTTTACTCTTTACTCTTTACTCTTTACTCTTTACTCTTTATTCTTTATTCTTTACTCTTTACTCTTTACTCTTTACTCTTTACTCTTTACTCTTTACTCTTTACTCTTTACTCTTTACTCTTTACTCTTTACTCTTTACTCTTTACTCTTTACTCTTTACTCTTTACTCTTTACTCTTTACTCTTTACTCTTTACTCTTTACTCTTTACTCTTTACTCTTTACTCTTTACTCTTTACTCTTTACTCTTTACTCTTTACTCTTTACTCTTTACTCTTTACTCTTTACTCTTTACTCTTTACTCTTTACTCTTTACTCTTTACTCTTTACTCTTTACTCTTTACTCTTTACTCTTTACTCTTTACTCTTTACTCTTTACTCTTTACTCTTTACTCTTTACTCTTTACTCTTTACTCTTTACTCTTTACTCTTTACTCTTTACTCTTTACTCTTTACTCTTTACTCTTTACTCTTTACTCTTTACTCTTTACTCTTTACTCTTTACTCTTTACTCTTTACTCTTTACTCTTTACTCTTTACTCTTTACTCTTTACTCTTTACTCTTTACTCTTTACTCTTTACTCTTTACTCTTTACTCTTTACTCTTTACTCTTTACTCTTTACTCTTTACTCTTTACTCTTTACTCTTTACTCTTTACTCTTTACTCTTTACTCTTTACTCTTTACTCTTTACTCTTTACTCTTTACTCTTTACTCTTTACTCTTTACTCTTTACTCTTTACTCTTTACTCTTTACTCTTTACTCTTTACTCTTTACTCTTTACTCTTTACTCTTTACTCTTTACTCTTTACTCTTTACTCTTTACTCTTTACTCTTTACTCTTTACTCTTTACTCTTTACTCTTTACTCTTTACTCTTTACTCTTTACTCTTTACTCTTTACTCTTTACTCTTTACTCTTTACTCTTTACTCTTTACTCTTTACTCTTTACTCTTTACTCTTTACTCTTTACTCTTTACTCT
The DNA here is from genome assembly GCF_030247195.1 of Topomyia yanbarensis. Classification (NCBI taxonomy): domain Eukaryota; kingdom Metazoa; phylum Arthropoda; class Insecta; order Diptera; family Culicidae; genus Topomyia; species Topomyia yanbarensis. Next base: position 434,773,034 of record NC_080671.1, read on the forward strand.
TTACTCTTTACTCTTTACTCTTTACTCTTTACTCTTTACTCTTTACTCTTTACTCTTTACTCTTTACTCTTTACTCTTTACTCTTTACTCTTTACTCTTTACTCTTTACTCTTTACTCTTTACTCTTTACTCTTTACTCTTTACTCTTTACTCTTTACTCTTTACTCTTTACTCTTTACTCTTTACTCTTTACTCTTTACTCTTTACTCTTTACTCTTTACTCTTTACTCTTTACTCTTTACTCTTTACTCTTTACTCTTTACTCTTTACTCTTTACTCTTTACTCTTTACTCTTTACTCTTTACTCTTTACTCTTTACTCTTTACTCTTTACTCTTTACTCTTTACTCTTTACTCTTTACTCTTTACTCTTTACTCTTTACTCTTTACTCTTTACTCTTTACTCTTTACTCTTTACTCTTTACTCTTTACTCTTTACTCTTTACTCTTTACTCTTTACTCTTTACTCTTTACTCTTTACTCTTTACTCTTTACTCTTTACTCTTTACTCTTTACTCTTTACTCTTTACTCTTTACTCTTTACTCTTTACTCTTTACTCTTTACTCTTTACTCTTTACTCTTTACTCTTTACTCTTTACTCTTTACTCTTTACTCTTTACTCTTTACTCTTTACTCTTTACTCTTTACTCTTTACTCTTTACTCTTTACTCTTTACTCTTTACTCTTTACTCTTTACTCTTTACTCTTTACTCTTTACTCTTTACTCTTTACTCTTTACTCTTTACTCTTTACTCTTTACTCTTTACTCTTTACTCTTTACTCTTTACTCTTTACTCTTTACTCTTTACTCTTTACTCTTTACTCTTTACTCTTTACTCTTTACTCTTTACTCTTTACTCTTTACTCTTTACTCTTTACTCTTTACTCTTTACTCTTTACTCTTTACTCTTTACTCTTTACTCTTTACTCTTTACTCTTTACTCTTTACTCTTTACTCTTTACTCTTTACTCTTTACTCTTTACTCTTTACTCTTTACTCTTTACTCTTTACTCTTTACTCTTTACTCTTTACTCTTTACTCTTTACTCTTTACTCTTTACTCTTTACTCTTTACTCTTTACTCTTTACTCTTTACTCTTTACTCTTTACTCTTTACTCTTTACTCTTTACTCTTTACTCTTTACTCTTTACTCTTTACTCTTTACTCTTTACTCTTTACTCTTTACTCTTTACTCTTTACTCTTTACTCTTTACTCTTTACTCTTTACTCTTTACTCTTTACTCTTTACTCTTTACTCTTTACTCTTTACTCTTTACTCTTTACTCTTTACTCTTTATTTTACCTTCTTCGTTATAATTTTAAAATTTTCATCCCTATTGATATCCCCTTAAAAATGCCACTCTTCAACCGAAAAACTCCAAACTATCTGTTGCTTGTCCTTGTAGAACCTGCCGTGCAATTCAATATTTAAAATTTCCAACCACCGGTCATCGTTTGATCCTGTTTCTAGAGAAGCCCGTTGACAGAAACAATAGGAACGACCAGGTTTCAGTAGCAAAAGACGGTCGATAACGAAACGGGCGAAAAAGATAGAACAAATAGCAAACACGAAGCCCTTTTTTGGTTTGTCCGGGGACCACCACCCGGGCAGTGACAGATATTTCGAAAGCAAGGGCTAAATTTAATTTGCGGCGCTCAACCTGGTCGGTTGTTGTCAGCTTTTCCTCTTTTTTTAGGAACCTTGGGATTGAAAGAACGAGGGTGACCGGTTTGAAAGCCGGCTTGTTGAACAATGGAACATAACCAAGGGCGGATTTTCCTTTGCCAAGCCAGGGCGCGCGCGGTCACTTTGAACGGAAATGGAAAGTTGTGAAAATCAATTTACGTCGATTGCTCCTGCAGCGAAAAGGCTGCCTACCCAACTGGTTTGTATGCGGAACGGTAGGTGGTCTAAGGATGGGAAAGGACCGGTTTTATCCATGCCGGTCATCGAAGGGAAAGGATCTCTTTTTTCATTTCCTAGGAATGTTACCGAAAATTTCGCTTCGATTGGCATATTGATTGGGATGATGTTCCTGCCTAAGCAGGATGTTTTGGGATGTTTTCTTGGGTTGAAACGAGTTTGCGATTTTTTTCCCAATGTCAGTAGGAATGTTAAATTCGGCTTTGGAATGTCTCATCTGTGGAATGGAGGAATTTTATATAGCTTTTGAATCGTTGTTGTATTGGGGACTGATCAATTCTTGGGTAACACGTAACTATAGTGTAAAAGAAATGTTTAGGAACTAAATTAGTTATGGAAATTGCGTTTCGACTTCGTCTCATCAGAATCCGACACTAACTTAGTGACAGCACTAAGCTAACACCAGAAAACAATTTTCTCCATAGTGGAGAAAAAAAAGCTTTTACCTAAATTTTTCCCCACTAAGGGGATATATAGTATAGAGGTGTTAAGAAACGTTTCGAGGAGAAATTCAAACTGACATAAAATTTCGGTTATAACAAAACAGTGATAACAACCATCAATATAGGTATCATTTGAAAAGGGTTGGTCTGCAGATACCGGAAATTGAAGATTAGCGCCATGTTGAAATCTACTAAAACCACAAAACAGTGAAACTTCAACATGGGTCTTATTTGAAAGGGGCTGGTCAGTAGATGACGAAAATTGGTGATTGAGGCCATTTTCAATTCCAAGATTAGCGGTTTCCGGGTTCAACAAAACTGTGTAAGCCAGCACTATAATGGGTGTCATTTGAAGGGGGCTTATCAGTAGCCGACGAAAATTGAAGATTAACCGTTATGTGTCCAAAAAAAACCTTTAACTGGCCAACGAGGGTACCCGGGTTCCCACAAATTGAAATGCTCATAACTATGGCTTCCTTTAACCGATTTGGACACTTTTTAGATGTTTTGGATTCAGGAGCTCGTTCAATTTTGATTTTGTAAAATTGAACCGGATGAATGGATCTGGTTTTTGATAATCCGGATTTTCCGGAGTAATGTTCCAGTACCTGGGTATGATTTGTAAATTTTAATAATGTCCTAGCAATATGAGTATCAAAACTTCTCAAATTGTCTCGGAAGTCTGTTATTTGGGGGGCTATGGGACCCTATGGCAGTTTGAAAAATGAAATTGACATGAAATGGCCACTCACGGCCACGCGGGAACTTGCTCCGGAATGTCCGTTCCGGAATCAAATCACCAAATGGTTCCAAAACCACGAGATATAGCCTACTGATGCACTTCCTAGAATTTTGATACCCATATTGCTAGTATTCCGTTAAAATTCACAAATAGTAACCCAGCTTTGGAACATGCTTCCGGAAATACGGATTCCCGGGAACCGAATGAAGTAACCCGATTCATCTTTACCAAGCCTAAAAGTGGATGAGTTTCCGAATCCAAAACACCAAAAAGTATCAAAATCGGTTGGAAATTACCTTAGTTGTTGGCATTTCAGCTTTGTGAGTACCCGGGTACCCACGTCGGCCTGTTACATAGTAAAAAATACAGGAGCCCCTCTTCACTCCCCCTTACTATATCAACAATATTATTAACCCAAAAGCTTGACTTAGTGAAGTTCTAAGATGTACCAAAGTTTCAATTTCCAGCTATGGATAAAATATGGGAATTTCATTAATTAAAACCTAAAAAGGTACCCGGGTACCGCGTCGGACACATAACGGTTAAGGTCATTTCAAAATCTAGGATAGCGGTTTACGCTAAACACAAAACAGTGAAAAATACTATAAATATGGGTGTTATACGAAAGAGGTTGATCAGCACATGCCGGAAATTGATGATTGAGGCCATTTTGAAATCCAAGAAGGCTGCTTCCGTATATGATAACTTTCGAAAGCTTTATGAAAAAAGAGATTCTTTTGAAAGGAAGTAGAGAGCAGATCACAAAAATCGATGTTTAAAGTCTTTTTGGGTACCAACATCATCCGGCAAGTAATTTAATGTAGCCGTTCTGATCACACACATATGTATACTGATAACATTCACTTAATTCTACTGTTATAAACAATAAGAAGATGTTGGTTATAAATATAACTCGCACTGAATAAAAGCTTGGGTAAAAGTTCAGGAGTCAGATGCAATTCTGAAGATACTCATTCCCGATGGCAAGGTATAGTATTTACAGACATATTTCTACAGAAAATCTTCTCCTCAACAAATCAAATTTGCGTCAACTACTGATCAGCCCACTTCAATTCACATCCATATTAATGAGCGTTCTGAACATTTTTTGGAACTAAGAATCGCGGATTTAAACTTTAATTGCAAACTCGCCCTTATAAAGAACAAGGAGTTTATGGTTATCAAATTTTAGATTTCATAACGGCCGAATTCATCAATTACCATCATTTCATCAAGATACTTTTTCAAAAAATACTCCCACGAATTTGAAGTATCTACGACCTGCTTTAAATAATGACAGTTCTTGAGGAAGTTTGTCAAAATTATGGATGGTTTTTTACAGATACCGGGAGTATCATATTAGATTTCAAAATAGTCTCTATTATTAATATCCCTTATCTACTAACTGACACCCGCATTGGTAATTTTTGTATTTCGCTGGTAGCCGGAAGCTGTCCTCTTGAATTACAAAGTGGACTGAACGCCTTCTTTCAAATGACTTCAATATTAATGAATCTTTCAACTGTTTCATGGTACCCGTAAACCGCCATCCTGGAATTCAAAAATGGAGTAAATCATCTATTTCCGTCATCTACTGACACGTCACTCCAAATGACACCCATATTGATTACGGTTATTACCGCTTTGAAGTAAACTGAAGCCGGTTTTCAGTACTAATTCAGTACGTTAATCATGGATGCTGACGTGCAGAAAATTGTCTCCCGTCACTGAACCAATCCACTTAGTACGAGGTGTGCCGAAAGGCAAAGATGTTGTCGGCATGTTTTTTGTGTCATAAAAAATGGTTTAGAAGATGACATAAAAGCCAAAGCACTGGATGCATCATCTTGGCCGGTCGGGCTACTATTTCGGGAGTTTGTCAGTCAATAAACTACAATCGTCGAATTGATCCCCCAGTTTGGAAAGCTCGAGAGTGAACTTGTTTCAGTGCGCTCTGCAGTGGACGGTGGAAACAGTCGGGTTTCCACCAGATGCGAGTATTTTAGCAACTCAGTGTTTCCTAGACTAAATAACCCACCCCATGAAGGATGATGGAGACGAAAGAGAAATCTAAATTTACTACCAAAATGTCAGGGGTTTGAGGACAAAGATCGACGAGATATTGTCGGCTACGCGACAATTCTGACAGAGACTGAACTGGACGACCGCATCAACTCACTATTCGGAAATCAATTCAACGTTTTTCGGTGTGACCGAAGCTCCATCAACAGCAAAAAATCGGAGATATATTGGTAGAGAAGTGGCCCAAGAGCATGCTAGCTATTTAATCACCGTGCATGGCAAGAAGAATAGAAGCCTAGATGCGAGTGATATTATCTGCTGCATCCATGATATTTAAAATTGTGGTAAGAGCTTTCGCACTATCGCGCTCGAAAAGTTACATTTCCACCGATCAACATGGGTTTATGCTCTGACGATCCGTAAGCACCAATCTTCTAGATTTCAGATCAACTTACATCACGCAGATGGAGGAAAAGGCATAAATTGATGCAGCGTACACGGACTTAAAAGCTGCATTCGACCGAATTGACCACAGAAATTTTTTATCAAAAATGTCACGGCGGTCGTATCACGGGTTTTAGTTAAATGGCTGGGTCCTTACTTGAATGACAGCTTGTCTCTTGTGTTTCCTTTCAATTTACGAACAAATCTGGAGTCCCTCAAGGCAGCAACATGGGACCCCTACTGTTTGTATTATTCTTCAACGATGCTGCTTTGTGATTGGTGTGGGGTGCAAACTGTTTTACGCCGAGGATATGAAATTGTATCTCGTGGTCCGACCTATCGACCCCTGCAACTGTCTTCGAGATCTACTGGATACATTCGTTAGTTGGTGTCGTAGAAACTTGGCAATTATTAGTATTGCAAAATGTCAAGTTATAACTTTCCACCGCATATTCATTCCGATACACAATGACTACCAAATCGATGGCAAAGGCGTATTAGAATTGATTGCGTCTGCGACCTCGGCGCAGCTTCATCAGCTTACATGGAACTAGCGGGTTGAATGAGTGCAGAAAGGATGCTTGGTTTTGTTCTAAGATGTCACTAAATACCAATTCCATCTTGCGAAAGAACACTAAATTAAAATGCGAAAAGATACCCGGACATCTGTCGGACACATAACGGTTGAATAGCCTCCTGGACAGGAATATTAAACATCGACCGGAAGAGCAAATTAAGCTGTCGAAGTTCCCAAATAAATATCTCGTATGGCAGGCCATCTGTTCTTGTAGCTTGAACCAGGAACCATCAACCAGGAAATTTATGTGCAGGACTGACTGGAAAATATCTAATAGCTTTCCTCAAGTAATACGGAAAAAGACCACGGAGTCAACAACATCCAGGTGGTACCCAAGGACATTCACCCTCCCAACACGCCAGCGCTCCGCCCAATTGAAAAATATTGGGCAATCGTCAAGCGGAACCTTAAGGAGACGTAAAAGGCAAGAGAGAGAGAGATGTAGTTTAAGGCACGTCTGCAGCAAGCAAAATGATCAAAGAGGTTGTGCAAAATTTGATTGAAGGAGTCAAACGAAAGACTCGGCAATTCACATTCGCTAAAAAGTAGCACGAGTGAATATTTTTTATTTATTTTGTGAGAATTGAACTTGGAACAGAAATATGCTGTTTAACTGATATACACACATACTTTCGGGACACATTTTTGATCGTTTGGTTGACAGTAGTCAGAATGCACAATTTAGGAAAACAAAAATGTTTGTGACTAAACTTAAGTTTCTCAATTGAAATAGCTATAAAATAAAAACCTTTGGAGATACAACTGTGACGTCTTCGGCAAAGTTGCGTGGTGTAAGTTCCTCTACAATGTTGCTGAAGATTTCAATATTCTATCTCCTCACATTCAGACAATAATTTTGAAGCACCCTAACAATAAGAGCCACCCTAATACCATCTACATCTGGAGATGGCCTATTCGATACTGATTATATGTCCTGAATACATCATAGCTTTAAAACATAAAGTTTAGCTACAAACATTTTTGTCTTCTTTTGTGACGGACCACTGTGCATTGACTAGAGATTTTATACTGAGTCCAATTTGCTGACCCACGTTTTATGCTGACTGCGACCGGCGAATGATCGTGATACATCAGACGCATGAGATAACCCAATGAACGCTAGGTGGTAGAAGGGGAAAAGCTATTTTCCGTTTGATCGCGATTGTATGGTGCCTCGATAATTTATCTTCCCTTTTAACAGTGTGTTATCACGTTGTACGAGAAACATATCAATGGGGTATTGTCTATTTTTTTTTTTGGTTGCTGAAAATAGGTTCAAATGTTTACGCAAAATACAGTATAGTACATATTTAAAAAAAACCCGGCGCTACGATAATCGATTTCGAAGCCTGATGGTGTTTGCCAGTCTGAAACAAGCACATAATATTATTAGATATGTGATGCTACTCCACTATCGATCGGGACTAGCTGAAGTTGCACAGCGAATCAGTGGATGATTATGCTTGGGAGTAAGAAAACACCTTTCAATGTGAAACTCCTGGTAATCCTAAAATGTTTATTGATCAATACCAGCGCCGACCAGGCCCGAACGTAGATCGCGGAGGGAAAGGGAAGGAATGTTAGTCCGATACTAGTTTTTGCTAGATGCCGTATCACGGGACGAGGATATTTTTGTTAGTAAGACTATAGAAGTTGGATCTACTTCTTCTTTACCGACGCCAGAGAGGTGACTCCACTATCTGGACTAGATATCGATTCACCAAACTCATGGACCGGGGACCAACGGCTTTACTTTCCTTCCGAAGGAAGACGTGCTCACAGATTTTTTCACCTCAGAAAAATCGCAAAGGCCTCTGCTGGAATTGAACCCAAGCCAACTGGAATGAGTGACGGTCACGCTTACCACTCAACCATCGGCACCGTCAAGCACATGCTATTACTAGATATGGCCCTTTTCGAAGCAGTACTGAGTGTTCGTATCCGCAAACGAAGTCGAAATCGATGGCGCAGTACCGTCTTTGCGAATTGGCAAACCGGAATTGTGGTGGCACAGCACTTGGAATGAATATACCATCATACTAAATTTATTTACAGTGAAACAGAATTTCACGTCCACATGCATGCGCCAAACGAAAAAGGAGAAGGCAGTTTCTTCATTTCTTCAGTATTTTATGTGCCAGCTGGTATTTGGAACTTCATGAGCGAACAGAGAGGTAAACACTTAACGGAATGCAAATTACAAAGAAGAAACATGTTTGTTTTTTTTTCAATTCCTTTAAATACAAAATTTTAGAGGGCTTTTATCAACATTTTAATTTTGACTGCAAATTGCGTACAAAATACGCCCATTTCATGACAAACATAATTTTGATAGATTTGTTTTGAATTTTACATGTCATGGAGCATGAAGAGAAGTTCTCTCAGTTCACAATCCTGCAGCTGCCAATGATTCTAAGAAGCATAGGTTCGACTAAACTGAGGGATTCCATGAGAAATCGGCCGACCGCAAAATATGACCATCGTAGATTCGAACGAAACTTTGCAGGTGTGTTCGGTGTATGAATCTCCATGATATTCTCTGACAATTGGAATATTTTGATACAAGAGCAATTTTTCAAAAGGGCGTAAACGTTTCTACGTGTATAAATTTCAAAAAAAAAATTGTTCGTTCACTGTATTTTATACAGCAAAACTATCTGAGAACGAGTTACAGGGTATAAATACTTCTATCCAAAAATAATATACACTGAAAAAAATGTTGTCATTTTTCAAAAAAACAAAAATTTATGTTAAAAATTTAAATTGCGAAAAAACCCATTTTTTTAAATTTTTCTATTTTGTCTACGAAAACCTAAAGAGAAAAGAAACATTTTGAATGTGATTGCATGATGGAGAACTTATCGGTAAAAAAGTTTTTCTAACAATACCTTCATACATGTTTTAAAATTTCATACTAATTGACATACAAAATTGTAATTTTATCACAGAATATAATTCTAAGAATCATTTAAAATCAAAATGTATTTAACAAAACCTATTTTAATCCACCTAGCGGTGCAATTGTGCCTTTCTCAATCATGAATCACGAGAATGTGTGCGTTGTTTATATTCATTAAAAGCTTTTAAATGCATATATTACATTTTATTATTATACATCACATGACAACTATATACAGGAAAATAAATCATTCGAGTTCTAAAATTTTGAAAAAGAAAAAACAGCCACGGTAATATTGAACTAAAAAAAGGTGCAAAATCGGCAAAGTCCCAAAAAGTCGATTTTTACAAAAAAATTTTTTCGAGATAACATAAAATCTCGACGTTTCATGCATTTTAAAGATGTTGGGCATCAAAAATACGAATTCGATTTCTGAAATTTCATGAGGTCCCCCCTTTGAAAAAAAAATTTTGAGTTCCGGCTTATATGGGAATTTCATATGTGACCGGACGATTTAGTCTATATTTCCGGAACCATATAAGCGATCCGTACGAAATTTTATAGACATCTATGGGGATATTATAGCTATCATTTGGGACTAAGTTTGTGAAAATCGGCCCAACCATTTCCGGGAAACTGATGTGAGTTCGTAAATTTTGAAAGATGGCCGCTTTTCCCGGGCACTTCCGGAACCGTTTATGGTGGTCAATGTAGTCAACGAAAGTTTGGTTGGCCGTCGGTGACCTAGAACAGCAAATTTAAGTTGTTTGAGAGACATTTTAGCGAAATTTTTACCTTTTTTGCTTTCATCGGAGTATCGGTTTGAATCACAATTTGTTATGTGATCGCACGCCACAACCTGTAACTCCGGAACCGGAAGTCGTATCGGGATGAAATTAAATAGCCATTTACGGGGACGCAATACCTTTCATTTGAGGCCAAGTTTAGTCGAATCGGTCTAGCCATCTCCGAGAAACCGATGTGACTGTTATTCTGAATTTAGATACTTCTGCCGGGGCTTCCGGAACCGAGGATGGTGGCCAATGTGGCCAAATAGACTTTGAATGGATGTTAGTGACCTAATACTACAAATCGAAGCAGTTGTGGTCGTATTTTGGAAAAATTTTCACCTTTATACATTCATTGCAGAATTTATTAAAATCGACATTTTCTGCGTGTTCGTACTTATCACCCTGTAAATCCGGAACCGGAAGTCGGATCCATTAGAAATTCAATAGCAGCCTATGGGAACGTTGCACCTTTCATTTGGGACTAAGTTTGTCAAAACCGGTTCAGCCATCTCTGAGAAAAATGAGTGACATTTTTGGTCACATACACAAATACATACACACACACAGACATTTGCCGAACTCAACGAACTGAATCGAATGGTATATGTCACTCGGCCCTCCGGGCCTCCGTTAAAAAGTCGGTTTTCAGAGCAATTGCAATACCTTTCTATTGAGAAAGGCAAAAATCTCCCAAATTCCTTTATTTTTTGGGGAAAATTGTAATTTTGCTCCATCAAAAACAATTAATTCTTGTAATTATGCTCTTTTCAAAAGTTATTCACGTTACCCCATCATAAAATGTTAAAAATCTAATGTTTATCGTTTTAAAGACGTAAAAGCAAATTTTTAGTGTATTTGAAGCATGGAGAAGCTTTCAATAAAAAAGTTTTCTTAACAACAACTTTTGACATATTTTTATAATCCATACTATTTGCAGTAAAAAATAGAATTTTCTTTTTGAATATGATTCTAAACGCCTTTTTAAATCGAAATGCTCATAACAAAAACTTTCTGAAATGTAGTATTTCTCGAGATATTTTAACTTTTGTTTTAACAACACAATTATTTTGTTTTATTACGACCGTTTCATAAGTTATTCGAGTTTCTCCATCAACAATAATAGGTTTTTCAAAAGGCCCATAAACTTTCCTACAACTTTTCCTTTGACATCAAGGCGAAATTAAGGTACATGAAAATAACCAAAAATTGAAAGGTACATGAAAATAACCAAAATATTATTTAACCATAGGGTCTGATGATGAAACTATATAGTTGAATCATATTTTGGTTGCTTTCATGTAACTTTCAAAAGATTTACAATATCGCCTTGATGTCAAAGAAAAAGTTGCAGGAAAGTTTATGGGACTTTTTAAAAACCTATTATTGTTGATGGAGAAACGCGAATAACTTATGAAAAGTTATGAGCATTTCGATTTAAAATGGCGTATAGAACCATATTCAAAAAGAAAATTGTATTTTGGACTGCAAATAGTATAAATTATAAAAATATGTCAAAAGTTGTTGTTAGGAAAACTTTTTTATTGAAAGCTTCTCCATGATCCAAATACACTGAAAAAGTTGCATTTACGTTTTTAAAACGATAAACATTAGATTTTTGAGATTTTATGATTGGGTAACGCGAATAACTTTTAAAAAGAGCATAATTACACGAATTAATTGTTTTTGATGGAGCAAAATTCCAAATATCTCGAAAACTATCACATTTTGGAAGATTTTTGTTAAATGCATTTTGATTTTAAATTATGCTTATAATTATATTCTGTAATAAAATTACAGTTTTGTATGTCAATTAGTAGTAAATTTAAAAACATGTATAAAGTTATTGTTAGAAAAACTTTTTTACCGATAAGTTCTCCATCATGCAATCACATTCAAAATGTTTCCTTTCTCTTTAGGTTTTTGTTGACAAAATATAAAAATTTTAAAAAAATGGGTTTTTTCGCAATTTAATTTTTTAACAGAAATTTTTATTTTGTTGAAAAATGACACAACATTTTTTTCAGTATATATTTTTTTCGGACAGAAGTATTTATTCCCTGTAACTCGTTCTCAGATAGTTTTGCTGTATAAAATACGGTAATCGAACAAAAAAATTTGAAATTCGTACACGTGGAAACGTTTACGCCCTTTTGAAAAGTTGCTCTTGAGTCAAAATAATCTTATTACCTGTGGAAAATGTTTAGTCTTCCATGCCGGTGAAATGTGTAAAGTTTCATCGGAATCTAAGATGGTCGACTACGATTTTAAAGATTTTCGGACGGATCTTCGTGGAATTCATCAACTACTAAATTATATTCGGTTGATTCCGATATAGCCACATTTGGCCAAAGAAATCCATTTTTAATCGAAGAAATCTACTGTTGGCCGAAGAAAGCCATTTTTGCCCAAAGGATGGCTGAAGAAAACCATTTTTGGCCCAAAGCTATTTTTGGCCGAAAGCCATTTTTGTCCGAAAGCCATTTTTGTCCGAAAGCCAGTTTTGGCCGAAAAAAATCAATTTTGGCCGTAGAAAGTCATGTTGGTAGAAGAGTCATTTTGGCCAAGAGCCATTTTGGCCAATGAAAGCAATTTTGACCGAATAAAGCAATTTCGGCCATTTAGGCCAAAGAAGGTAATTTTGGTCGAAGAAAGCCATTTTTGCCGAACAAATCATATTTGACGAAAGAACGGTGTTTTCGGTCGAAGATAACCATTTTTGGCCGAAGAATGGCTTGTTTGGCCGAAGAAAGCAATTTTTGGCCAAAGAAATCCATTTTTAGCCAAAGGATGCTATTTTTGGTTGAAGAAAACCATTTTTGACCGAAGGAAACTATTTTTAGCAGAACCTCATTTTTGGCCGAAAGTCATTGTTGAACCATAAAGAACATACAGAGAAAAAAAAATCATTGACATTTTACTTATTACGCTTACAGATCTTAAGGTCTGCATTTCAAAAAAAAAATGATGACCAAAAACATCGATTGGACGCAATACCTCATTGAACTTTGTATTTATTTATTCATTTACTTATTTATTTATTTATTTCAAGTCGTCAATCAGATGTAGACCGGTTTCTTACAATAATTAATAAACTAACTTAGCACTAGTTAAAATTTTGGTTTACTTGAAACTGCTGCTTAAGTTTTGTTTTCGACATAGTGAAGTCAATGCTTTCGCAATGTTTGTTGTAAATATTCATCATTTGGTTTAAAGGGCCAAATTTGGCATAATTAGTGCGATGGCGAATTGTACAAAAGATGCTGCGGTTACGTAGTTGTCGAGAAGGAGCATAAAAATTTAGTTTCGATAAAAGTTCGATTGAATCAATACGATGTGATACAATGTCGTTTACAAATGATACCATAGAAAATTCACGACGATCTTTCAAGGTTTGAATGTCAATTAGCATGCACCGTGCTTCATAGGATGGCAAATGTAGTCCAGTCCAACCTAGTTTACGAAGAGCGAACATCAAAAACTGCTTTTGTACTGATTCTATCCGGTTTGCATGCGTTGCTGAAAAAGGCGACCAAACTATACTACAATATTCTAGTGTTGAACGCACATAGACTACATATAATGTTTTTATTATGTAGGGATCTTGGAAATTATAGCTGAAGCGTTTAATAAAACCTAGTGTGCTGTTTGCTTTGTTAATTATTGTGTTATAATGATCTATGAATGTTATTTTGGAATCTATAATAACTCCTAGATCTCTTATTCTGTCACACTTTTCTACTTGTTGATTTCCCAATAAGATTCTATTGTTCTGTATATTATTCTTTCTACTCAATGTTATGTAACAATATATGTATATGCTGCTTTTTTTTACCCAAATCAAAAGACGAAATCCCACAAATATAAATATGTCATTGTAAGAGGGAAGAGATAATGTGCAGACTCACCGGTAGTTGACGATCACATCTCGTGGGTCATCTTGGAACCAAGCAGATCACTGTGATGTCTCGTGGCTGGCAGTCGTTCTTCACCATACGTGCGCCTGCATAACGAGGCCGGCTGATGGAGAGGTGGGACGGTCTTGACTGCGTCGATTCGTTCACCGTCGTCGCCGGTGCGTTCGATGATAGCGCCAACTAATTGTAACCTGCGAGGTTAATTCCCGTTCAATGCTGCTCGACCTAACACGTCTTTCGGCCTTGTCGAAAGTTCCGGAACTTCCGAATCTTGCTTTTTTCGGGTCTCGGGAACACGAGCGCAGTTTTGTTGATGTCGCTGGCGATAATCAAAATTGTCTCCCGATCGCAGAGCGCACGGATAAAATGTCTCCGTTATTTTCACCACACCGATGACCACCAGGACGATTGCGACGATACCCAAGCAAAAGGGGATGGAAAAACTAGCCTTTTGATCCGGCCGAAGCAAGAATAGGCACACGTGCGCGTTCGTTTCGGCCAACCTAATTTCACTTCCGTCCACCACGAAACTTGCCGGGCGAATCTCGCCTTTGTGGGAAAAAGGGCACCACTTTTGGCAATAGCGGTCGCACTACGGCCCGACCTCGACCGTTCACTCACTCGTGGCGTTTTTTCCTTTTTTCGCCTCCCGTCGGGGAGAAATACCACCGCTCTCCGTCGACTTTTTTTTCAGACTACCCTTTTTTTTTCGGCGGGAATCGCAGACCGCCACCGACCGTACTCGGTCAACTCTTTTCTCCGACTAAACTTTTTTTTTTTTTCGGCGGGAGTCGCCGACCGCCACCGACCGTACTCGGTCAACCTCTTTTATCAGACTATCCATTTTTATTTTGGCACCCGTTCTTCCGGGGATTTGTTTTCAAGCAAATTGTGCAGCGATCTTTTGTTTTCAAGCGGGCTGTCAAATGCCCACCTCTTGCAGTACACACTAATCTCTTATTCCTCCCTTTTTACATTTAAATTACACATTTTACTGTAACACAACATTGCCGTCACAGAAAAATTTCTCATGAATCGGCAATGGCTCGATTCATGAGAAATTTATGAGCCATACTCCTTTAAGGAGTCTCCCGGAGACTAATTAAATCGCTAATCGAATGCGATGCTCGATGTATCGACATTCTTCTACATGCTCCAGCTAGCTAAGGAACAAACTAATCTCAAAAAACAAATCACAAAACTACATAATACCGCCAGCGAATCCTGGCTAAACATTGCGAATCCGCCAACTAAAGTTTGGCTATAAGTCTCCGGGTAAGTCCTTGTCTCAAACTCGAAACCATCGTTTGCAACGGCAAAACATTCAATAAACTCTTAACCTATTATTAGGGCTAAATAGGTTAGAATTAACACTTAAGACTAATACTGAAACTAAGGACTTATAATGTGGTAGATTATTTGGTTTGTTAAGACTGACAGCTGCGTAGGAAAGGAGGTATTTAGTCTCCCAAATCGATATGAGTCCAGTGCTAGGGTTTTACCGCGCCCAGAATCGCGTTTCTTTTGGTTGATTTCACATCGACCCCCACTACAACTGTCTGATGGATCCGATTTACGGATCGCGACTGTGCTGGATCTAACAGGCTGTCGACACCAATCCAGGATTGATTATCTTCCGTTTCACGTCTTCGTTCTGTGCTTGTAGCTGGTGTTGCTCATAGCTTACTTACTTATCCGATTCTATGTTCCGTCCGCGTCTGGATTCTTACTGTATCAGTTTCTCTCGCTCTGACAAACGGCTGGCCTTCTGAGGCTTGCGTGTCGTGGACTCTCGTGCTTCGATTTCTCCCGTATCGAGAACGGCAAACGCTGGAACGTTGTGTAAGCAGCTGGAGTTGGCAGGTTGTGAGGAGGGTTGGGTGCTTGGCTTCGTCCTACTTGAATCCCCCGCTCTGAGCGGTGTATGTCCGTTGGTGATTCCGCTTCGCCACGGTCTGCTGTGCTCAATTGTTGTCCTGGTATGCTCTGCTCCATCCACTGCATGGTTTTGCTTGCTCCGAATACGGCTCGTGCGCTTGCGCCAGTGACTGAGGTCTATCTTGGTTTGATGTGTCACCATGAAGCAGCTTACCTATGAGATTGACTTTTGCTATGTCTGCGGAGTCCAGAGGGGTCCGCCTTCGTCGACCTGCACCCCTGTGCAACGGCTCAAGGTTTTCCCGAGACTCGCTCCGAAAGTTCCGTCTCTAGTTTGCGGTTGCCTGCTTTCCTTCCTGTTGCGCTCGCGTGCTCGCTGGTCGATTTCTCTCGTTCCGAAAAGGCGCGCCTGTTTTAGGCTTCTGCTTTCTTGACATGCGTTTTCTCTCGAATCGCTAACGGCTTGCCTGCTGAAGGCTTCTGCTTCTGATGTGCGTTTTCTCCCGGTTCGCTAACGGCTTGCCTGCTGAAGGCTTTTGCTTCTCGACGTGCGTTTTCTCCCGATTCGCTAACGGCTTGCCTGCTGAAGGCTTTTGATTCTCGACGTGCGTTTTCTTCCGATACGCTAACGGCTTGCCTGCTGAAGGCTTTTGCTTCTCGACGTGCGTTTTCTCCCGATTCACTAACGGCTTGCCTGCTGTAGGCTTTTGATTCTCGACGTGCGTTTTCTCCCGATACGCTAACGGCTTGCCTGCTGAAGGCTTCTGTCCTCGTTGATGGAAGTCCTGTCCCGTCCCTCACGTCACGAAAGCTCCTTGCTGCGACTGCGAGTTGTCATGGGCCTTCCTAGACAGCTCTTCGAATCCAAACGACGCTGGCTGGTGTGCCATGATGGGGAGGTAGTTTGAAAAGTTATTGCTCGCCACACCATGACAGGGCACGATTTGTCCCGATCGGCTAACGGTATTTTGGGAGCATGATGCTCGTGGTTAGCAGGTTGGAGCCTACCGACATAGCTGAGTAAATTTTCTCTAATCCGCCTTAATGTCCTTTGCGTGATACCTGCCTCTCTTTCCCGTGGTTACGTCTTCTAGAGTGTACAGGTTGACGCCCAGGACGTCTTTGACTATCGCTGGAACGAACTTGGGATCAAGTTTGCGGTTCACGTGGTTTGCGTTCGACGACAGACCGAAGGTTCTACGCCATACCAAATCTCCCGGTTTGAATGCTACTGTTCGTGTTCGAAGATTGTATCTCTGCTTCGCCTTTTCGTGATTGTTCCTGATGCGTCGCAGTACGAATTCCTGTACCCGCCGAACCGTTGACAGTCGCATATCCTGTGCTACCTTGGGGTCGTCTGGGGTGTTGAGACTTTGTTGCACGTAGAGATCTGTGTGAAGTATTAGGTCCCTTCCAAAGTTGGCGAAATGCGGACTTACTCCGGTCGCATCATGTTTCGCACCGTTGATGGCCGCCGTGATTGCTGGAAGCTGTGAATCCCACTCTCGATGATCTCCTTCTAGCAATGCTCGAATGCAGGTGATTAGTACTCTGTTGACCCGCTCTGCATTGTTTACCATTGGGCAGTAGTAAGCCGTCTTCATATGCACGATGTTGTGCCGAGCTAGCAATGACTTGAACACCGTCGACTCGAACTGTTTTCCATTGTCCGATAAAACTATTCTGGGACGTGAAAACTTCAAGAAGACTTCCTGCTCCAGAAACTGAACCATCTTTGAAGCGTCCGCGTTTTTCATTGGATGTGCGACGACGTATTTCGTGATCCAATCTACGACTACTAGCATGACTGTGTTTCCTTGCTTCGAGCGTGTGAACGGACCAACGAAGTCCATTGATATTAACTCCCAGGGCATTTTGGCTGGCTTCAAGTTTCCCATCTGTGGCATCATCCTTGTGTTTGGTGCTTTACTTGCCTTGCAGGTTTGGCAGCTCTTGACGTAGTTGCTTACCTCCTCCCGCATCTTCGGCCAGTGAAAATGGGCTTGAAGTTTCTGAAGAGTTCTGTGGAAGCCCAAGTGTGCTGCTGTAGGTGAGTCATGGAACTTGCCTATTAACCCGCGTCGCTCTTCGAATGGTACCACCTTTTTCCACAAGTGGATCGCATTTCCATCTTCGTCCTTGCTTAAACAGTTCTTGTACAGCTCGTTGTTCGCTAACCTGAAGTCCGGGAAACGATCGCCTTCCTTCTGCACTTTATCCTTTAGCTGCATGTACCACGAATCAGTGGAGTTCGCACCGTCGAAGGACGCCGATGCCACTATCCGTGATAGTGCGTCCGGCACTACGTTGATGCTTCCCTTCCGGTACTTGATCTCAAAGTCGAATGCGTTTAAACGTAACAACCACCGGCTCATGAGGGCTGTCGGATTCTTCATCGATCGCAGGTAGCTGAGTGCGGCATGGTCGCAAAAAACTGTAAACTTCACTCCTTCTATGTACCCTCGGAACTTCTCGATGGCGCGGATGACCGCCAGACATTCCCGTTCCGTTACCGAATACTTCCGTTCCGAAGACGATAGCTTCTGTGAAAAGTAGCAAATCGGGTGTTCTTCTCCGTCAGTCTCCTGCGTCAGTACGGCTCCAATCGCGACATCGCTGGCATCGCAGGCAATAGCGAATGGCATTGTATAGTCCGGCATTGCCAACACCGGGGCTGATACCAACGCTGCTTTGAGCTTTAGGAATGCTTCGTCTGCTTGCGTACTCCATCGAAACTTATTCCTTGTCTTCGTCAGTTCCGTTATTGGTACTGCCACTCGAGAGAAATCTGCTATAAAACGTCGGTACCAATTGCACATGCCGAGAAACCGTTGCACCTCCTTCCGATTTGTTGGAGCTGGGAATTTCACGATGCTCTCGATCTTTTCTTCATCGACTTTCCATCCGCTCTCATTCAAAATGTACCCCAGATATCTGATTTCTCGACGACAGAACTTGGATTTCTCTGGCGATATCGTCAAGTTTGCTCTTCGTAGACGCCTCGCTACTTCTTCCAACAGCTTGATGTGTTCGTCGAAAGTTTTGGAGCAGATTACGATGTCGTCCAGGTAGTGAAATACGTATGGTTCCATGTCTGCGAACAAGTGTGTCATTAGTCGCGCGAGGGCTTGACTCGCTGTACAAAGTCCGAAGGGAACTACCTTGAACTGGAAGTGTCCTCGTGATGGAACCGTAAATGCTGTCAACGGTCTAGATGCCTCCTGCAACGGTAACTGCCAAAACGCATCCTTGAGATCGATTGACGAAATGTACTCGCAGCCGCCGAGATTGTTGATGATCGACGAGATTTGCGGAATAGGGTACCCTTCGTTAACCATCACCGAGTTTAAGTGGCGGGCGTCCAGACAGACCCGGTACTTCCCAGTTTTCTTCTTAACCGCTACCAGTGGGTTGTTCCACGGAGAAAATAGCGCTTCTTCTATCACATCCAGAGCGAGCATCCTGTCGATCTCGCGGTTCACTTCTTCTAGCACATACGGAGACATTGGATAGTGTCGCTGCTTGCGTGGTGGTGCGTCTCCGACGTCTATTCGGTGCTCATATAATGTTGTCCTGCCCAGCCTTCCTTCCGCTGTTGGGAACTTCGCAAGCGTTTCCTTAAGCTGTCTGTGTTGTGCTGCGCTCAGGACTTTCATTGGCTCATCCTCGTTCAGCTCCGTCTCCTCCAGCTCTGTTTCCACACTGCAGCATGTTGCTTTGACTCCGAACTTGTCCCAAAAGTTCATGCCCAGGATCAGGCAATCCGGAATTGTCGGAATCAACAGCAATGGGATGGTCTCGTTCCGGTTGTTAAAAACTATCGGCACTCGAACGAAGTGTGAAATTTTATGTTGCGTGCCGTCCGCTGTTTTGATGCCTCCAATCACGTTTCCTTTGCGCAGACTTAGCTGTTCGACGATCTTTACATTGTTGCCACCTAGCAGTGAGCAGTTCGCCCCGCTATCCAGCAGCGCTGTCATTTCTTTGCCCAGTATACTAATGATTGCATGTGGGCGATTGTCTAGTCCGGGATTAATGATAATTGTATTTAGTAATCCTAGTTCGGTGGTATCGGAGGGGTTTTCTATTGATTGCGGAGATTCCTTACCCTCTATTGCAGATTCCCCGCGGTGGCGTTTCCCGCATCTGTCCGACACGTGATGCAGCTGCGTAGAGAGTATCCCTTTCGTCCACAACGATAGCAGAAAAGAATTGCCTGTGGCTTTGCACAATCCATAAAACGATGTCCTTCCTCATCGCAGTTCCAGCAGATCATACCCGTACGTCTCTGGTCTATCGGATCTGTTCTGTGTTCCCCAGCTCTGTCTTGCTCTCCTCGTACTGAGTTCTGCGGAGCTTGCAACTCCCGAGACTGGTGCTGCGCAGGCGGAGGTTGCTGTCTCTGTACCTGGTTGCTGTACTGACGCTGTGTCTGCTGCGTGAGTGGTTGTGACGCGTATTGTCTGTGCTGCTGTGCGACGTTCGCCTTCTCCAAATTATGTGCTGACGTAAACGTTGGTCTAGCGTTCCTCGTCGTCAACTGCATCTTCAGCGCGCTGACTTGCTCTGTGAGCTGGTCTATCTTCAGCTGCCAGTATCCGTCATCATGTTGCGAGTATGCTCCTTCTTCATCGAGCGAGGAATTTTGCCCGTCGACCAATCCGCCTGCCGAGTTTTCCTCCAGCTCTACTGTGTGTACCCTGCCGAACCGTGGTTGATGCTGCATTGCCGGTGCTGGTCTTGGTACAACAGTGGGTGTTGCGAAACTAGGCTCTAAAAGCGCACTGTGCGGAATTGGAACCCTGCGTTGCCTGTTCAGAAGCATCCTCGTTTCATCGTAGGTGGTGCAGATTTCCACCATTTCCTGTATAGTGTGTGGTCTGGCTGCGGTCACGATCGCTGCATAATCGGCATTCATGTTTTTCTTTACGATGAAAAACTTCTCTTCCTCGCACATCGGTGGCGTAACAAACCGAAATAATGCTGCGATATCCCTATAATATTTCGAAAATGCCTCGTTGGGTCCTTGGAATCGGAAGCAAGCCTCAAGGCGCAAAATCTGTGCATATCCACTGGGTAGGAATTCCTTCCGTATCTCCCGTTTGAATGCCTCCCAGGAAAGTAATGTGTGCTGCGCCATGGCTCGTGCGTACCAATCCAAAGCATCTTCCTGTAACAGATGTTTGATCGATGCCAATAAGGTGTCGTCGTTCATCCCTTCCGATCTAGCGAATGTTTCAACTCGGTCCAAGAATATGTTTAGCGACGTTGTGTCCTTCTCTCCCCGAAACTTGAATGGCCAGTTGTGTACTGCTTTCGTTGTGCGCCTGTCGTCGCCCCGATCGCTCGCCGTTCTGGTGTCTCGCCGCAGTAGATGATGCAGTAAATCATCGCGCAGCTGGTCGTACTCTTCCCATACGTTCCTGTTTCCTCTCGTGCCGCTGGCTGTTCCTGCTCGGTCGTTTCGTTCCGACCTGCGTTGGTTATCGATCGAATTCCAGCCGGCTCTCTCCTCTTCTTGCTGATCCGCTAAGCGCGAATTGTCCCACCGCTCGTGATTGTGAAAACTCCTGGGAGTCGGTGGAATGTCCAGTGGTGGCGGCGTGTAATGTGACTCTGTCGTAATCCGTCCGTGATCACTATAGAAACGTCTGCCGGAGAAGTCCAATTCGAGAGCACCTTGCCCTCGGCTCGCGGATAGTAACGAGCTGGATGCCGGAAGCGTTGTATGTTGACTGCTTCTTCTGCTATGCTCTGTCGACGCGTCCGGTCCAGTCGCCCTGGCGCCGTTATCGTCTTGCGTTGGATTGTTCTCGTCCGCTAGCAGCTGCCGATTGGTTTTTGGCACTGCCCCTCCTGCACTTCCATAACCTGCCACACTCACTGGATTGGTTAAAGCACTGTTCACGTCACTGATTAACACTCTGACAAGCGCGTCGAGCGATCTGTGCGCGTCTGCTAGGAAACCCGGCGGCTTGAGACATGCCAACCTGTTCCTATAATGTACGAGTCGCGACCGTAATTGACTTAAATTTTGCTTGTCGGTGCTCTGAAGAGCAGGTCCGACAGCTTTCTGTAGCTCATAAATGGCTACCTGACAGGATTCTATATTAACAGTTGGACTCATAACGTGATCCGAACTGTTGTGAAAAATGTTTCGGGTCCGGTCATCTTGAACAGCGGCCCTCAACTTTTGAACTTTGACTCTATGAGTCATAGAACCTAGATTAACCATGTGACGTAAGGCCAACTCGTAGTTGATCTCTTCGTCATTTAGATGGGTGAAGTCCATCCTAAAAGTTTCTTAATGGATCGCAAACCAAATAAACTTAATTACTACCACAAATCTTTAATGTTACACTAATCTACTAATTGGCTCAAATAAACATGTGGGATTTTATGTTGGGCGCCATTGTAACAAAATATGTTTATGGCTCTTTTTTACCCCAAATCAAAAGACGAAATCCCACAAATATAAATATGTCATTGTAAGAGGGAAGAGATAATGTGCAGACTCACCGGTAGTTGACGATCACATCTCGTGGGTCATCTTGGAACCAAGCAGATCACTGTGATGTCTCGTGGCTGGCAGTCGTTCTTCACCATACGTGCGCCTGCATAACGAGGCCGGCTGATGGAGAGGTGGGACGGTCTTGACTGCGTCGATTCGTTCACCGTCGTCGCCGGTGCGTTCGATGATAGCGCCAACTAATTGTAACCTGCGAGGTTAATTCCCGTTCAATGCTGCTCGACCTAACACGTCTTTCGGCCTTGTCGAAAGTTCCGGAACTTCCGAATCTTGCTTTTTTCGGGTCTCGGGAACACGAGCGCAGTTTTGTTGATGTCGCTGGCGATAATCAAAATTGTCTCCCGATCGCAGAGCGCACGGATAAAATGTCTCCGTTATTTTCACCACACCGATGACCACCAGGACGATTGCGACGATACCCAAGCAAAAGGGGATGGAAAAACTAGCCTTTTGATCCGGCCGAAGCAAGAATAGGCACACGTGCGCGTTCGTTTCGGCCAACCTAATTTCACTTCCGTCCACCACGAAACTTGCCGGGCGAATCTCGCCTTTGTGGGAAAAAGGGCACCACTTTTGGCAATAGCGGTCGCACTACGGCCCGACCTCGACCGTTCACTCACTCGTGGCGTTTTTTCCTTTTTTCGCCTCCCGTCGGGGAGAAATACCACCGCTCTCCGTCGACTTTTTTTTCAGACTACCCTTTTTTTTTCGGCGGGAATCGCAGACCGCCACCGACCGTACTCGGTCAACTCTTTTCTCCGACTAAACTTTTTTTTTTTTTTCAGCGGGAGTCGCCGACCGCCACCGACCGTACTCGGTCAACCTCTTTTATCAGACTATCCATTTTTATTTTGGCACCCGTTCTTCCGGGGATTTGTTTTCAAGCAAATTGTGCAGCGATCTTTTGTTTTCAAGCGGGCTGTCAAATGCCCACCTCTTGCAGTACACACTAATCTCTTATTCCTCCCTTTTTACATTTAAATTACACATTTTACTGTAACAGTTATGGAATTACATTTTTTTACATTCAGTTTCAGAAGGCTTTCATTACACCATGTATAAAATATATTTACTTCGTTATGAAATGTCTGAAAGTCTTCACCATTTCTTATTTCTAGAAATAGTTTCATATCATCAGCATATATAAGAACTTTTACATTTTTTAAAATGAAGGAAATGTCGTTAACAAATAAAATAAAGAATAGCGGGCCCAAATGAGACCCTTGATGGACTCCTGATGTAACTTGAATTGGGATTGATTTTATCCCTTTAAATCTAACAGCTTGTTCACGATTTGTAAGATATGATTGTACCCATGTAAGAAGTCCTGGCTCAAACCCTATTTTTTCTAATTTAAAAAGTAGCATGGGTATGTCGATGCGATCAAATGCTTTGCTAAAATCTGTATAAAGAGCTTCAACGTGGTTTCCGTTATCCACAGGGCCGTCGAGAGCCGCGCCGGGCCCCGGGGTTTGAACTACTGACCGGCCCTATCATATATGACTCCTTATTTCAATATCGATTAGAAAAATTATACGGATGCAACCGCATCAATTAAACTATTTTTTTATGTAAATTGTTTATTTGACACGATTCAATGCGTTAGCTTAACAGAGTCGTATTTTAAACATGTAATAAAAATTAATGCAAAAATAAAAATTAATAAAGGAATATTTGTGGCTGGCCATCAGAATGACTTACGTCCGACTTGCCATTGTAATTGGAATCCTTTCTTGCGGCGTTGCCATGCAGTCCATATCGCCATCGCTCATGCTCCCTTGACGCACGTTAATGCTACCATCGTTAATGCTGCCCAGAATCAGAGCTTAGAAAAATTGACATCCCTGCGTGAGCTTGAAAGAGAAACAAAATTCAATTCATGCCCGCCACGATGAATCGAATGTTTGGTTTGTTTCCATCGTCCTTCGCTTTTTCGGTACAACGCATCCATGTTCGCATATGTTCGGTTTCATGAGCAAACTTAATCTTGTTTCTATGCGTCGAAGACAAAGCACATGATAGGAAGAGGTGCACGAGAAGAGAATGAGAACCGCCCGCTTCGAGTTTGCATCGGTGGCGACGAAATCGAGGTGGTTGAAGAGTTCGTGTACTTGGGCTCACTGGTGACCGCCGACAATGATACCAGCAGAGAGATTCGTAGACGCATCGTGGCAGGAAATCGTGCTTACTTTGGCCTCCGCAAGACACTTCGGTCGAACAGAGTTCGCCGTCGTACGAAGTTTACCATCTACAAGACGCTGATTAGACCGGTAGTTCTCTACGGGCACGAGACCTGGACCATGCTCGTGGAGGACCAACGCGCACTTGGTGTCTTCGAACGGAAAGTGCTGCGTACCATCTACGGTGGAGTGCAGATGGAAGACGGCACATGGAGACGGCGAATGAACCATGAGTTGCATCAGCTGTTGGGGGAGCCGCCCATCTGTCATACCGCGAAAATCGGACGACTACGGTGGGCCGGGCACGTAGCCAGAATGTCGGACAATAGCCCGGTGAAAACGGTTCTCAATTGCAATCCAACCGGTACAAGAAGACGTGGCGCGCAGCGAGCACGATGGATCGACCAGGTGGAAGACGATTTGCGGACCCTTCGCAGACTGCGTGGCTGGCGACGCGCGGCCATGGACCGAGTGGAATGGAGGAATCTTTTGTATACGGCACAGGCCACTTCGGCCTTAATCTGTTAATAAATAAAAATAAAAAAATGCTAGCTCTGAGAGAGATTATCAAGCAAAAGAGCACCAGATATGGATTACGCAGTTCAGTTATGCTCGAAAATGTAAAAGAACTTCTGCCTTCAAACTGTCCACATAATAACAAATGAATGCTTTGGTTGGTGAATGAATTTATATTTCCTCTGCATTCGATTCATCATAAAACTTCAGTCAGTTTGAAAGTGAATGAGTGAGGGAAGCGTTGAAACTGAATATTGTTTTCAGCAAATTAATCAGAAATAAGCAACTAAATGTGAAATTTCGCACCACTGATTCTGCCTTGTTTCTTATTGCCGGTACATGCTGTTGATTTTGAGGCACTAGATGCAGCTGTTGCAGTTGTCACTATGACCTGAACGAATTTCCTTTATCGGTTTTTGAAGATGGTAAAATCGGTTTTGGAATCAGTTGTTACATTTGCGCTGACATTCAGAGAAAAAACATTACGAATGCGATGACTGGGAAGTCTGCTGTTAAAAAGACTGAGATAGAGAGTTGTGAGAGAAAGAGTTTCAACTTTTGGTGAAAACTAATGGGTAGAATAAGTATTCAGTTAAATTCACATATTTTTCTTCATCAATTGTGTACACTGGAATCTCCATTTACGAACCAAACCAAGGGTTGGTAAATTGAATTAGTTCGTAAAAAAAGTGTTCGTTTTTTTGGGATTTAGATCGTAAAAAAACTTCGCTTTACATTCTTAGTAAAATTCATTGGTTGAACAACATTATCGATCACCCTAACAACATTGGTATTTCCGAAACGGGCTTGACAAGTACATGATGAAAATGGATATTTGGTACCTTTTTGAAATCCAGGATGGAGACTTCCCATTGAACAATATTACCGATAACCCTAACAATTTGGGAATTTTTGAAACGTGCTTGACGAGTAGATGACAGAAATGGTAGCTTGGAGCTATTTCGAACAATTTCTGTATAAACTATGAGGGTATTTTAAAGCGGGTTTGACGAGTAAAGGAGCGATGCCCTTTTGGAGGCCAAGATAGTGTCTTCTGGTTGAGAATAGTTTTCTATAATCATTTCATCCGCATCACAAATCACTAAATCTATATCTATTATATGATTATATTTCGAAAAAGTCAATATTTTAGGTTATACAGATATCTTAACTGGAATTCGCCATCTTGGTTTTCAAAATGGCTTCATACATTGATTTTCGTCATCTACTCGTCAACCCTATTCCGAAAATATCCAACTTTTATTAGTAACAGTTAGCTAAGAATATGTTAAATTGTATACAACTTCATACTGTACTGTGCGTATTCAAACTTTTTTTACGAACACTTTTAAAAACACTTGCGATAAATGAAACAAGAATGGTTCAATTGCACTGTTAAATGAATCTAATAGGGTTACGTTCACGTACTTCAGAAAACCATTGGAACGACTGGAACGTAGGGTGTGTGCTCCTATAGTTGAGGTGTACCAATAGTTGCAGTAGTGGGTTATATGCCTAACTAAGGTACCAACCATCACCAAATATTTTTTAATCGATTCATCGCACTAATTTTATACGACAATGAAACTTTTACCGTTAAAATTTGCTCAAAAAACTATTGAAAAAATTTCATTTCTTTGAATTTTGAGTTCTCTTGCACCTATAGTTGATCTAATGTACCTATAGTTGCAAGTCCCATAAGAAATCAATGGGATTTGCAACAATAGGAACCGAAATTAGCTATTGCACCACTATTGGTACATGTGTTCCTATAGTGGTACAACCGATTTTGAGTACATAAATTGATTAATAAACCGTCTTTATATTTTTTTATGAAGTAGGGATTGAAAGCTTTCGTTTAATGTATTAACATTGCCCATAGGTCTATTCATCGATTTTTTAGCAAAAGTTTTCCTTAAGTATGCAACTATTGGTACATCCACCCTAGTTGATTGTGGTATATTTGCATTGCCAACAGAAACAATAAACTTCAGCTTGAACTTGAGCTTGTGCGACCACCCCTGGCTGCCACTCCGTTATCGATCGGGACTAACTGAAGTTGCACAGGGAATCAGTAGATAATTATGCTTGGGATTAGCGAAACATCTTTCAATTTGCAACTCCTGGTAATCCTAAAGTGTTTATGATCAATACCGGCGCCGGCCAGGCCCGAACGTAGATCGCGGAAGGAAAGGGAAGGAATGGTTAGTCCGATACTTGCTTTTGCTAGAGGCCGTATATACTACTGCGCACTCCACAAGTATCACGGAAGGAGGATTTTATTGTTAGTAGAGTATAGAAGTTGGATATACTTCTTCTTTACCGACGCCAGAGAGGTGATTCCACTACCTGTACTAGATATCGATCCACCAATTTCATGGACCGGAGACCAACGGTTTTGCTTCCTTCCGAAGGAAGACGTGACCACAGTTTTTTCACCTCAGGAAAAATCTCAACGACCTCGGCTGGAATTGAACCCAGGTCAACTGAAATGAGTGGCGGTCACGCTTACCACTCAACCACCGGCGCCGTCTTGCCAACAGAAACAATAAACTTCAACAATTAAATTAAAATAAATTAAATTCAGTTAAAAATGCGGGCCCCCAAAACAGACCCGGGCCCCAGGGTAGTAGCCCCCCCTGACCCCCCCTCTCGTCGGGCCTGGTTATCCATTGCTGTTAATGTGTAGTTAATGAATTCGAGTAGATTTGTACTTGTAGAACGTCCTTTGAAAAAACCATGTTGTACATGGGTAATTCTGTTCTTGATTTGGTGGAATAAATTTTCATTAACAATCGCCTCGAAAATCTTGGGAATGCACGAGATGATAGCTATTCCACGATAGTTACGCACATCGGATTTTTGACCATTTTTAAAAATTGGAACTAGGAAAGAGCTTTTCCATGTTTTAGGAAAACAACCTGATTCTAGAGACATGTTAAAAAGCCAAAATAAAGGAGCGGTTAGTTCTATTGACAAAGTTTTTAAAAACACCCTCCATGAGTATGTACCGCATGCAAGGACGTAACCAGCCATAGGGCTCGAAGGGGCTACCAGCCCCCCCCCCCCCTAAACCAAATAGATTTTTTTGGAAACCGAATGAACGCACCAAGAATTTTTTTTTTCAAAGCTTGCATTTTTGCTTTAATAGCAGATCACGACCATTCATGCGTTTTGAAATCATTTGGCATCAAAATGAAACATGCAATTTTACTTTTACGAAATGCGAAGAGAATATTTTTTACAAACTAAATTGCAAATATCGAATACTTGTTTTACGAACCAGTTAAATTTCCGATTTGGTTCGTAAATTGAGGTTAGGTTGTAGATATATGTGTAAGTAGGACTTTCATCACAACTTGGGTTCAAATTTATTTTGTTCGACTTACGATTCAAGATGACTAAAACATGGCTATAAAGTATTTCAGATTATATACGCCTAACAAAAAAAGGAAAAACAAATCCACTTGATTGCAATTGATCTGGGACTTGGGATTGAGCTTGTGCGTCAAAAGGTGGTTATGCCTGGGTGTAATAAGTCGTCCTTAAATGTGTTAATACAGACGCCGACCAAGCCCAAACGTCGATCACAACAGAAAAGGGAAGAAAGGTTAGTCCGACACTTAATTTCTCCAGATGCTGTATATACTAATGCGTAGTTCACAAGTGTCACGGAAGGAGGAAAATTGTTAGTAGGGGTAGGGATTCGAAATTGTGATGGAGCTCGCGCGCATTCCAAGATTTTAGGAGTTTCTGGACACCAGAAGACTCACCAGTTGCCTAAGATACGTTTTAGTAATGTCACGAAATATATTTAATTCAAATATTATTATTACCGAAAACAAACTAGTAAAAGAAAAAGCATCAGAAAATTACGAAGAAAAATAAGAGTGCATAAAGTGGTGATTCAAAAATTACCGATTTTTTTCGTGACGAGAGTTTGAAATAATTTTGAGAGCCACAAAAATAAGCACTAACTATACTGAAAATCTTACTCTGTCCGACGTACGTAAAAGTAATTTCAGGCACGCGTATTTTATTATTATCCTAACAACTAGAAATGAGAGCAAGCAGGTTTATCATGAATAAATAAGAAGAAGGAGAGGAATTAATTTAGTATAAAAAAGTTATAAATTATAAAAAAATGCAGAAAAATAATAGTAGTCCTTCTAGGATCCGAAAAAATAGTTACATATCAAATGTGGCTAATTTTCGAAGATAGCACTATTGATGAATCACCTATTAAAAATAAGTGATAAATAAGGCTTGATTTTAATATTACCCACAGCGAGAGTGGCTGTTGCTTTTGGATTATTTGCAGTAATTCGCATTACTAAATCGACAAAACCGTTCACAAAATTTGTTGCTAATGCTTGTGTTTCTCTTTTAGTCTACACCCAAAAATGTACGGGTTAAAGACTCATCAGACGTTCTACGTAAAGTATAATGGATTAGACATATAAACAAATGGCAGCTGTGCACATTTGTATATTCATAAACGATGCATTTCATGCATTTCAAACATTCTAATAGTCGTTTTAAAACATAAATCCAATTTTTACGTTTTCTCATTACTTTTCAGACATCCTTTAATTGCATCGGGATTTTTTCTTGATATTATTTTGATTCATGACTACCTCAACAAACATCAAATATCAAAAGAAAAATATTCCGAAAACAAGAACGTCTCTCTCAAAGTACCTTGTTTAACAAAACTCAACATCCCACGACGACACTAATACTATTTTCTCTACTGTTTTTTTCCATCCTTTCAGACCGACTGAACTTTTAATCGAATTCAAATAAAAACTACGGTAAAATCGAATAAAACGAACCTTATCAAACAACCGCCCACTAGTTGAAAAACCGCAGCGGAAAAAAACGGACCGAACCGGAGGCAACCGCTAGGTGAGTCACCATCGTCGCATACAGCTTGAAGCCAAGTTGAGCAACCCACTCGCTCCGGTTCCGGACCGTAATGATGTTAAAGTTTTTCCACCAAGCCACAACGTATTACTGCAACGGTTGTTAGACGTGGGACGTGACCGAGCCTGGACCGGTGGTTCTGGTGCTTCGAAAGTTTCGGATAGTTTGCTTCACTGACCGCCAACCAGCTCTGGCTAGTGAGTTCCTTCTGCGGACACGCTAATAGGTGTGCAATTACCTAATGTCCTACTGCTGATCGCCGTGTTTTTTCACGTTGAAGATCAAAGTAGGCTAATTAGATCGCCACCGCAACGGATTAGACCATACACGAGGAGCGAGATTAGTGACAGGCCGGTCATGTTTGTGGCTGGTGTGTAGGTACTGTGTAAAGGTCCGTGCAGGGTACGTGAAATTGGATTCGGATTCAAGCGACGTGTAAAAAAAGTGTTCGGAGATTTCCCGTAGGATTTTACTGCTGTTGTGAGTGTTTGTTCGTTCAACGCCGGAACCGGCAGTTTTTTTACACACAGTTGGATTTACGCGGCGCCAGCGGTAAAAGAATTCGGTAAACCGGAGAAAGGTAGCAATTGGTGTCAATCAGAATATTCGTGCAACCGTGAAACACCTGCCGACCGCAGGATTTGTGAGTGACAGCGGAGAGAAAAAAATCCAATAAAATTAAGCCAACATACCCCAGAATAATGGAAATCCCAACGATAATGGATGGGATGATGAAAAGCGCGCTGGTCCTGCATGACGATCGGTCCTCGCGGAATAGCCACAGCAGCTCAGGTGAGTCCCTCTGTTCGGTTTTTTAGCCTGTTTTATCGGGGTTGACATTTTGGAATGATGGGGCTTCAATTTGTTGTGAAGTCTGGACACAATTTATTCAGCAGTCAATACAATACTTGCCATTGATGAGATTTTAGCTGACGTGGCTTTTCAGGCGATGAATGGGATTTCAATTTCATCATTACCGTTCAATTGGAACGTGAAAAAATTACAGCTTTTATTGAGAAATAAAAACCGTTGTCATGAAAAAAATAGCTTATTTTGTTGGTAATTGAGTTTTGTTTGCTCCATAAAAACCTTTCAGGACTTTTGATAAACAAAAAAGTAATATATTTTTATGCACACACTTTTCATCACACATCACCTATTGTTTGCATCATAGTCGAACCGGGCAAAAGAGGGAGAGAGACAGCGACATATCAACAACTTTCTCTTCGTCCAATCCTTCTTTACGACGTTGTTTGCTCGTGATTTTGTTGATTTTTCTTGAGTACTTTTTTTGCGGGTGGAAAATGGAAAAACTTTTTCAACTCTCCTCCGGGTGGCATATGTTTGTGAAAGATGATTTTGTCGAGAGGCTGCGAAGGGCTGAACCAGATGGGGATGTAAAGTTTTTCTTTGCTGGTCTGCCCCCTCCCCGACTTCTAACCATAACATTGGTATTCAAAACAGAAACAAGTTATGATTTTAAATCCGGAGGGATTTACACACTACGTCAGTAGTCGTTTTAACCATCATCTGCTGGTTTGGCTAGAAAATTGGGAAGGGGAGGGTTGAAATTGAAAATAAATATGTATTTTAGGGAAGTAGGTTGCGGTCGAAAAGTTAAGCTCGGAATTGGAAATAGCTCTCAAACCCATAAAAGTAAAGTTTTGATTTTCTGTGCATATTTTACCGAACGGTCTACCTTCGAAGACAAATTTATGGACTTCATCTGTGTGGAACACCGGTTTCGAACTTACCGGGAAGGTACCGACAGCCTAATTCAATTACAATCAAAACTCGTGTATTGCTTTCAGCTAGCAGGGTGGGATACGACATTCATCTTATTTGACTGGCGGGTAGTTCAATTACGGTTAGACCGCCCCTAAACGACATGCACCTGACAAGGTAATCAAATTATCAGGCTGCGTGATTCGCTTCCTTCCAATCGTGATCACGCATGTCGACACGTGGCGTTTAAATATGTGTATCTACTTCCTGAGTGGGCACGTAGGAAACAACTGAAGGGAACAACTGACGGTGGTACAACTCACTACCTGTTGGGCTAAACCTTACCGATCGGTGGTGATCTATCGACATCAGCCTCATTCGTTATGGTGAGATTCGTTTTAGACATATTGGTAAGCAAATAATTGATAGCTACTTATTCGGGGGCTTTGCAGATACGATATCCGGTGCCGTGTTATATTAATCGAGTTTTTGAGCTGACACAAGCTTTTATGGAAAGTATAATAAATAAAATCTGAACTAATAATTCAATTTTTTTTTGGTCTTTTGGCTTAAGTGCCAATACCTTATTTAGGACTGGTGGTATCCAACGGGGAAAAACGATCGGAAATGGTGAGTGAAGCAAAGCAATCATGTGAAAAAAATTTGGATACCACCAGTCCTAAATAAGGTATTGGCACTTAAGCCAAAAGACCAAAAAAAAAAATTTAATTATTAGTTTAATTCGAACGGGCGGGTTCGCTCCCGTCATACCTCTGTTCACTGGGCAAGGGACCAGAAATCGACAGTCTTCATTAGCTCTGTCACCCACCGAAGTACGATTGGTAATGAACTAAAAATTAGACATCAAACGATTATAAAAACCCGGGCCTTGGTATCTAGCGGGGAAATTAAATAGATCAAATGTGTTGGGGTGATCAGCTGCCGTTGTGTGTGATTCCTCGCTTTGCAGGCAGGGTACGATCACCGTCGCCAGTGGGATAATCATATGTTCTTTCTGGGATGTCACCATACCCAGGGATAGCATAAGGGTTAGTGCATTGGGCCGGACTCTCAAAGGTTGCGAGTTCGAGTCTCGCCTCTGGGTGGGGAATTTTTTTTTTTACATGTTTGCTTAGCTTCACTCACCATTTCCGATCGTTTTTCCCCGTTGGATACCACCAGTCCTAAATAAAATCTGGTTTAAATGAAATCGATTTACTGATTATTTTTCAGATATGTTATGTTATGATATTGTATTAATCATGTAAAAAGTATACGGAGTCGCTCCTCTTGGCCATGGTCTGGCAGTTTAGAGAAAAAGGCCTAGGCCACTCGTCGTATGTTCGAGCCCCAACCATAAAGAATTCTTAGAGGTCAGTGGGACTGTAGCACTAACTCTGTAATTGACCTGTACACCTACAACAAATTGTAGTACCATGCATTGTCTGAAGAACAAAGGAAACTGTTAATGTTATTCTTGCCGAAGTGATCAGACAAGATGAGTGGTTCACATAA
The DNA here is from genome assembly GCF_030247195.1 of Topomyia yanbarensis. Classification (NCBI taxonomy): domain Eukaryota; kingdom Metazoa; phylum Arthropoda; class Insecta; order Diptera; family Culicidae; genus Topomyia; species Topomyia yanbarensis. The sequence goes on from NC_080671.1 coordinate 434,806,060, forward strand.
AGAATGCCGGCAAATGCCATTTTTGCTAAAGCAAGCTATTGTTGGCCGAAGAAAGCTATTTTTGGCCGAAAAAAGTCATTTTTACTCGTAGAAAAACATTTTTGGACGAAAAAAGTCACATTTTGGCCAAACAAGCCAATTATGACCGAAAAGAGCCAGTCATTTTTGACCGAAGAAAGCCCGAAAAAAACCAGTTTTGGCTGAAAAAATTCATTTTTACCGAAGAAAACGATTTGGGCTATTTTTAGCGAAGAAAGCCATTTTTAGCAAAAAAAAAAAACATTTATACCAAAGAAAGCCATTTTTTGCCAAAAAAGACATTTTTTCTGAAGAAAGACATTCTTGGCCTAAGAAAACCCATTTTTGCCGAAGAAAGCCATTTTTGGCAAAAAAAAGTGATTTTTAACAGTCGAAAGCTATTTTGGCCCGAAGCCATTTGTGGTCGGAAGCCATTTTTGGCCGAAAGCCATTCTTAACCGACAGCCATTTTTGTCAGAATAATATTTTTGGACGAAGAAAGCCATTTTTGGAAGAAGAAAGCCATTTTGGGTCGAAAGTCAGTTTTTAGCCGAAATCCAGTTTTTGGCCGAAAGCCAGTTTTTTTCCGAAAGCCATTTTTGTAAGCAAAATCCCTTTTGGCCGAATAAAACAATTTTGGCTGATGAAAGCAATTTTTGCCGAAGAAAGCAATTTTGACGGAAAGCCATTTTTGGCCGAAAAAAGTCAGTTTTGACCAAAGAAAGCCATTTTTTGCCGACGAAAGTCATTTTTGGCCGAAAAAAGCATTTTTGGTCAATGAAAGACATTTTGGCTGAAGACATTTTTGGGCAAGGCAAGCCATTTTTGGCCACCCAAAGCTTTTGTTGGCCGAAAAAAGTTATTTTTGACGGAAGAAAGGCATTATTGACCTAAAAATGTCATTTTGACCGAAAAAAGAGGTTATTTTGGCCGAAGAAAACTATTTTGGCCGAATAAAGCATACTTGAACGAAGAAAGCAATTCCATTTCTGACCAAATGGCATTTTGGGCCAATAGCCATTTTTGATCGAAAGTAGTTTTTGACTGAAAGTCATTTTTGGCTGGAAGCCATTTTTGGCCGAAAGCCATTTTTGGCCGAAAGCCATTTTGGTCAAAAAATGTTTTTGGTCGAAGAAAACCATTTTTGTTGAAGCCATTTTTGGCTGAAAGACAGTTTTGACCGAAAGCAATTTGTGGCCACAAACCATTTGTGGCCGAAAACCATTTTTTGCTGAAAGTAGTTTTGGCCACAGAAATAAATTTTGGCTGAAGAAAGCCATTTTGGCCGTAGAAATCAATTTTGGCCGAAGAATGTCATTTTAGCCGAAGAAAGTGATATTGACCGTAAAAATCTATTTTGACCGAAGAAAGCGATTTTATATGAAGAATGCCATTTTGGCCGAAGAAAGCCACTTTTGGTTTAAAGCCATTGTGCCGAAAGCCCTATTTGGCCAAAAACCATATTTGGCCGAAAGTCATATTTCACCGAAAGCCACATTTCGCCGAAAGCCACATTTGGGCGTAAACCACATTTGACTGAAAGCCAGTGTTGGCCGAAAGCCAGTGTTGGCCGAAAGCCACTGTTGGCCGAAAGCCACTGTTGGATGAAAGCCAATTTTTGCTGAAAGCCAATTTTTGCCAAAAGGCATTTTGGCCGAAAACCATTTTGTCCGAAGAAAACCCTTTTGACCGAAGAAAGCAATTTTGGCCGAAGGAACCAATTTTGATCTAAGAAAGCCATTTTTGGTCGAAGAAAGCCATTTTTTGCCGAAGAAAAACAGTTTTAGCCGAAAAAGTCAAATTTGACAAAAGAACGGCATTCTTTGGTTGAAAAAGCCATTTTTGACTGAAGAACGGCATATTTGGCCGAAGAAAACAATTTTTGGCCGAAAGAAACCATTTCGGTCGAAAACCATTTCTGGCCAAAAGACAGCTATTTTTAACAGAAATCCAATTTTGACCACTATTTGAAAGCAATTTTTGACCGCAATAAGCAATAAGTTTGGCCAAAGAAACCCATTTTGCCGAAGAAATCAACATTGGCCGAAAGAAGAAATTTCAACCTAAGAAAGCAATTTTGGGCGAAGAAAGCCATTTTGGCGAAGAGAGCCATTTTTACCGTAGCCATTTTGGTCGTAGAAAGAAATTTTGGCCGAGCAAAGTCACTTTGACTGAAGAAAGTCATTTTGGCCGAAGAAAGTCATTTTGGCCGAAGGAAGTTATTTTGGCCGAATCAAGTTATTTTGACCGAAGAAAGTAATTTTGGCCGTAGAAAGCAATTTTTGCCGAAGAAAGTTATTTTGGCCGAAGAAAGTCATTTTAGCCGAAGAAAGTCATTTTGACCAAAGAAAGTCATTTTGACCAAAGAAAGTCATTTTGGCAGAAGAAGGCCTTAATGGTCTAAGAAAGCCATTTCGTCCGAAGAATGCAATTTTAACCGAAGTAAGAAATTTGGACCGAGGAAAGCATATTTGGCCGAAGAAAGCAATTTTGGCCGAAGAATGCAATTTTGGCCGAAGACTGCAATTTTGGCCGAGTAAAGCAATATCAACAGAAAATTATTTTTGGCTTAAGGCTACTTTTAGCCGTAAGCTATTTTTGGCCGAAAACCATTTTGGCCGAAAAAAAGATATTTTGGGCGAAGAAAGTCATTTACCCGAAGATAGTCATTTCGGCCGAAGAAAGCAATTTTGACCGAAGATAGCAATTTTGACCGAGGAAAGTCATATTAATAGGAAACCATTTTTGGCGGAAGCTCGTTTTAAGCGAAAGCGTACTTTTAACCGAAAGTAATTTTCGGCCGAAAGCCATATTGGGCCGAAAGTCTTTTTGGGCGAAGAAAACTATTTTGACCGAAGAAATCATTTCGACTGAAGAAAGCCATTTTGGCCGATGAAAGTGATTTTGACCGAAGAAAGCTATTTTGGGTGAAGAAAACCATTTTGACCGAAGAAAGCCATTTTGGGATAATGAAAGCAATTTTGTCCAAAGAAAGCAATTTCGGCCGAAGAAAGTTATTTTCGCTGAAGAAAGTTATTTTGGCCGACGAAAGCAATTTTGACCGAAGCAAGCAATTTTTGGCTGAATACCATTTTTGGCAGAAAACTATTTTTGGCAGAAAACTATTTTTGGTCGAAAGCTATTTTGGCCGAAAGCCTCATTTGACCGAAAGCTACATTTGACCGAAAGCTACATTTGGCCGAAAGCCACATTTGACCGAAGGCCACATCTGACCGAAAGCCACATTTGGCCGAAAGCCACATTTGGCCGAAAGCTACATTTGGCCGAAAGCTACATTTGGCCGAAAGGCACATTTGACCGAAAGCCACATTTGGCCGAAAGCCACATTTGGCCGAAAGCCACATTTGGCCGAAAGACACATTTGGCCGAAAGCCACATTTGGCCGAAAGCCACATTTGGCCGAAAGCCACATTTGGCCGAAAGCCACATTTGGCCGAAAGCCACATTTGGCCGAAAGCCACATTTGGCCGAAAGCCACATTTGGCCGAAAGCCACATTTGGCCGAAAGCCACATTTGGCCGAAAGCCACATTTGGCCGAAAGCCACATTTGGCCGAAAGCCACATTTGGCCGAAAGCCACATTTGGCCGAAAGCCACATTTGGCCGAAAGCCACATTTGGCCGAAAGCCACATTTGGCCGAAAGCCACATTTGGCCGAAAGCCACATTTGGCCGAAAGCCAATGTTCGCGCGCGCAAGTCGGAGTTCTTCGGACACTTCTAAACACTTTCAAATTTGTAACGAAAAATCACTTTATTGCGCGAACTATTTAACTTTATTATCGGCGAACGAAAAACGTGTTGATCATGCGACGGTTTATTGCTTCTGATTTATCCCTTCTACATATAAAGATCAGCTGGCCGGCTGACGGGTAAAGCACGACGGCAAAAGGCCTGTTCGCCCTGGATCGGTTACTACCTGCACTCGTGTAGTGAAACAAACCAAGAAATGGTATGGCAAGGAGTGAGATCGCACTGATCGCAGATTGTGGATCATATTGGGGATGCACAAGATTCCCTGATTCTGACCTTCGTTTCTAGCTCGATCAGCCACATTTGGCCGAAAGCCACATTTGGCCGAAAGCCACATTTGGCCGAAAGCCACATTTGGCCGAAAGCCACATTTGGCCGAAAGCCACATTTGGCCGAAAGCCACATTTGGCCGAAAACCACCTTTGGCTGAAAACCCATTTTGACCGAAAGCATATTTTGGGAGAAAGCCGTTTCTGGCCGAAAGCTATGGCTGGCTCGAATCAATCCATTTTGGCTAAACGCCATTGTTGCTGAAAGCGCTTTTAACCGAAAGCGATTTTGGGCGAAAGCGTTTTTGGCCAAAAACGATTGTGGCCGAAAGCGATTTTGGCGGAACGCGATTTTGCCCGAAAACGATTTTGACGAAAGCGATTTTAGCTGAAAACTATTTGGCTGAAAGCCGACGGATTTCTTGGTTTGAAAGCTTTTTACTGTTCGTCGGTTCGAACGATGCGAGAATTGGGCAATATTGGCATCTTAATGTTGAAAATATGCATGCAAATCACACGTTATCTCACTGATTACTTATTTCTTAAAATCAATACTCTCACTCCTAAATGTATAAAAGACTGAGAATGGAAACATTTCAGGTGATCTTGAGAAAGACCCAACGTGGGACGTGGTAGTCCAAGAGCTCTTATCACCGGATCGAACGGAGGTTCAAAGTTTCTTCCCTTTGCAAGAACTCAATGAATTTGAAAGAAACGCACAAATGTTCTATGCTAAAACTTCGTGGTATCTATTTTTCAATAATGACTACTGTTTAGCCCGGTAAGACAATCCCGGTTTGGCGATTAACTCACCGTTAACTAAAATCAAGCGAAATTGCATAGAGAATCAACAAATGGAGCCTGGGAATAGCTATGCATCCTCAATTTGCACCTTTCGAGAGCTCTATACTTTGAAATGTCAATAACTGCGCCAACTAGGTCCTTACAGTCATCGAGGAAGGAACGGATTGTTAGTGTGACAAACGTTGTTATGGTGACCGTGTATACCTCTGCATCTCCACGTTTGCTGCGGGAAGGAGTTTTTGTGAGTGGAATGGGATATAGAGTTACACAACGCTGGATTCACCTTAATAAGTGATACGATCTGTGCAACTCTCAGAAGTGTTATCATTGCTCTGGGCAGCCGGCTGCCGAGAATTTATGATAAATTTATCGTTATTTGAATTAATTCGGAATTTCACAGCTTGTTGGAAATGGAACTAAAACTCCAGACAACCGACTGTCGGGAGTACTACTTATGCTTAATTGAATCATACGGCTTGTGGACTAATGTATTTTTCCTTGTTTCTTTATTACGGTGTAACGCGACATTCCAATCAATGCATACTTTACCATAGCATAGTTGATACTTACAATATTCTCACTCGATCAGTCAACAAAAATTCGACTAAGCGGATGAGTTGTAGAGTTCCAACGAAACCCTGTTGTAAATTGCAAAGAAAATTCTTCACTTCCAACACAAAAATACATATCTCGCAGACATCGGACACTAGTAAATCCCTAAGGCTGTTCGCCACGTTGGTGAAATTCGCATGGATTTTTCTTCAACTCGCTTTAATCGCTCAAAGAGCTAAAATAGTGCTTATTATAAATTGTTAACCCAATTGTAGTTTAATTCAATGAAGAATAAACTATCCCAGAACGTGACATGTTAATACCGTCAGCTTTTCTCAGTATATTTCATATTACTTAAAAAGAATTTAATCGAGGAAAATTAGTTAGATATTTCATCCAAGCATAACCTTTAACCATACGGTAAGACCAGTTCAGTCTTGAAATCGTAACAATTAAATGTATATGACCAATGGTCATTGATCATCCATCATCCGCTGTAGCTCAACATTCTCCTCTCTAACCAGTCTGATATGATACTTTCAACTTCGAAAGGAACGTTGAAAGCTCAGTTGGAAAGGTTTTGATGTCGGAAATCAGCACTGTTATCAGTGGGGATGATTGGGTTTTTTTTGCGCAGCGGCATTACGCATACATGGTTCTGCATATTGCATTCACATCACAGTCCACGAATACGTTTTAAATAGAATCGCTTACTAAATTTAATATTTTTTGCGGTCGCTACTAAAGCTTTTATCTATAGAACATTTCGGTGAAACGTTGATATGGCTGTATAATTGAAGCAAAGACACAGCCAATGTTTTAGTATGTTTTCGCCAGAAAAATAAAACCAGTTCTAGCGTGAGGATTCGTTCAATTCACAAATTGAATTAAAAATCAAGAGAAACGATTGAATCGGCTGCATCGTTGTGAATAAACGTACCAACTGCTTTGCACCGTCATTACCCTTTCTAAACTGGGAATACCACCGGTTTTTCACATGAGCAAAAACCGACCTCAAAATATAACGAGCGTTGATTTATGGTGTTTGCAAAGCTGGAGAACAACAGTGCATCGGGTGCAATTAAGAGTGTTCGAATGCTAGAAACTCACCAAAGGGAAATTTTGGGAAAAAGTTGGTTAGTAGGTGCACTACGATGTGTCTCTTTTCAAAACGGATAAATTATGAGTTAACCCGAACTGTGTGGTGTTCGAAACCATTCGCGGGTTTATGCAACACGATTTAAGGATCAAACAGAATGCTCTGTTACTGGACGCAGCTTCATGCTTAATTTGATAAGTTTCAAAATTCGCGATATTGTTTGCCTCGCTAACTCTGGCCAAACATTCTAAATCGGGTTTTGGCGCTCCGTCAGTAACGGAGCATTCTGTTTAGACCCTTTAGTTTGCATACTTTAAATATACGTAATCGTTTCAGTAACCAGCGTACAACCGAAAATCTGCATCATCGAATAAAGCAACTTGGTATACAGGATTCTCTCCCTCTCTCGCTCTATCCGCGAACGCTGACTGACAATAACATCCGGGCGGAACAAACTCCCTTCAGCGTTTGCCAAATTTAATCCCTCCGGTTGAGTGGATGGTTTGGCCTCATGATACTTCCTGCCACCGAAACGCAACGCTCTATATAATATATGAAGCATGTTGTAAAAATCGTGTTACACCAAGTTGGTACGGAGGGTGCCTCATATGTGCAGCTCAGAAACTGATTTTTGCTATCCCTTTTTGTGTTCTGTGCTGGTTGGTTGATGTCGACGTGTGGCTCCCTCAAAACTGGTTCGAATTTTCATCACCACAGCATTTCTGATGGTTAGTAGCTGGTACTAACTAGAAGCAGCATCTCCAGGGCCATAATCCGCTTGGTAGTCTTTGATGATGATATTTGCTCGTAAAATGCTGGGCGAAATGAAATTGCTATACAGGATGACTCAATTTTAAGCGAAAATGAATGAAAAAAGAGTAGCATCAAATATTGTCTCAAAGGACGCATTGACGTGGGACAAGCGAATATTCATTTTTCGCCAGTGACATCTGCTTTGAACACATATTCTAACTCTGTAAGTTGACAGTTTCAAACAATCGGATCATGCGTTAATATGCCTGGTACCCATAACGGAAAACGCACTTTTATTAAAATTGAAAATTCGAAATACAATTTTATGAAGTTTTCCCAGACACCTAAATCCGGAAAAACAGTTATTACCATATCTTTACAATCTGGAACCGCTGTGCACCGTGGCCCATTTTTACTGCTAGCTAGCACACGGGAACCGACACACGTGCCTCCCAACGAACGGAGTTACAGCCATAGGGAAAGCTATGAGATGATGATGTTATTTCGTTATTTGCACCAGCTCAAGTGCGATCTTTCACCCTTTCCAACTGTATGAATTCAGGATCTTCCTGTCACGTCGGGACGCCGCCAAAGTGTAATGGGAAAACGCGGAAAAGCAGCTGGCAAACATCTTCGCTTTCTCGCTCGGGAGCGAGAGAGAGTCAGGAAACGGTGCAATTAGGATGTAATTAAAAACATGCTCCCATTTGGAGTGTTGCTGTTGCTGAATGAATTCTATATTTTAATGGAAGTGTTTTGACTGAATAAACGTTCGTTCAGTGGGTGTTGGGAAGTGTTCGGAGTTGAGAGTAGATGCCAGACGAAATTGCGATGATGTAGTTTAAAAATTTTGTTTACGTTCAACGTTACACCTCTAGCTTATAGCCGGAGGATTTGGCTGGTTTAATTAGAATTGTTGAATCTTACCGTAATAGTATCATTTAAATTTTATTACCTTCCAGAAAATATTTTATCGGTAATATTTCCGGTTAATTTTCAAAAGACTAACTAACCTAACTCTCTTATCTTTGCGATAAATATTTACAAACATTATAACTGTAATACCTTAATAATAATCAGGTAGATAAATTTATTTTCAAAATGTGCATGAGCGTTCAGAATCACCAACATTCGATAATATTTTAATTTGGCAACCTACAAAAAATTTGAATTTGTGCTCCAACCTACGAGAAAAGTTCAAGGATGCAACAATAAAGATTTTTAAATTTTGTTTCACGGTTTTTACTAAAAGTTTTCAATACGCCTGTTTATGAATTTCATCATATTTTATTGTCAGCGTTGGACATTGGATAGAAATTTCCCCCACAGTCTAAACTTTCAAAACTCAACCGGATGCACCGATAATTTATACAATTTACTTCCATTTACCACCAATATAGTAACCAAACGATCTGCAACCAGTTCAGAAATGCTTTCACTTGTGCGGAGCAAGGACTCAATCTTCTTAGTCATTATTCACTTCGAGATTAATTTAATTTAAGGAGCTTTACGGCTGATTGGTATGGGGTATCAATTCCAATGCAAGCTGAGGGTGAGTTGGGTTCTTTTTTTGTTTTTTTTTAGTTTCGGTTTTTGAAGTGGACAGTCATCGAAAAAAAGTTTCCATTTTTTCACAATGCTGCGCCATTAAATTTTCGTATTGATAAATCATCGAGAACAAGGCAAAAGAATGCACAAAGGGCATCATTCTAACTGTGTCATGGATTAGCGTACGTGGACCGCCTGTAACTAGTCAGACGATAGTAATATTTACACAGACTTCCCAATCTTCGGAATTGTGTAGTTGTTGTTAATATTCCTATCTATTACCGTACGGTAGCCAGGACAGGGTTAAGTACCTCTACCCCATCCCAAGAAAGGACAAAAGGAGTGACATTAACCCTCTTAGCTAAGTCACTCCCAACGATTTATCAAACCCCCATCAAATTGAAACGGTCGGTATGGTTGTCCACGTTTCTTTCTTATTCAAGATTCAAAATAATTCGTTGATTAATTTCTTCATTAAGTGAATCATTTGATTGCCGCATAATTTTGAATACTTTTCATTTTGTACGCTGCACAGTTGGCCTGGTCGCTTTAATGGTTGTGTCACATACCATATGTGCCACAAACATTAATATTGACGAGAAAAATTGTAGACGAACGTCTATACACGGATACACGGTAGAAAACATCGTTGACGACTGTCATTTCGGCTGTTACCGTGGATCAGTTGTATTAGATACGGCATTGTTTAAGTTTTCGCGTGTTGTTCTGCGAAAACGCATTATCTTTCGGTCCTCAGTACAGTACATTTAATCAATGTGCCAAGTGAGTTTTTACTTGCGTAAAAATTTATGCTAAAAACGAGTTTTGTGTTGGTTTGTCCATATTTCTGGATTTGAAAAAAAAAATACGAACATCGACATGAAACATAGGTCAGCCATTTGGGGACACTATAGGTCACTACTATAATGTAAATTAGAATTATTTTGACAGAAAAATTGGGCATAATTTCATGCGAAAGACGCCAAAACAAAGTTAAGAGGATAAAAAGAACACATTTGCATCTGTACAAGAAGGCGCCAGTATTCGATCAGCTAAACAATTCAAGGTTCCGTTCAAAGCATTACGGGCTCTTATGGAAGGAAAGTTCTTGATATGAATAAAAGCGTGTCAGATATTTCGCGTGGGTTAACAGTATAATAATTTAAGGTATTGTTGTAGTAGATAATCAAACAAAAAGATCGAAAAAGAGAAGGAAAAGGAATCCAAAAAACGCTCCGAAGCGCAAACGCGGACGTCGCACAGCTAAGAAACCACGTGAGTCGGAATGCACAACTTCAATTCCACACTCTGGCGACGACGAGGGCACAGAAGAAGCAATTTGCAAGTACAAATCCAGATGTAGCTGATGAAAAAACGTGTTTTTTAACATTTCCTTCCGCGGTTTCGTGATTTTTCATATCATTTGCCACTTCCTCAATTTCTTACCTGAATGACGTCAATGGACTGCATGTATTATTTGCGTTATTATTTAAAAAAAATTGGCAGTATTCATACTCTTCAAATAAAAGTTGTACCGTTGATTTTCTGGGTGTGTACATTGTTTTATTTGACCTCGAATATCGTGATCTATCGTACCCCCAGATTTAAAAATCTTCGAAAAAAAGTTTCTTCGCCTTGTTCGATTCGGCTTGAAAAAAAAAATTAAGCCAGGCATAAAATCATTATTGCCTAAACGTTGCCAGATATATAACCTTTCCAACGAGTACTTGTTTATCAAAATCAGTGCAAAAGTACTATCGCATGAGTTCGCCAAAAAAAAACTGACCTACTTGACCCCACTCTACTCTTTTCTGTTCTATACCTTTCCTCCATTTACCCGCTCATAACCAACAATCAACCAGTAACAAATAGATAATTAAGAAAGGATGTGCTATGTGTGGTGCTTGGCTATTCAAGTATTAGTAGTGTTTGAAGTGTACTAATGTATATTTGTCATGTGATGATCATAACTTCAGCTGTATCTTGTACCTCTCTTATATATTACATCTCTTATCTATTGTCTTTTATCTCTTTTTTCGAGTCTTATACTACCATTATACAACTACCTTCAGCTGGGCAAGTCAAAGATGACGCTCATATCCATCACTGAAATTTAGTATCAGATTCACGACTCGCGCGATCTTTCAGGACTGCACGCATATATATGAATCGAGTGTATACACGACGAGGTCACATACACGCTAGCAAACGCGAAAAACACGTTAACATACAAACGCTTGAGCTCTTCGCGACCACCCACGCACACATACGCCCGCGATCTCGCAAACATGATTACACTTCGGTGATAGTGAACGTCTTAACGCTTATACATTCTCAAACGCGGTCTAAAGCGGGAACCTACAAAAAGGCCCTCGCGCACGCGATCGCGAATCGGTCACGTCCGGAAATCTATCCTTGTTCCTAGAAGGCTAGGTCCATGCCTTCAGCTGGACCAATTAAGAAAATACGCTCATTTATGTTTTTATGTATTTAACAATTTAGGTCCAACTGACACTGAGTCTTGATGAACTAAACTACAAATAATTAACCTAAAGTGGTAACAAACGGTTTGAAACTATGCAGAACTAATGACGAAGTCGAAGATGTCAGAAAAATCGTTGAAGCGACGGACTATTGCTAGTATCGGGCTGTTGGCAGCGTCGTTAGTGTTGCGCATTTCAGTCTGCAGCAGTGTTCGAGGACGAAGGACACGGGTTGGTGCGTAGAGGTTAATTTATGATAGGAGAGCTGGAACATCATATTCAGCAAGAAAAAGCTTAGATACGGAGGCAGCTTGCGACGCGTGTCTACGATCTTCTAAAGTGTGCAGTCCTAGTAATTGAGAGCGGTCTTCGTATGGTGGCAAGTTCAGTGAATCATTCCAAGGCAACTGTTGTTACGGTATTGAATTAGCAAGGGACTGGAAGGTGAAGTATATTTTTCTATATTAAGAGCCATAGTACTCAAGTGAGAGCAAAGAGTTGAAGGGAGAAAGTTTAGAAAAGTGTGGGAGGGTCATATAAGCAAGTTTAGAGTTTACCAGCGGCTTAACCCTTTGTCTGCTACCGTAGGAGTCAAGATAGTACACCATGAAGCGGCATCAAACCATCCATGATGTACGGTACAGGCAGATAGGGCACTTCTGAGAATGAGGAACAAGGGAGATCACGGCTTTCCAGTATAAGTCGAACCATGACATTGGGTGATTTACCTAGGGCTCAACGGGAATCCAATTGCTGAGAACTGGCGTAACCATACGCGGTGCATGCCCAAACAACATTTTCGATGTCGTGATAACCGCGTTGTTTGGCTTTCGGTAAGGTTTTCATTGTCTTTTCTAACGTCCCGTACTTCCTGTAGTTATTAGACGTTCCTACCTTCAGAAATTCGTTGTATGCCAAAGCTTTCTCCGCGTACATGTTCAAGCACCCTTGGTTCCGCCATGGGTTGGAAAACCGTCTCCGGGAGATCGCTTCAAGTATGCGGTGTCGAGAATCTTGTGTGGACTCGATTTTGTCGGATATCGCGGACGCGAAACTCTTCCAATCAACGTTTCGTGGGAGGTCATAGCAATAGTTATTACGATTAGCAGATGGCCGTTACCGTGGGGATCACTTGAGATTTTAATGTCCCAAGAAGTGCTGAGAACTGTTCGTGCTGTAGGTCCGGTATTTATGAGCTGTTATTTATGGAGGACGTTGAAGGGACCTCTTTTTGGACTTAACAACGCAGCTTAGGACAGAAACTGCTCCTCCTTTTTCTATTGTTTCTAGGTACAGCAGGGGATGTACCCTCCTGTGGGTCATCAGAATCTCTTTACCAGTAGACAAGTTAGTATAGACATTCGTAGTGGCCGGTGGCGTAGCTCTCTTTAGCATTTCTGTAAACAATCGCTTAAAGCGTCCTTGAACGATTCAGTTTCTCCTCGCACTGTTTGTACGCGGAACCTGTCGAGAGATCAAATGTACCTCCCCCAAAGTAGAGACACTTTTCGACATTTGTTCCACAGTAGTCCTACCCATGATTTTCATCACATTGCTCACAACGAATGGGTGGCTGTGTGTCCCAATTGTTTGAAATTAGTGCACTTTATGACCCGCGGCACGAAAAGACGAACATGCAGATGAACCTTATCAAAGAGGAGACAAAATAGAACAGATCGGCGAAGGTCACCCTCTAAGAATCTGAGTTGATCGTTTGCAATCTAGTATCTCCACCGGCCAAAGTTTAAGGTTTTTAAGGCAGGCATCCTCGTGGTTCAGCAGATCCGTGCAATTCAAACTCAAATTGCAAACGACGCCATTTATCTCGACCTAATAAGCTGGTACGTAGACTCTGTACTTGTCTGACCCGGAAAAAAGAGCAGGGATAGGACCCAATTGAAATCATAGATATAGCTTGAGCTAGGGAAGTGATTAAATTTAGACGACCATCTTACCTTGGGACGAATCTTTGTTAGGGGAAGACATTTTTGCACGCATTCAGAGTCCAGTGAAGGATGGTAAGGAAAACAAGAATGAGGAAGGTGATATAATATCAGTACTTAACTTTGTTTTTTAGTTGTGTCCAGACAACTCTAGTTCTGCTGCTCTACTACTACAATAGTGGTTATTCACTCACACATATCAAGGAAAAACCTCTAGCTCTAAGAGAGCTAGAGCTCTAAGAGAAATATCAAAGATATCACAGATGATAACCTTGAAAGCGGATTAGCAAACTTTGCACTGACTTTAATAGTAATATTATTTACTACAAAAAATCTAGAACTGAACCATTCATGAACGTCTCCTTCGGTCATTAATTGACTCGAAAATATTTTCCCCATTCGATCGAATCATAGCATGCTGATTACCCTTTATTAAAAGCACAGATCTAAATGTATTTCAAATAAAGCAACAAACAGAACGGCAGCATATATCAGTTTCAAAGTTCGAAAAAAAGTATTTGAAATTATAAATCAAAACGTGCTGCTGGGGATGTGATCGTTTCTGTTCCAATTCCATTTTGAAACTCCCATATAAAAACTCATGCTACTGAGTATGCCCTATGGAATTTGATCGGTATAAAAACTGATTCTTGTATATCTGTGATAAAAATAAAAACAGTGTTTGGTCACTCTTCTAACATAACTCAATCCTTGCTAATTAAATGCCGTAACAACAGTTGACAAATTGACTCAATAGGTCGTTAACGAAAATGGTTAACAAAAATGGTAAAAATAACATTCCAAGGCAATTGACGTAACACATATCTTATGAATCTGCGCTGGACGGCTTCAATTCTTTGGCTCCAAGTTGCATGGTAGGGGCACCAGATAACGAATTCCAACTGTGAGCGCACCAGTGAATAATACAACGCTTTGAAGCACAAGGGATCCCGGAATTCGTTGGATATTTTGAACACAAAACCTAGTAGATGATTTGCTTTGTCAAGGATCGCTGAGAAGTGATGGGTGTACCTTTCATCTGGGATGACGCCCAAATCTTTTACATGGTCAACGCGTTGTAGCTGAGTTCCAGCAAGGTTGTAGCGTTTCTCGTTCGATGAAAGCTGATAAAGCATTTAGCAACACTAAGAACCATCATATTTCTTTTACACCAACTGTAAAAGCTATTAACGAGATACTGTAGCTCACGGCTATTGGCTTCTTTCTTTATAACTAGAAATATTTTCAAGTCGTCGGCGAAAAACAGTTTCCCTCCATGCATTAAGACGAAAACCACATCATTCACGAACAGTAAAAACAGTAGCGGACCAAGCGTACTACCTTGAGGACTCCAGAATGGTTGGAAAAGAACTCAGATTCATTGTCACCAATTTGAACAACGACTTCACGGTGAACAAGGTATGATCGATGCAAAATCGGACAGAGCATCCAAGTTTATCAAGCTTCGTTAGCAGTATCTCATGATGAACAGTGTCGAATGCAGCCTTAAAATCTGTGAAGATCGTGTCCACTAGTTGTTTGGACATTTGTTCTATACAGAAGGATGTAAAGGAGACCAGGTTCATCTTCACCGATCGACTGGGAAAGAATCCGTGCTGACAAGTGCTTATGTGATTATTACTAGCAGAAAAGAGCCCCTCGTTGATAAGCGATTCAAAATTTATTGACTCGACTCTCAGCGAAGTGATTCTCCGATAGTTCTCGATGTTGCTTTTGTCACCTTTCTTGTGTACCGGAAACATGACTGAACACTTCCAATCATCGGAAAATTTTTGCTGATAAAGTGATATATTGAAAAGGTCTCATGGCTACATTTCCTTGTATCCTTAGCGATACAAGGGAACCCTCGTTGCTAGAATCTGAGCCGCACACCGAAAATTTAATACCACACTCCCGGTTCACGCGACCAGTCAAGAGCAAACGCGAAATGTTACAAAATCACGTCAGCATACAAACGTTTGAGCCCCTCGCTATTATACAAGCAACCTACGCCCACTTTCACGCAAGCATGACAACATCCCGGAGAGAATGTGAACGACGCAGTATTCATAAACTTACAAACGCGATCTCAAGCGTCAACCTACAAACTTCTGCGCTCGAGGGATCATGGATCGGGGACGTCCGGAAGTCTCTATCCGCGATACCAACAGTCTAGCTAGGTCCATGTCAAATTATAAAAAAGAAACCTAAAAATAAAATTGGAAAATTAAGAAAAAATAACTGACATATCCACTAGACAACGCGTTCCATAGCGACATGACCGGGAACTCTAATGACATGGGGTAACTCATTCCCTGTCAGAATGTGATCCGTTCACCAGAAACTAAATATCAGAATGACGGTCCGCGTGACCATCCAAGAACACACACGAATATGTGAATGGCCACAGGATTACAAAATCGAATTTATGCACGCGAGCACACGTGACAAACACGTCAACTTACTTAAGCTTAAGTCCTTCGCGATCATCTACGCCCGCGATTGCGCAAACTTGATAACACTTGGGTAATAACCCGATCAAAGTCGAACATCAAAATTACAACAAGTAGAAATCATATTTTGATAATAGCATCAAATTGAAATCTTATTTTGCTACCAGTTTTAGATTTTTTAAATATGACATTAAATTTTTGATCCCATTTTGCTATCCATGTTTCTTAGAAAAATTTTCTATGTTTATTTTTCGTTGGTGAAACATCAAAGTGAATACATACAGGACAATTTTGTTGCTCTCCATATTGATCTTTGAACCGTTAAAACGACAAAAACGACAACAACCTGAGAAATCATTTGACGAACAGCACGACATCAAGTTTAGTTTTCAATTTGTTGTCAGACTCTGCTCGGGAACGGGAACGTTTCAGTGCACGAAAAATTAAGTATCAGATTCACGGCTCGCGCGCGATCATTTCAGAACACACGTGAAAATGCGAAAGGGCTTCGTACCCGCGAAGTTACATACACGTTAGCACACGCGATCGGAACACGTTAACGTACAAATGATCGAGCCCTTCGCGATGCTACACGCGATCGCGAAGTCCCTACGCCCGCACATATCTAAACGAATATCACATTCAGTGTGGGTGAGTTACTAGAGTAATGATGATTACACACGGAGAACGAAAATTAACTTCAACAACTAAAATCGTAGTTGATTTACTGTTTTTGATTAGTTATTATTTGAGACAACTAAGAAAAATCTAATAATGCTAATTTGGACGAGTTGTTTTCGAACCCCCTAAATAAGACTAAAATGTTAGTTAGAATTGCTGTTTTCCTTCTTGAATTTGAGGAATAAAATGTGCTGTCACTTTTAGCACAGACACACTCCTCTTATATTCAACCACTTTGTTGGTTATTTTAGTAAGAATTATTGTTGACTTCAACTAATATACATTGTTAATAGTAACAACAATCGCTGTTGAATTTAATGCCGGTTCGTGTTACTTTCAACCAATATTTCTTCCTGATTTCAATAATCTTTTTATAAATTTAAAAATAATTTTTGTTGATTTCAAATAATGTGCATACTTAATTATAACATTGTGTTATAAAATTCAATGAATAATTTTGTTAATTTCAACAAACTCTTTTCTAAATATAACATTTGTGTCAGTTGAAATCAACAATTTTTGGCCCTCGGCTTTTTGTTCATTAATAACGATCTAACATCAAATTAGCTTATAATTTATTTGAATGCAATATAATTTAAATGCTATTTTATATGCATAACAGTTATCTGCCAAAAAGTAACTTAATTTTAGTTTTTCCAGTCCAAATTCACGGGATTTTTCACTTGGCATCGCGATCGCCACAGCCACAAAATAACATTAAATTTGATTAACTGTCCGTATATTGCGTAGTTCTAATATACTTCAGGGTTCATTTGAACTTCAAAGACCAGCCTGTAAAATGAAAGTGTCGAATATGTAGCTAAAACTAATACAAATCTATACAATGTGTTCAATAAGTGATAGAAAAATATCCACTAACTTCGCATCGACCGATATTCTCCGAGGTCAGATTCATTCCCTGGTGATCCACTGAACTGAACGTAGTGATCGAATCCTCGAGCGCTTCATATTGTCGTATTTGAACAGAATCAGTGAAACCCATTGCAACTGGCATTTTGTGGTAAGAAATTCGTGAGTTAACTCCGCTGGATGACGTGCGGTTCATTGAACTTGTCTTTTTGAAAATGGTTAGACAGCCGCCTTACAGAGAACTTTATAAAATACCCGTTTGTTTTCAGGTGTATCCGGGAGAGCTAGACTGCCGCTATGCACATAACTATCACATGTGCGCTATGGGATACTCTAGAGCGGCAGTGTTGCTGTGGAGGCATGTTTCTCCAACGGCTTTAAGTTCTAGTTGGGCGGTAATATCACGCTCATGGTGCAGCTGAAACCGCCTTTAGAAATCGAGTTGTTCGACATGAACCGACCGCAGCAACGCCATCGCGGAGTCTAAGTGGATCTGGAACATAAGTGATTCACAAAAAATAATGGTCAAAGCGCAATTTTAAATTATAAGTTCTTGAAACAAACTCACTTCATGGATCTGCATCAACTGACACACCGATATATGGAGGAATCTTTCTCTTTTTGTTTCTCCTTCCTTTCGAATGACAGGTTATATCCTCTTTAATACCAATTTTGATCTGTAGTGTGTGTTTGAACGCTCCGTCCAATCCTTAGGTTGAATCTGTGCATGAATTATAAACTTCTTTCTGGCTAATTAATAGCCATTACATTTTTTTTAGATTCGAAATATTCGTAACCACTAAATCAGACCTAAGCGAGATTGTTCATTTTGCTCGATAGTCGATAGGTAATAACTGTCGTAAAGATAGATTCAGCCGACTTTTATAATAACATCTTTGAACCACCACGCACGGAAAAGTATTCTGATGTTTTGAAGCTCGTATCCTATGTCAATCTTTGTGGACCTACCTTATAATTTAGTAGCTCACGCCCCCTTTTTAAAAATAAGTTAATTCCATGAAACGACTACATTTTAGTACTATATATTGTAACTGACAGACGATTTCTTTGCTCTTGGTCTTGACAGACGTTTTCAAATGAATTACAGAAAATAAACACAACAGCAGCAGCATAGAACAGCGATACCAGATGTGAAGGCATGTCTTCACATTGAAGACATTTGCATTGCAAGGTTGTGAAATACGGGGTTTTCATTTGGAGGACAATTTTTTTCGGGTGTCTGATCGATTTCTGGCAGAATTCTGGCTCAAAGTTTAAAACCGATTCACAATTCTCGTTGGTGAAGACAAATGAAGACATTTTTTATGAAATGTGAAAACATTCGAAAAATATATCCGGTATCCCTGGTATAAATCCAGAGATGCCAGATACTTTTTTCAAATGTCTGCAATAATAATTTTAAAGTCTGGGAAGAACAAAAAATGTCAGGAAAACTAGTGTAACCAAAAGCCTTTATATACAAAAATCTGTAAATATCTGCAACCAAACTAAAAAATCTGCAAATATCTGCGTCATCAAAAAAATCTGCAGCTAAAATTAAAAGTTTGCGAATTTGCAGACATGTATGCAAATCTGGCATCTCTGTATAGAATATTACACGGAAAAATAAAACAACCCGCAGAGTAAGTTCTTTTAACTTAAATTTAGGTAGTTTTGAGTCTTGCGTCGCTTTCGCACTTACTAGTGTTTTCAAAAACAAAGAGAGAGATTCGACTCAGTCGAGGCCTTCCATGGAATAAGATACTTTTGAGTTCTCGACAAACATATGATTACGGCCTAAAAGCCAACTGTCAAAATCCACTTTGAGTGGAAATTCCGGACAAACCGTTACACGCCAATCACAGATGTTGGTAGTAAACGAAAGAGAAAAGCTTTCTCTTTCATAAACTGTTTTGAACTGTGTTCGACTAGCAACGGTTTGTCGGGAATTTTCATTCAAAGTGGATTTTGACAGTTGGCTTTTAGGCCGTAATCATATGTTTGTCGAGAGTTGTTTGAGGTATACTCAAAATTAGGTAGATTCAACTTAAATTTAGGCATATTTAACTCAAGGTTGAGTATAAAAAACCTGTCAATGAGTTGTAGTTTTTGCCGTGGTTGAAGGGAAACTACCTTCAATACGGTTTACCTAATTTTACCTTATTCCACGATACTCGGAGATTGAGTCAAAAGAGCTCAACTTTTGGTAGTTTTTCGTATCCGTGTACTTTTATGCTTCAAAACAGAGTGAATAAAAAAAGAGACGAAAAGTGTGATACCAAAAACTCTTTATTGAACCGGTCACCCCGTTAAGTTCAGCCGGAATGCTGGCTGGTTCTAGTTCGTATTCCAACTCCAGTAGCACAACCGGTTTCAGTTAAAATCGGTTGTGCCGGCTCATTTCCAGATGAACTTTTCTGGGCGATAGATCAAAGTGAATAAGCGTTACTCATGCCTAATTGGACAAAGCGGAGGTATAGCAAGGACAAATAATGATATAGTACATTCAACCGTAAAGAAACTTAATATTCATTGGTCTTGTGATAAATAGTGTTTATTATTTATATTCTGGGACGTGTTATTATTAAAACAAGTTTCAGTTCATTTGATTCAAAATTCACACCAAGAAATTCCTTCATGCCCATGTTGTTTATAATCAACAACGTTTTTAAACAGCTATAACTTTTGTTTTAGGCAAAATTTACTCACAAGAAAAAGTAAGGTTAATAAATGTAACTATTTAATTCATTTGAGCACTAACAGTTATAAGTAGGGGACGAGCATAGTGTAGTTAGTAAATGAATTGTCTTGTACGCAGATCACCTGGGTTCGATTCCTCACCCCGCACAATGGGTTAGAGATTTTTCCAAAGAGATTTTCTCTAATCCGACAAAGAGGTGAATGACCTTAAGGATAAAACTTCTATAACGAAAATACAAAAAGTTATTAGTACTATTTGTAGAGCTGAAGTTATTGCAATTAGTATGATTGGATTCCACGGGATCAGTGTTGCCATGTTGCCGAAAAATTGAAATATTGATATATCCTCATTATGTCATAATATAATTTGAAACTGATAGAACCTATCAATTAAGACTAGAGATGTTTAGGGTTCATTTTTTTGAACCCGACCCGAACCCGAGAGAATATTTAAAAACTTGAACCCGACCCGAGCCCGAAATTGTAAAATTTGAAAAACCCGAACCCGACTCGAGCCCAAACATTTTAAAATTGAAAAACCCGAACCCGAGAATTAAAATTTTTGTAAAAGCCGAACCCGAGAAGTTTTGAAATTTAAAAACCCGAAGCCGAAAATTTAAAATTTGAGGGACCTGATCCAAACCCAACTTGATAATACGGAGAATCAACCAAAGATCCCGAAGATTTTTAATTTTAGCCACCTGCGCTGGATACTAAGTTCATCTAAAAAATGGCAAAACGAATTACTGGCGAGTGAAATTAGGCTATATAAATTGGCTATTCGTATTCGACAGTTCACAAGACGGACCCGCGTTACTTTTCAAATGCTTGCGACTGTTAAAACGACCAATCAGGAGCGGATCAATAGATAATTTTGTATTGTCTCTACTTCCCGTGGATTTCTACTTACTTTGATTTACTGTACGCACGCTTTAGCCGAGTTTCACGCGTTTATTCTGACCGCGGCCTAAGGTTTCAAAGTATGTCGAAGTTCATACTCCATAATGAAAAGTTGAATCAATATTTTCCGACAAATCTTTTTTGCTTTGGTTCATTAATGATTGGGCAGTTTGCGAATGTGAAGAGAAGAAATTTTATACATGAATAAAAAATACAATATTTGCACACCAAATTTTTTTCGCCGGATGCCAGCAAAAGTTTACTGAATTTCCAAAATTCCAAATTTGAAAAACCCGAACTCGACCCGAGCCCGACAATTTAAAATTTCAAAAATCTGGACCCGACCCGAACCCGAACCCGTGAATATCAAATTTAAAAACCCGACCCGAACCCGAGAAGTTTAAATTTACAGAACCCGAACCCGACCCGTAACCCGAGTCCGGGTCCGAAACGAACCGACCATCGCTAGTGGGTGTCACAATAAATTTCGCTGAATACTGGGTAAATTTTACGCAAATAACGAAAAAGCGCACCTACTCAAAAATGGGCAATACCCACTAAATAAATTCCATTGACATACGACCAATATGTTGTTGAACAGAGCTCGATATCCCAGTAAATCCAGCCGAAAAATGAGCCGGAGTTAGAATCGGTTGTCACTGGAGCCGGATTACTAACTAGAACTAACCAGAATACCCCCTAAGAACGGTTGGTTTCAAAATCGTCCAATAAAGGACGTTCGTTGGACCAAAGTTGGACGACGTCCGAATAACCGTTCAACGAACGTCCATCGTTGGACCTGTGTTGAACGATTTTGAAACAATTTTTTGGGCTTCTCAGTGGGTGCCGGCACAAAGTGTTCCCGTATTGGCAGATTATCAATACTCGTCTCTCTTCTTATTCTCTCTAGTTACTACCTTTCCATATCTTTATATATCTTGAGTTTTCCATAATTATTGCAGTTTTTTTAGATCTTGTTAAGCATAAATCTGTAATGTTTTATGTTGCTCTGTTTGTTTTTGTAATCAGTAAAAAACGTCAAGAGCTCTCAAATTAGCTTCAAGAAGTGAATTCCTTTTTAAAAAGAAAAGTAAAGTTAGTAAATTTTATGGAATTTCTACCTGCGAAGGTTAGGATATGTAACGAGTTCCAGATTCATAAACAAGGATACTTTTTTGCGTACTGGGTGTGTCACGAGGCATGTTCGTTCCGTTCAACTTGAGTGTGTTGAATTGATAATTTCGAGTATTGCGTATCATCGATAATAGCGGGAAATATTTTTTTTGTGTTAGAGCTGTGTCAAACCGACAATTAGAAGTAACGAATTATTTGCATATTTTACAACTGAGAATCTATGACAGAAAACAATATGTGAGCTTTCACGGCGTTTTACGAGTTGCACTTAAAATTGCAGGAACCTACGTATGGTATTTTTGGTTCATTTGGTGGTTTCGTTGACCTGGTCACTACAAGTCAGCAACTTCCCCACTTCCTACGATAGCGCAATAGTTGCATACATTCTTAATTGTGTCAAGTTCTATTACGTTAGAGTCAACGTTGATCATATTGACAACTTTGTTGATCATTCATCAGAACAGATACGTAGACTTGAAGATCTTCCACATACTTGGCAAGCCCTGGCACTCGAACTTTTCGTTCTATCTTTTAATAGAATCTTAGCAGTACAAGCTCACATGCAGAGTTTGAAAAACCGAATTAACGAATGCCAGTGTTGTGTTCTTTTCGGTGCTCATTAACACTTTGGTTGCAGCGGGGAGGGCGCTGATTGGTAAATATTCTTTGGAAGTAGCATGGCTGAATATGTACAGATTTTCCTTGGCCTGATGTACAGTGTAAACTAACAGATTTTCGTATGTAATAAAACTACAAATTACAAATTACAGATGTGACAAAGGCATACCTTCAGAGGCGGGAGATGTATGAAACTTAAAGATAGCATGAAACAGGTGTACCAAAAGCGTTAGGAAGCCTGTTTGTCATGATCATATTACTGCATATTATTTCACCTGCATCAGTTAATTGTGATTGGGGTAATTGTTTACTTTAGCTACTTTTCCCCCTGTAAGTGGAAAACATGTTTTTCTTTCGTGAATATGCTAGTTTAGTGTTGTAGATTCATAAAAATGAGGCGGAAAGCAAAAATTTTTAATAATTCATTAATTAGCTTTAAAGTAAGTTGTACCTAATAACTTTGTTCATAGGGTTATTGTGCTCCCGGAAGTAAGGTTTTTGGCGAAGCTAGTTTAATGCGGCTATGCCGCATAGCCGTAGTCCTCGTACTCGTCATCGGAAACGTAAGCGAACCTGTGATCCACTCGTTTGCCCGGTATACTCAAACAGAGGGGCTACCCCTAGTTTAAGTCCGACTGAGCGGTAGCGAAGTCGGACAGCATGAAAAAAAATCGATGTGGCGTAACCACATTAGGCATAAACAATGTTTTATTTAGTAACAATAGGATTGTATTCATCGGCAAAAATTAAATTATTGTCACTGCCTAATGTGGCTACGCCACATCGTTTCGATTGGGTGCTGTCCGACTTCGCTGCCGCTCAGTCGGACTTAAACTAGGGGTAGCCCCTCTGTTTGAGTATACCGGGCAAACGAGTGGATCACAGGTTCGCTTGCGTTTCTGATGACAAGTACAAGGAAGGCTCGCCCAGCGGCTTTGCGCCGCTTCGGATCCTTGGACTCGGCTATGCGGCGTAGCCGCATTAAACTAGCTTCGCCAAAAACCTTACTTTCGGGAGCACAATAACCCTATGTGCAAGGTTAGTAGGTAGAACTTACTTTTAGTCTCATTAATAAATTATTAAAAATTTTCGCTTTCCGCCTCTTTTTTATGAATCTGCAACACTAAACTAGCATATTCACAAAAGAAAAACATGTTTTCCACTTACAGGGGGAAAAGTAGCTAAAGTAAACAATTACCGTGATTGGGTTCGTTGTCTGCATGCTGAATGAAGCCATCACCAGCTGGAGATAATTCAAAAAATATGTGGTAATGTTTCTTCTTAACCCTCCAGCATTCGCGCGAATGGCTCCCCGAATGAGCAGTCGCCGGTTCTGAAAGAAAATTTCGTTAGTTTCAGAAGGTGTTGCACTAAATACAACACGGTTTAAAAATTGGAAATAGCAAATCAAAAGAACTGTGGTGTTGAAGTTTCATAGGGAAAAGGTAAGGATAAGTCATTTGTTGTGCGTCGTAGTTTAGGTACGGAATGTAGCACCAATGTTATACTTTTTCATCAAAAACGCCCAGTAATTACCTGCAAAGCAAGGCCATTACAATATTGGTTTTATACAAGCTAGGGAATGGCATTAGTAGATTAATTTTGATTCAAATTTCCTAGCCCAATTATTTTCTTAGTTCCTGTGATTTTTTTGTTAAATTCAATTTCATTCTCATTCGCGAACAACTTCATAACACTGAACAAATGTCCGTACTACTCACCACTGCAATGAACGGACAACACTGCAGTATTAACTGTTTTTGTCGGTTGAAACAACTATTTCCAATAACCATATTGCACAGGAATTCAACAAAATTTGCAAACAAATCTTCAACAACACCAACTATCAGGAATTCATTTTATGCGTTCAACTTTGACATGAGCAAAAACTTTTCTGCTCTTTAACAATATTTCTGGTTAAAAAATTTGCTAAATGCTTCTGTTTTTGCTCGCGCTGAATTCTTACAGCACATTTACACAGCATTTACATATATTTATTTGAATATGCCGTTTTACTTCCTGAATTTAACCACGAACAAAGTTGAAATAGCAAATTTTATTTTTTATTTTGTATTTTGCTGGATTGTGTCCAGGATTTTATTCAGCTAATATCTTCGCTTAAAAACAAGAATCAGTTTTAGAAAAATGTGAGCTTAATTTTAACTGATCAGTTAGTTGTTTCAACTAATTTGTTGTTAAATTCAACTAATCCGAAAACAGAAATAGAATTTAGCACTAGAGCTGATTTCTGTCTTTCCGTGCAGTGATGAGCCTGGAGACCCCATTTCATCCCAAATTTTGTGACTATGTGACGCAGTTGGTACACTAAAAGCATACTGGGTTAATTGTCTTCAAAAATAATGCTGGAGGCAATGCCAACATGGTTGCAAGTTGTTACACAAGATTTGGAAGACCTCTTATCTAAAGTTGGGACAACAAGTCATATGACCATTGCAACCATCGATTTATTTAAGACAACGTTCGATAGACAAACCTTATCGAAAAACGATAATGTCGAACGGCTGCCTTGTTCTTGCGATTTGGCGACCTGGGAATGTTTTACCTGGAGCTGCGTAAATTTTCTCGTCTACACCGACAAACATCTACAAGCCTACATTGAATGTGCTATTCACGAAAATTCAGTTTGAACAAAATGTTTATTTAAATTTTTTCAATCGTTATATTGTAGACCTTACGCTTCCAAAATACACATACGACAGTGGTTGCCAATGGTTTTGCGCATTTTATTTCAATTTGAAAAAATAGGTTGGTAAAGCTGTGTGTCTATCATACAAAATAAAGTAATATTAGTGGTTATTTTGGGCCGCTTAAATTTTTTTCATAGTCTTCGCGAATAAAATCGATTGTTTCCTATTATAGGTATAGTTTGTCTACTACTGTCGGGTAATCCTTGCGTTCTTTTCCTTTCGCTGATTTTCATTCTATAAAAATATTTGCGAAAGAAAGATTTCATTTAAGACATTTTCCCACTATTCACCGTGACGATTTCAGCACGAAAGAAACTGAGCACCAAACTCGCTTCATGCTGAAGAATTGTTAATAGTAAATAGGTAAGTTTCCTGAGATAGGTTTTTGCTGTGACAATATACTATTCGTTCCGATTTGGTGTCTCCTAAACCCCGTAAACATGTAGACTAGAACATCTTGTATGGGGCGATGGACGTAGCGTACTTAGTAAATCGGCCTTGTACGAAGCGCACCTGGGTTCGAGTCCCGACCCCGCACATAGGGTAAGAAATTTTTCATAAGAGATTTTTCTAATCCGAAGAGGCGAATGACCCTAAGGTTAAAACCTCTATAATTGAAATAAAAAAAAGATAAATATCTTGAATATTCTAGGGACATATGGGATTGTCATGTTGGCCTCATAATTCTTGAATATCTATTGTCTTTGTTTTGAAATTATTTTACTAATACCCTTCTCAAATTTCGTTTATATTTTTAAGACCCTCCCGAAATAAACTTCTGGCTACGGGCATGCTTTAGCAGAGCGGTCGCTTAGTCAAATTCATAACCTAAAAATTCAATAACGAATCAGTTTTCGCTATTCTTCAAAGATCTTACCGCAAAAAGGCAAATAGTTTACGCCAGGTTTAATTGCATGACTTGTTAACTATTTTTACCCGAATTTCGGATTGAGTCCCACCAATCTGAAACATAATGTGATTGGTCAAGGCAAAATAATAATTTCGACCCAATCAGAAAATATTGTCCATTAAATTACAATTTAATCACAGGCCTTCAGCATAACTATGGGCAGTGAAAAAACTCATTATTTGTTAAAAATAAATAATCGTTTTCCGAGCATCCGCAATTTGGTACGCGATGTCGCATTTTTTTCCACTATGAATATTAATTTGATTACCGCGCAAAACGCTTCGAAATTCATACAATATTGAAAACAGTAACCTGCTTAAATCCACCATAATTCACCCCGATGATAATGGAAAAAAAACACATTTCATACCGGGCCATATACAAATTACACTTCAGTGAGGTGGAAAATCATGCGGTAATAATATGTTGTACAATCACGTGTCTGCCTGGGAGACACGTGACAGTGTGATTGGCGTGTCAAATTGATTTTGTGTGACATATTGCTGATGGAATGTTTACATAAAAATGACGTACGACGTGGACTATGTATTAATTAAACTTACTGTCACCCGTAACTGTTTTCACATCTCAAAATTATTCTATAATCATATTTAGTTATGGAATTTGCGTTTCGATTTCGTCTCATCAGAATCAGGACACGATTAAGCTAGCGGCAGACCCAGAACTATGAGTTTGCTCGGAAACACAAACCGTGTTTTCGTTTTTGAAGCTGGCGTCAATCCGTCACCTGCTTGGATCTGTCACTAAATTAGTGTCGGATTCTGATGAGACGAAGTCGAAACGCAAATTCCATAACTAATTTAGTTAAAGGTTTTGTACCTTCCACGCGCCAATCTGGTTTTAAATAATTGTCTCCTGCGAGAAGAAAAAATAGCTTTCGTTTAATTTTTTCTCCACAAAGGAGAAATATAGCATAGTGTATAATCATATTATTCAGATCTATCCTATTTTTTCGAATCAATTCGAAAGCGACGTACAAAACTACCGCTGAAAACACCGCGAAAACTTTACCGTCACTATAACAGCCGCATTGCCGACATAACCGCACTACGCAACACGACAACATCCCGAAAATCCTCGCTTCGCTAGGCTGAGGATACTTCTCCTTCCAATCCCCTCTACTGCCCCGAATTCGAGAAATAAACACAGGTGAGAGGGTGCGAATATTGTCATGTCACCCGACATGGCGATGAATTAATTAAGCCTACTGAGGATGAAGTCGTAGTTGTACCTAGTTGTTCGCCGTGAAGCATCCCTGCCATCATCAGCATCACCGCAACTAATAGTATTAGCCGTAAGCTAGGGCTTTTGGAACATAATCATTCATCGTGCGGTAGTCGTTTGATGATGGGAAAGTGGTTGGAAATTTTGGCGTTAAGCGTCCCGGGGCTTCCAGTGAGAAAGGTGCTTTAAGAAGGAGATTAAATTGATAGGATTTCAAACTGTCAGGCAGAGAAGATTGTTCAACGCTGAAGGACACCTTTGAAACAAGATTTCGTAACTTCTAGCTATTCCGTATAAACAATCAAGTCCTTATTCTTTTGATCCTGATTCCATTCTGGAGAATTTTGAAAGAAAATAAATTCCATCTCAATCTTAATCTTAAGAAACATGCCATTGAAATTTTAAGAGGATATTCGAAACCTACTTCAATTTCACCGAAGTTGGTCAAATGACATTTATGTGTCAAAAAAGCTCATACCATTCACATTCTGTCTGATCGGGCAGTAAAGAAATTTTCAAAAATAATTCAAACCCCTTCTGAAAAGGGTTTGAGCCCATAATGCACACATGCCTGATTCACTATTTTCTGTTTTTGCCACCGTAGAATTTTTCGTTCAATCAACACGAACAGCTTGAGTTTTTTATCACATCGAACGCATAGACAATTGCTCCGAAGGAACGAGCCTCATTTGGAATTCTATTCGGTTTTTCAAAATATTTTTACAATTTTCATAATTTATAAAAATATTACTTTTTAAAGAGAAAAGAAAAATATAAAAGTGAGAATCGATTAAACGATAAAATGATAAAGTGATAAAGTAATAAATCGATAAAGCAATAGAGTTCAGAATTGAACAAGTGTTCAACAAACCAATAGTGTGGCTTTTTTAAATGCCTATTAACTGAGATTTATTCTAGTTTACAAAATTTACGACCGAACTCTTTCCCTCCGGCCCGAGCAACTCACCGGAAAAAAACCTATTTGTAAGAATCAGGCAGGATTATCTTGCTTTCGTCGAATGTCATTTTCGCCTTCGGAATATCTATCCAAGACTAACGACGGCCCCATCCCACCACCATAGGAGGGGCGGTGCAGCCCAGGGTTGCTTTTTATTCTATTTCCCATCCAGGCGAAAAGTGAATAAGAAGATGCTTGGCTGTTTGTCTACTGGGATACGGCTCCTACGTTTGTCGCCTACTAACAAAAAAAATTCCCGCTCCGGTCGTTGGCGTGGCTTTTCAGCGTTGAAAAATGACATCCGAGTAGAAGAGCGATTGCCAGGGTGCTTATGGATAACCGGAATCCGGCACCTTAAGGTTATTGTATGTTGATTGTGGGAAGGAGAAGGGGCGGGGTCCCGCAGGCAGGAAGTTGGAACTATCGTAACCAGCTGACTGACGACGGGTGTTTCAATGGAAGGACTAACTTGATAAGGGTGAAGGAGAATGCTAACCCAGGAACCGTGCCTGACGTGAAAGGTGTCACGGTTGGATGCTGTAGCAATGGATGAAGCTGAAAATTGAGTGAAAATGAGGAATACTTTCAATTTTCCTTGATAGAGGTACATAATTACGTTGCTGCCTGCTAAGAGTTTTGCACTGTGCCAAAGACCTCCAAGAAGGAGACTTGCCGGAATTCTAGTCTTCAATGACGCTGTTATCTAGGAAGGGGTTACGACACATGCGCTAGAACCACCATAAATCATACTATCTTTAGAATGGGTTCGTTTCACTTTCAAACTGCTCGGAAAAAGTTCAAGAAATTGACGTTCAAAGCCCCAATTTCTAAAGTTGGCAGCGTCTAGCAACGAAGTGATTAATCTTCTTTTATGTGGGGCATTCTTGCTAAGGTACAGGATTGATTTATAGTGGAAATGTCTCAATTATTCGCTCAATCAATTTTATTCCAAACAGAAACTGATAAGTTTAATACAAAGGAGACGCATGGTAGTCAGTATTCTACTACACATGTAGAAAGAAAAATAAACACGAAAATGCAACACGGTAAACATTAACCTTCTCGACAGAAGCAGAACTTTCGTAACAATTTGTCAAGTCACGCTTGCGGAACAACATACCGAGCAAGTGTAATGTAAATTAGAACAACTATTGTGGGACTATGTTGGCGCATCATGATATTGCTGCCAACAGGCATACGCGCCTGTACCGTGAAGTGCACCGACAAGCAAAGCGAAACTTGAAACTATACAACCCGACTCTGCTGCGTGAAGTGTCTGCTTGTGTTTGTATTGTTGAGACTTTCACGCGTGTAAATACTGCTTGCTGCTGAATACTGCTATAGGTACATGTTTGTTTTCTTGTTTAAGCATTAAAATAACTTTTTACTTTTTCGTTCTGGAACTGGGTGACATTCCTAAACCATCAGAGGACACTTTTTGCATCTTTCTTACAAATGCTGAAAACTCTGTTATTTATCGGGCATACCGGTACCGAAAATCCACAGAACACTTAAATAGCGGAACTGAATATAAGTAAATACCGATATTTCCGGTTCTATACAAATCGGGTGGCGAAGAATACCTCTATCCTTCCCGCACGGTTTGGTCCAAAATATTTACAACGATATTGTTTTCTTGTTGCTTATGTGATACCACTTAATGCGATAGCTCAACGGTAAATTGGCGTTGGTAAATTTATAAATTCATGCGATAAAAAATAACAAAAAAAATGAGTCACATCGAGGAGACAGTTATCACTTTGCTAACCGGGACACTTTCATATATATCTAATTCTCGTAAACGCCAATGTCGTCATCGTTAATACTACCTTGATGCTCACAATTTTATCTTATTCCTTGCTACTTTCACTTATGGATCAGTAGTGTGAACCCGCTGTCGATTGTAATAATTTCTTCGCGATTGTGCTGCCTTTTGATTTTGAGGTAATGAACGCAGCTTTCGCATTTATGTTCTGAGCAGCAGACATAAAACTGATGATTTTGGTCATATTTTTGGCTACCGTATGTTGGAATTGATTTTCCTAAATGAGTTTTCCAGACTCCGAGCATGGTTTTCAGTAATGGTCTGTCTAATCACACAATTGACACGAATTAATCTGTCCTTGATATGTACAAAAATGTTATGTGTAATGGTATCGCCTTAAGTTTTTTTATTGTAAGGTGAATGTTCGGATTTCCAGACAAAACCTTTCTCACAGCATTGTAGTAGCTTGAAACTGTAAATGATTAATTTATTAGTGTGTGTTTATGAATATAATATAATTCTTGCATTACATTGTTTGGTTTTTCTTTAATTACCTCGTGCTAGCCCTAGCAACATAAATCGCAGCAGTGTGAAAGGTAGCCAATCTGCACAGATATGTGGCAACAATATATGTTTAGATTTAGTCATATTAATTCATATTTTACCTTGATAATGTAACAAATTGAGGAATTTGAACCGGCCGCTTTTGGTAGCGATTCCACTTACTGTTCCTATAATTTTATTTTATTTTAGGTTAACTTGTAACATATTGTTGAATTAATCTGTATACTCACATGAAAATCAAATTAATATATTTCTGTGATAAAGTAATCGAACTGTGATTTCCGTGATTTACTTCTGTGATATTTTAGTATATAAGTTTTAATTTAAAATAAGATTTTACCGCACATTCACTGAGCTCGAAAGGAACGTGATTTGCAATTTTGCCTCTTTCTATATAAAATGACACATTAGGTCACTGAGCTGTCCCTAGTGCGATGACAGAATTGTGCCTTCCGCCAGACCCAGTGAGTTTGCCTACCATGGTTCAACTCAACGACCTGTAATCCTGGTTCGGAACCATCCACCGGTTCAGCGTTACCCTCATTTATCTCCAATACCGCTAGGTTGGCGGTTGCACGCCTAGATAACCCGCCGTTGGTCCTTACCATGGCCTGCCATACTCTCCCATCTCTAGACACGATTGGTTCTTCGACGATTCCGCGTATACATACCTTGCGACGTTCACTGTCCACAACGTAGACTATATCTCCCTTCTGTAAAGCCTTGGATTCTCCAAATTATTTGTTTCTTTAGTTGATACTCGGAATATACTCCTTCATCCAGCGCCGCCACATGTTATCTGACAGTTGATGAGAACGTTTATAGGAGTCCCGAAGTGCCTGACCCACATTCGTCGGCGTTATAACATCCTGTGGTTCGTTAGGTGTCAATTCTCGTAGAAACATATTCGGGGATAGAGCTGCTACAGAAGATTCCTGTGGGGCGAACGTAAGAGGACGGCTGTTTATCATATCTTCTGCTTCGGAAAGTGTAGTCAATAAAATTTCGTCGTTGAGTCTCTGGCCGTTGTTCAATACACTCATCACCTCTTTAACCGTTCGTACCATACGCTCCCACACGCCTCCCATGTGTGGCGTGGCGGGCGGATTGAAGTGCCACTTAGTTCTGGCATGTGTGAACTCTTCTGAGCACTCGTGATTTCCCGGAACTGTGAAAGGATCTCTTTACTAGCCGATCGCAGATTCTTTCCATTGTCTGAGAAATACTCCGCTGCTGGTTCTCGGCGACATATAAAGCGACGGATGGCCATGGCACAGGACTGGCCAGTAAAGTTGTGAGCTACCTCGAGATGAATGGCTCGCACTACAAGGCATGTGAAAACCACGACCCACCGGTTTTCTGTGCGTCGTCCTACGGTTACATCCACCGGGCCCAGATAATCAACGCCTACTTAGGTGAAAGGCCGTTGAAATGGAATTAATCGTTGTACTGGAAGCGTCGCCATTCTTGGCGTGTGTGGACGGTTCTTATGAATTTTACACCAAACACATTGCTTTTCGACCTTAGCGATCACTTATCTTTGGTATCAAGAATCTTTGCTTGAGTTCGTTCTTCACCGTCTCTATGAAAACATGACCGAAACTTTCATGAAAATAAGCATTCTCCCCAGCGTCGCAAAATACGTGGAATTGAATTTGCCCGTAGTCGTCTGAGTGAACAGTCCCAAAATAAGACCTGGGAACTCGTACTCGTTCTATTTCCGGTAGCATCTCCGTCCACTGTCGCCATTTAGTATATGACTCATCGTCGATTAGCTCGTCCCACTCGCATCCGGTCCTCCAAAGGTCTTGAATTAACATCTTGCCCAAAACTGTAAAGGGTGCTAAGAGGCCCAAAGGGTCAAACAGCGACATGACCGCACTGAGAACCTGCCTTTTAGTTGGTCGCTCTTCCTGGTGCATCATATCCGTCTGAAATAGGACCGAAAAGGACAAAACATACTGGACCGCATCCCTGATTAACCCCAAAACTCGTTCTTGATCGGTGGTTTTATCTTGACTAAAATGTACCAGCTTATCGATATTGGATTCTCCGAGCTTGCTCAAAACATCTGTTGAATTTGATGCCCAATTCCGGATTTCAAAGCCGGCTTTCGAGTGAATGTAACGGACTTCCTTAGCTCGTCGCACCGCTTCATCTTCGGTGTCGAGACTATCGTAATAGTTGTCGACATAATGTCGATCAATAATCGATCTTGCCGCATCCGGAAACTGTGTTGCATATTCCTCGGCATTGCGATTTTTAATGAATTGTGCCGAGCATGGAGAGCTAGTGGACCTGAAGGTAACTACGTCCATCCCGTACACATCGGGGGACTTCTCGGGGTCGAATCGGAAGAGGAATCTTTGTGCCGATTTGTCTGCTTCACGTACACGCAGTTGGTGGTACATTTAACGTACGTCACCACCAAATGCGATCGCCCTTTCCCGGAATTTACAAATTACAGAAGGGAGTGAGGTTAATAGATCGGGGCCTTTAAGCAAGCGGGAGTTCAAAGATACTCCGTCGACAGTCGCCACTACATCCCAAACTAGGCGGATTTTGCCCGGTTTCTTAGGATTAAGAACTCGTAATAAGTACCATACCCTATTAGCATTTGCATTACCAAGCTCTATTTTCGATGCTTTATGGCAGTACCCCTTCTGCTGATACTCCACGATCTGCTGGAACACGTTTCGTTGTATCTCCGGATTTTTGGCAAGTCGACATTCTAGCGCCTTCAATCGTTTCATTGCCATCGGGTAGCTGTCGGGAAATGTTGTATTATTCTCTTTCCAGATCAGGTTTCGAAGCAATCCCCTATTCTGATTGTAGTTTTCTCCAAAATCACTCGCGCTCGCTGGTCCTCGTTAGATTCCAGTAGTGGAACGACAGACGTACAGGACTCCTCCAAGCGGTATTGTGTACCTAGCATCTCGTGTAGTTCCTCGTTACTCACAGATTGGATTGAATGGTGGCTGACGAAAACGAGGGGCGAAATTTTTTGTCGGGTTACTCCATACACTGTCCATCCAAGGATTGAGCGCACTTCGATCGGTTCACCAGGGCCTCCAACTCTAGATTCTAACGGCGCAAACAAATGCAGGTTGTTCAATCCGATTAGCACCCTCGGCGTATCTTTATTGTAGTCGATCACTGGCAAACCGCGCAAATGCTTGAAACGTTTCGCCATTTCCTTAAAGTTGATACTTTGCTGCGGTAATACCAGATCTTTAACGGTACGCGCCTCTGCTAACTGATGCATAATGTCGCTTCCCCTTGACGAGATCGATAGATTTACTCTCCTGGACTGATCTTCATGACGTTTCATGTTGGCCGTCCACACGACGACTAGTGGTTCCGGTATTCCTTCTGCGTTGAGTCTATCAGTTATAGTGCTTCCCACCAACGTTGGGGATGCGCCTTCGTCTAGAAAAGCGATGGAATCAATCGAGTTTTCCCCGTAGTAAAGGGTTATCGGAATCATCCGGAATAGAATGGAAGCTTGACATTCGTGAGTATTCAATTCAACGCGTGCGACCTGAATGACTTCTTCGGCACGATGAAGTAGCGGGTGATGACCACCTCTACAGTTCAATATTAATTCGTCAAAAGGGCGAAACTGTTTTTTGTAAACAAACTTGTTTCGCTCATTAGTCTGCTGCAGAGTGGAATTTCATGAAAAATATGCGTTAATGTAAATTTTTACCCTTCGTAGAAGTAATTTCAATTGTTTTCTGCTTTGAAATTATAGTAAATTAAGAGAAATCATCAAAATAAAAGTTTGTTTACAAATCTTATTCGCCCTTTTGCAAATTTAGTATGGAGTTGTTTAAATTACATTTGACGTTGAACGTGCACCGTGCGTTGCCATGGTCGTTAAGACAAACTGGGCCGAGTCTGTGTTTCTCCACAATCTTAGCCCGATCTCGCAGGCCCAACTTAACGAAGTCGTCACAAAAACTTGTGGTCGGTTCTTTTGCATACGACACACTACTTCTTGCTTTTTTGCTGTGCCGGGAGCAGCATCCCTCCAGACTGTCTGCCATGCGTTGTATGAGCGTGCAGATATGCATTTCTTTTTAGTTTACTGCTTCTCATTGGCTCTCTTAACGTATGTTGTTCAGCTCCAGTAAACTCAGTTACTTCCGACAGTTCGTAAACGATTTCGTTTGTAAAGTCCGTGAATATTCTGAGTGGAGTTCCACACCTGCCTCGCTTGAATCGTAACCAGTCAAGTTTGTACGAAGAAGGCAACTTGCTAACCAACTCCTGTACAAGCATAGGGTTACTCAAGTGATCTTGCAATCCGGCTGCTTCGAGGTGGTCGCATAATTGCTTGACGGTGATCCCGAAATAGAGAAATGTCTCTAACTTGTCCAGTCTGGGGGCTTGAGCGTTCCGAACTTTCGCTACCATAGTTTTGAGTAGCTTTTCGGGATTTCCGAATAGTTTGCGCAGGTCCTCTACGACCTCTGGCACGGATTCGGGTAATAAAAGGCGGCTTTGGACGGCTTCTTTCGCAAAACCCTGTAGACTATCCTGAAGTCACTTCAGGTTATCAGAATTTGTGTAACCGCAAGCTGCTGTCGTGTATTCAAATCAGCTTATAAAAAGCGGCCACACCTCTGGCTCACCTCTTATTTCATCGTTCAAGCTTGCACGGCAGCTTGTCGTGCAGCTAATTGCGCTTGAGTTGGACCACGGGTTGGAGACGGATTACTCTGTAACAACCCCGACCTGTTTTGCCTTCGACGGTTTAAAATATTACGAATGGTTGCTTCTTCCTCCTCCGTCAAGTCTGCATCGTACAACGGGTCTATTTCCTCTCCCTCGCAATCCGTCTCCACGTGAGGATTCTGCTCATGTGCAAAAGATACAGATCCTTTCAATGGGCGTTGGAGAATAACCTCTTCTAATAATCGATTGTTTACGATGCTCTATCTTGTTTTGCTTTGTATTGCCTTTTGGTGCAACCGAACGTGCACCGATGACATTTCCGACTAGACTGTCTCGCTTTAGCTTTTCCGTCTTATCCTCATCTTCGATGGTCTCTCTGTCGCCCGATGAAGATGTAGTAACTCTCTCTTGCTGCTTCGGATACGCACCTCGAGGATTCTGCCGGTTGGATTTCATACACTGCTGGACTTTATCAGCCGCACCTTCCGGACTTTCCTCGTCTAATTCATCATCCGTACTTTCGAATTGACGGGATAGCTCTAGCTTCATGTTCCGGAATTGGGTCCGGAGTGCCTACTGCCGTTCTAAAAATTCCCGTTCGTCGGACAGACGTATATCCAATAGTTGCCTCTCCTTAAGCAACATATCTTGTTGTTGCGCCCGCTTTCGCTGCAGGAAGGAACACGCCATCCCTAAGCGCCTCTCATAAAATAATTTTTGCTCCTCCAATTCCTTCTCTTTAGCTTCCTGCTCTAGATCCAATTGTTGGAGCGAAATTTCAACATTAGACCCTTGTGCGCTTCCTTTGGTGATATCGGACCCGGCGTCGCTCTTTGTACCTGTCTTTCTAGCCGGCCTTTTTTTGACGGGCGCATTCCTACCAGGTTTTGGTACCTGTAGTTGTATGCTACACTTCGAGCAACTCCAGCTTTCATTTTTGACCGCTTCCGTAACACTGGTAATGAGCCCACAGGTCACAAACGTCGCATTGGACCATTTCATTCACCCCGTCAACATCCTCGCAGAACGAACAGTTCTGGTTGTTTCCTTCCGCTGAAGCTGTGCTTTCGGCCATTTTGAGGTTAGATCCACGATCAAACAATTTTCAGGTTTGTTCAGATTTCCAGACAAAAGCTTCTGTGAGAAAGGTTTTGTCTGGAAATCCGAAGTGAAGTTGAAATAAATTGGTCAGTCCAACCGTATACCTGGGAGGTAGTTTTTCCTTGTATCATCTGATTTTCCCATCGCTATTATTGACGGAGATTTCGATTCTAACTCTATTTCCTACCCTCGTGTTTTATAATGTTATACGAAATTATTTTATCGTCAGTGTAAATGTGTTGAAGGATATCAGTACTGAATGCATCATATGATGAAACTGGATATAAAAGACTTCCGTAAACCTAAGCTCCACTTTCTTCTACATGCACACAGACATTTTCCAATCTCGACGCCGAAGTTGTATCGTGTATTGACAGGCGGCTCTCCGGGCAGAAATTGGGGGACCGATTTCCACGTAGCCTTTGCACTAGACTACACGTTTCAGGGTGCCATTGCCGAGAACTCTAGTGATATAAGGGAAGACGTTCTCGATGGCATTTGAACCGTACATTCAAGATGAAACATAAGAATCGCGGTCCGCACAAGCATAAAACCCATGCAAATATACAAACGGAAAAACCGTTATAGAAACGAATTTGTTCACGTGAAATTACATACACTAGAGTGCACAGAAAAATGATGAATTTTTGAAAACTATCGGCCAACCCTTAGTCGATTCCTAGTCCCACTAGAAGTAATTGCTCCAAATTTGAAGCCTGAAGTTTTTATGGGATTTTTAGACAATGTACATGGAGAAAACCCACTAACTCGCATTTTCGCCGCTAGGTAGCACTGTTTGCATCTTACTATCACTGTAAGTAAAAATAAGAAAGATAATTTAATTGCCTACAACTTTGTCGAAGACCGCTAGAAAATTCGGCTTTGTTAAAAGAAGTTATTAAACTTTTAACGAAGTGATGTCTGAGTCAGTTTTGCATGGGGCGTAGCAGTGCATGGTTGTGTATCTGTACTCGATGCCCACCAACTATACATTTTTGTGAGATAATTAGATTAGATTTAGCTGATTAGTATGTTCAGAAGAAGTGTAGTACAGAATACAAGCTATGTTGAAAATTTTAGTTCCACCTGTAAACGCATAGAAGGCGCCAACACTAACTTTTTATTGTAGTGAGATAGTACATCGAGATGTTCGGAAGAATTATTTAGAAAAGCTTGTTCTACAACTTTGTGGAAAAC
Source organism: Topomyia yanbarensis (assembly GCF_030247195.1). Taxonomy (NCBI): domain Eukaryota; kingdom Metazoa; phylum Arthropoda; class Insecta; order Diptera; family Culicidae; genus Topomyia; species Topomyia yanbarensis. Next base: position 434,843,785 of record NC_080671.1, read on the forward strand.
ACCTAATCTCTATCTCTTTCCGAGTGAAAAGTTAGTGTTGACTCCCTCTTTGCTGTAAAATATGTAACTAAAATTTTCTAACCAAAACATGACTCGTATTACTTACTATAAATCATCTGAACATACTATTGACCTAAACCTAACCATTATTTCACAAAATTGTTTAGTTCGTGCGAATCAAGTACAGATACACAACCATGCACTGCTACGCCCCATGCAAAACTGACTAACTTCTTTTAACAATGCCAGATTCACTAGCAGTCTTCGACAAAGTTGTAGGCAATTAAATTATCTTTCTTATCTTTACTTACAGTGATAAAACGATGCATACAGTGCCACCTAGCGGCGTAGATGCGAGTTAGTGGGTTTTCTCCATGCAAATTGTCGAAAAATCCCATACAAACTTCAGGCACATTGGTCCGGTAGCTAGACTTGCCCGATTTGCTTCAAATTTGGAGCAAGTATTTCTCGTGGGACTAGGAATTGACTCAGGCATTGGCCCATAGGGGTATTTTTATCTGTCACTCTAACATACACGCTAGCACACACAACACATAATCTCCCACGTTAACATACAAACGCTAGAGCCGTTCGCGATCATCCACGCCCACCTACGTCCACGATGTCGTAAACATAATTTTATAAACACGGTCTCAAGAGCGAATATATAAAGGCTCGCTCCCATACGGCCATGACGCCTCGTGTCTGCTGTGGTGGACATTGATGCTTATTGATCGCGCGAGAGACGGAATGCTGGATATACTGTCATGACACCACACTGAAAAATAAATCAGCAAATGGAACGAAAATGATACTAAAATGCAGGAGTTCTTTCGTCATTTTCCGAAATGAAGCAAGTGTACCTTGCGCAGTAGTTCAGAACTGCGAAAAACTGGTCAAAAATAATTATTTCACGCGTTTTTATGCAATGTCAGCGTTAATTATCAATGAAAGTTCAATCCTGGTTCATTAGCAAAGTAATCTTTTCCAGTACATTCTTAAATAAAAATCTGCGATACCAAATATCGCATCCAAGTGAGATAAATATTCAATGGTTTTGAAGTAGAATACTTCTAACGTTTCAATATGGGGTCCCGTTTCAAAAATTTCAGTTGAGAAATTTTCCCAGATTTGAAATGCGAATATCTTCCGTTCTACTGGACGAAATCGCAATATTTTTGCACTATCTGATCGGAAATTTGTGCACGTATTTCGTATTAAATTTCGGAATTACTGCGACTACTATAAATAAACCAAAACAAGGATTTTCAGAAAACAGCGAGGAAAATGCGCAATTTGCCAGCATATCCCACGCAGAGCCGTCAAAAAGGAGCATGTAAGCGTTTCATTACATACGGGAATGTTATATATACAGGTCACGCGAGCTTGTTTTGTATCAGTGGGTGCTCGCTTACCACACGAGCAACATGCTCGTCCGGACGGTACAATGAGCGGTATCATGTTTGCGTTCCCGTACCAAGCGTCATCGCAAGGTTCTTCGTGATAAAATGCAGGGAATCACCAAATCCGCAATTTGGCGTCTGGCTCGTCGTGGTTGTGTAAAATGCATCTCCGATTTAATCTACGAATGCTGATGGTGTATAGGAAAATGTCACCCGAGATGTTGTGACCTACACTGAACACGCCAAGCGCAAAACGGCAATGAATGTCGTCTATACTCTGAAGCGGCAGGGACGCACTTTGTATGGATTTGGAAGTTGAAAAGGTAGAACTCACTTGTATCATTATAAAAAAGGCCCTTTTCAGGTCCACCAAAATCATTTCAAAGAATAAGTTTGCATTTTCTGTTTCATGGACTGTTTCTCCCTGGAGAGCAATTTATGTTAAACCCTAAATTATGATTTATTTCAGTACGCAAATTGCAAATATGGTCAGAAACAAACTGGAGTGAAGTGGAAAACATTTTTACTAGGCGCATTCAAAAAAGGTTTCAATTCTCAAACATTTTACCAAGGTGCCGTATTACATTACTCTCTTTACCCTGAGTGTTCGATAATCTCCGTAGTGGAAACACAATTTCAATTTTGTTCTTTATCAAAAATATGTGGTCGGCCAACAAAGGTGTGGAGCTACGAAGAACACATATTGAGGACAACACAAAAAAGGACGAGCTTACATTGTGCTGTAGTCAGGTATAAAAACTCAGCATGCTGTTGCTCACGCTCAGTTCGTTTGCAGCATCGCCCGCAAAATTCAAACCGCCGTCCGTTTGCTGCTGTCAGAAGAGTTGGCCAAGCACGCCGTCTTCGATGAAACCAAAACTGTTACCATACACACCAGCTCCAAGTAAATTTCGAACACTGCCCAAACAAAAGGCCCTTTTCAAGGCCGTCAATTTATCGACAAAGAATGAAATTGAAGTTTTGTTATTACAGGTATACCTCGATTTAACATACTTTTTCCGATTCAATCATGTACGTTAAATCGAATTTTATGTTAAATCGAAACACAAAAGAAATATTTGTTTTCGGATAGAATTTTTTTTTATTCATCACACGAAATGTTTACTAGGATATTACTGATTGTATCCACCTAACAGTGACATGGAAACCACATATTCACAATTAAACAATTAGGTTGCTCTTCTGAACATAAACAACATATTTATCTTAACCTTGCCAAGTAATAGCCAATTCTAACAGATATTCATTTCATAAAGTTCGTCGCAAAATTTTCTCAGAATTCAGGATAACTTATAAGAATAGTCAACACAGTTGGATTAAACATTGTGTGCATGAAGAGCACAATGCCTAATTTTAGTAAGTAAGAAAATTTCTATTTTGTCTCATCTTTATCTTAGTAGACCAACCTGTCCGTCAGATAATCGCAGAATTCAAAAAGAGAACACTACTTGAGTTCGCGAGCAAACGACTAGTTACGAAATTTTGTAAGCACAGGAGTTCTACTTGCAGAAAACAACCAAATCGAGCAATAGTAGCGCTATAGTTCTCCTTAAGGAAAAAGTTGGATTGAATCATTTTGTACACTACAGATACAATACCTCAGTTCAAAAGTCGAACTTATCAGAATGAATAAGACATTTTAATTGCAATACAAAAATATTTTTAAAAAATTGTTTTATCCTTATGTACGACGAGGAGGAGGAATTCACTAGAATGTTGATGTCACTATTATCGATCTCCAAAATAGCCGCGTATCATGTGATGTCTAAAGCCAAGAATTGATCCACTGGTTTCCTGCTCCCGCGTTGTAACAGGCGACAAAGACGGAAATCTCTACTAACGACCATTCTCTACCCTTTGCAGTTGTTGAGAGTAATATATACAGATATAAAGAATACGCAATAATATATAAAGAATATAATCACCATCAGTGTCGGACTAACATTGCTTTTGTGTGCTTCCTCTGTTTACATTAAGTAATGACCGGCACTGGTATTGATAAATAAACACCGTGAGCTCACCAGGAGTCCTAGATTGAAAGAAGACTTCTGTCTTCCATCATCATCGTCTATTGCATTTTTTTTGCAAGAGGAGTCGATTCATAACGAAGTTTTTTTTTGAAAAATGTCCACATGCACTGAGAAATTCACCTGTTCAATATAGCCTGAGAAAAGATAATATATTTAGCAGGAATCGAGCTTACGTTCTTTCAAGCTCTAGTTGGGTGCGTTAACATCGAGGAACAGTCATGACTTCATTACAAATTTCCAACAGTTTCGTATACCTTCCCACAACCATATCTTTCCAGTTATCTATTTTTAGCTTACACAGTCGGTTCCGACAGCATGAAGTAACAAGTTACTTTACGCTTGTCCGGACATGCCGTAGATGCAGGTGATTCGCATTTCTAATGCCAAAAGACCCTGACTCCTATGGTAGCAGACAAAAAGTTAAGTCGCCGGTGAGCTCTTAGTTTGCATATATGATCCTTCCACGCTTTTCTAAATTTTCTCCCTTCAACACCTTGCTCTCCCTTGAGTACTATGGCTCAAAATATTGAAAAATATACTTCACCTTCCAGTCCTTTGCTAATTAAATGCCGTAAAAACTGTTGACAAATTGACTCAATAGGTCGTTAACAAAAATGGTTAACAAAAAAAAATGGTAAAAATTACACATAAAAGCCCATAAAACTATTATCAGGAAATAACTTGAACCACAAATTCGTGTATTCATTTTGCTGTGCGGTATCAAAATAAGAATGTTTTTGTATCTCAGAATCTTAAACATAATATTGCGAAAAAACGAAAATAAATTATGTTTCTTTATGCATTGAAAGTGGATCATAGAATAAAATTGATATTGATTCTTAACATTTCGTTTTAGTAACATTGACATTAAAAAAAAATTTACATGTATGTTAAATCGAGGTAAAAATTACGTTAAATCGAAAGATGTTAAATCGAGGTATACCTGTACAAGCATCAGCTTGTCAAGAGCGTTGGATGGTAGGGGAACTGTGGGTAAGACGGACAGGTTGGGTAAGACGGACACATGGTTATTTTAGGCATATAACATATAAAGTTAAATTGAATTATATGAGTACTCTCTCTTCATGGATATCCTTGAATTATGAAGCACTCAGTAGGCCTTGAATATTGTTAAAAGCGAAAAATTTAAGTAAACATTGATAATCAGTAGTGCATCTTCGTGCGGATGTAATTTTTACGTCTCTGATTTTAAGGTTTATCGAGAAAAAAATCAATTTTTTCGCGGATTTTTTCTTTTATTTCGATAATGAAACTCTTAAATGACATCTTCGTGAAAAATAACAGGTAAGTTCTTATACGAGTAAATAAGTGCAAGCGTCTAAAAAATATGTGTACTGGTGGGGCAAGACGGCCAGTCTTGATTAATTCTATTGATTCATCCTTATATGAAGGTCTCGCGTGTAGAAACGAAATTGTAGCAGTCAAACGTGGAGAACCATCCAGTTAGCTGAAGTCTCACATGTAGTAGACCGCAAGATGTACGGTAATGTGACCTGAATACGGAATTCCTAGGACCTGGAAAAGGTAGACGACTTTGTGCAGGTCCCATATTCTGGCTATGTGTAATCGAGGAACTGATGTTACAAATTGCGTATTTAATATGTAACTTTCCAGTTTTGTATAAATGATTTGACTGATCATTGGAAGTGATTGTATAGCTCCCTTTATGACAACGGAAAAAACGATATTAGAAAATACGTCATTTGCTTCAACTTTAAATTGAACCCCAAAACGTTATCTTTCACCTCGAATTGAACATATATATTAAGAAGAACCACAAACTATCCAGAACATCCGTTAGAAACAGTAAATTTTAATATTGTGATCATCCTTTCGGCGACATGTCCGTCTTACCCCCACCATATGTCCGTTTCACCCGCAGTCTGGAAAAAGTTCAGATATTTCTTTGTTTTCTATTTCTTTCAAAAAAGATACTTGTTGATTTTTGTAACATAATCCCTCTGGGCACTCGAAAGCCAACATATGGAGCTACAACATAGAGTATTTCATGTTGACAAAAACATGCTTTTACTATGTTTTATTTGAGTATAACCTTAACATGTCCGTCTTACCCCCAGTTCCCCTAAGTGAGCCACTTGTGAACAATACCGTCGCTTTCACGAGAATGGCACAAAATCAAAAGTTATTTGTGATTTATAGACAGTTTAGTGTAATGATTCAATTTACACAAATCGAACGTTTTCTAACGTTTCGATATAGGTGCTCCGTTTCAAAATTTTCGGCCAGAATGTTGCCTGTTTTTCTAAAAGTGAAAATCTGCTATTGTATTGAATGAAAATCTTCGATTTTTGCGCTGATTGGAAATAGTTGTGACTAGTTGTGTAGAATGTTCAATTACTGAAAATAACAGATTTTGTGAAAGCAGTGGTTGGTCCATGCAATTCGATTCCAAGCGAGCCAGACTAGTTTTCGTTGGAAGGTCCATCTCTGACAATAGAAATAAACTATTTTATTTTGAATTCAACTACAACTTCCTTCAAAACAGCACAGCTAAAAAACTTTTGGGAAAAACGCGCAAACCTAAATTTTCCACTATAATAAAAACTAGTGCCCCCGCCGCACAGCATCATCAAGATTGATAGTTATTCAAGCCGGATGGAAAGGAGGAGGGAGGTTGTAAGGCAATGGAAAATTTCATTTATAATAATAATACTTTATAATTGGCTGGTCCTGAAAACAACTTGTTGGTTTGTGGTTTATTTTGGGTCACAATTTAGGCCCGCTCGATTTATGATAGCTGTGAATTTTTCGCAGGGCGACTGTTTCTGTTCGGTAGCGATGAGGCTTCTTAACGCCAACCGTGACTGGGGCACTTTTACACGGCCTTCGTTGCCAACCAGCCCCCTGTCAAGGACGACGTCTCTGTACAGCCAGCATCACTGCCATGAAAGGCAAAACATTGATTTTGAACCGAATGATTAGAAGCTGTATTTAGTTACAAAATGTCAATTAAATTAAATTATTAAATCATCCCACAAGATGCAAAACGTCGTGTGGAATGCTTGAATATCGAGCATAGTGCCGAACATAATTCTTTGTTTGGGGCTTTATAGCTATAACACCCCATATATGTCGGTCGCTGTCAAACTCCATATGATGGTATAGGGTTGCCAGGGGGCTGTTGCCAACTGCTTGCGGGGAGCCTTTCCTGCGGTGGACTTACGAGCGGTTTGTTTGGTACAGGCCATGTAGCGAAAAATGCTGATCTGCTACTTCTCTGATGCTGGTAGTAGGACGACGGTCAAACGCTCGTTTGTGTGCCTTCATTCATAAAAGTTCAACAATATTTTCAAAGAATGTTGCAAATTGTCAACTTGATAATTCCAAAAATACTCCAAATAAACTATGAATGTGCTAAAGTCGACAAAGTCGCATAGAAATTGCTTATTCCAGAGCAGAATTTACCGGTCTAAAGTGTATTCTACTTCACTCCGGTTATGTCTCTGACATTACCCACCCATCTTTTTAGCATCGAAGTTCGCATGCGAACTTCTGTCTCATTGAAACTTTTGAAAGAATATTTGCACAAAGCAACACATAAAAAACACATTCAGAAGCGAAAAATACTATCAGTGATGCCAACCGTACGGATTTTTCGGTAGATCTTCGAATTTCCATCCTTTCTACGGATTTACTGATTAACTCATGAAATCTACGGAAATTTGATAACCTCTCAGCAGTCTACGGAAATGTATTAATTTATTTATTGAGTTGTCCTACGGGAGCTGTAGAGCTAGGGTCTAGACAGAGCTCCCCGTCATTACAATTGCAGACGAGACAAGAAATGTCACCCACTAAAACACTGCTTAAGGCCAATTGCAGTGGGCCATGATTCGGAATGTGATATTTATTGTAACCATACAGATATGTGCAGGCATAGAGACTTCACGATCACGTGTATCATCGCGAGAGATTCGAGCGTTTGTGCGTTAACACGTTCGATTGCGTGGGCGTTTGTATGCCGCGTGTGTTAGCGTGTATGTAATTTTGCGTGTATAAATTCGATTTTACAACCGAGTGCCCATTCGCATATTCGCCTGTGTTTGTGGATTACCGCGCGCGGACCGTGAATATAATACTTACTTTTCAGTGTACGGTTCAGATGCGAAAAGAAAGTGAGTTCTTCCAAAACGCAAGAGCTCCCGGTCCTGTCGCAATGTTGTCAAGTGGATATAAGCGTCATTTTTAGATTGATCCAACTGAAGACATGGACCTAGGCCAAGAGTCGGGACTTTCGATTCATGATCGCACGAACACGAGCGTTTGTAAGTTCACTCTTGAGACCCCGTTTGTAAATTGATAAGTGCTGAAAGGTTCACTTAGCCAACGGGGTATTTCCATGTTTGCGAGATCGCGGGCTTAGGTGTACGTAGATGATAGCAAAGGGCTCGAGTGTTTGTATGTTGACGTGTTTGTCGCTTGCGCTAGCGTATATGTAATTTTGCGTCCATAAATTCGATTTTAAAACCGAGTGGCCACTTACATATTCGCATATGAATGATCGCGCACGGACTGAGAATCTTATGCTTGATTTTTAGTGTGTGGTATAGAAGAGAAACAGTTTCCACATAAAACTAGAATTCCCGGTCATGTCGCTATGGAACGTGTTGTCTAGTGATTTTTTTTTGTCCAACTGAAGGTTTTGGTGTGCGTGGGTGATCGCGAAGATATGTATATTAAGGTGCTGAATGCTGGAAGAGAGTGATATTCCCCATATCACCAGAGATCCTGATCATGTCGCCATTAAACGTGTTGTTTAGTGGATATGAGCTTCATTTTTTTGGATTGGTCCAATTGAAGGTCCTACTATGGCCGAGAGTAAGAAACTTTCGGACGTGCCCGATTGAAAAGGTGCCCCATATCAAATTGCATCACGGAAAAAACGCTGTAGAAAACTACCTAGCGCACTTTCCAAAACTTTCAAAACTTTCAGACAATAAAATATAACCAATTAGTAAGCTTTTGGCATATTTATTTGATTCAACTTCATTTGCACCTCACGCTTAACTCCACTCTTTTGGTTCCATACAATATCTGGCAGCAGGTTCTTCTATACAGGTACCCACTATCTTCTTCAGATGCCTTCGTAGTGCTTCATAATTCCCTAGATTTTTTGATGGGTTTTAGTTCCGGTTCGTTAGGGGGGGGGGGGGGGGGGGGTTATGTCCTTGGGTACGAAAGTAACCCCGTTGGCTTCATACCACTCCAGGACAACGTTTGAATAGTGGCACGAAGCTTGATCCGGCCAGAAGATCTTATTTATTTATTTATTTATAATTATCATATCAAGCAGCGTAAGACTATTGTCTTTTTATTGCTACAAAGCTATTTACCGGTAAATTTGAGTGTGATTCAGGCCCGTAGCCAGGATTTTGTTTCGGGAGGGGCTTAAAAAAATTTGCATAAAGCTTTTAATTCTGACAATTTGATATAGTCACTAGAAACTAAATTAAATTTTGAAAAGTTCATAATGAAATCAATTCCAAATCAAAGACAATCCTAAAAATATGTTCATTGTCACAAGAAAGGTTATAGTACTTACTCTCGTTACAACAAAGTATATTCTAGTGTTCACAGTATTTATGCGCTAACCGAATATGACAATGCTTGACGGTGCTGGAAAACACTAGGTGTTCCAAGCTACACCTTTAAAAGGCGTAGAAGATGCTAAACCGAAATGAGTAGAAAAATATCCATAAAATGTACGAACGAAGAGAATGTCGAAATTCGTACAAAATCTTCTGATTTAGCAAGCGATTTGTAGATGCGCAGAGACGGTTCAACTTCTATTTTCTTTGTCTGGTGTTCTGCGAGTATTACCAGTTCCAAGGCATCATGCTAACACAATTTTTTGATATATTCTATTTCAATGAAACTATTTTCAAGACTAGCCTTGGTCGGGTAGATTAGAACCCCAGTTAGGAAGGATTTTTGGTAATCAATAGGATCAAAATATAAATTTAAATGATTAAATCAACTGAAGGAAACTGCCCACAATTTAATTGATTAAAGAAAATTGTCTACAAATCGAATGAAAACACTGATTACTAATATCTTCTAATTTTCCTTCAAATCGCCAGTCGCCGTGCATGTGTCGTTCACCGTGCAGTTTCAAAATCACGAAATTTAAAGAACTAGCTCCCTAAATCCATCGGAGAGATCCCAAATCCTTTCGTTTCATCGTTTTATTGAAACATTCCAACTAAAGTTGAATCAAAATTTTAAATACACCGTAAGTTGATCATATAACGTGCACTGGTGCCAAACAAATGTCCTCAACTATTTATTCTCGTTTTGTTGGTAATAGTTTTATATTATTTCTAAATTGTGACGTATTTAGATAGGTATTTTTACGGTGACTATGAGGGCGGTTTTCATTTTGATTAAAAAAAACAGGATTTGAAGTCACGTCAAATCCACCTAAACGCACGGTAACTGGGGACTTGACGGTACGTGAAATTTGTTAAATGTATTACCAAAAGAACTAGAAGGTCTACCTTCTGATGTCGCAAAAAGCAGAAGCAAAAAAAATTGCTACGCTATAGCAGGCTACAGGCACCAGTGAATCAAGCTAGCTATTGTTCTATATCAGTGCACATACAAATTGTATCGTTGCCCCCGGCTGCGGAGTAAAATGAGTTTGCCAAATGAAGCAAAAGTGCCTGTGCTACGGGATAACACGAACAGTTAAGGAAGTGGAACAATTAGTTAAAGTGAAAATAGAGCTTAATCTCGCTGAAGTTACCTACATTCAGCTACATCACGTAAAAACTGTGTTTTGATCACGTTTAGAAGCTTAGCACAGGCCGAAAACTTTATTGCAAAGAACAACATGCAACACGAGGTCGAATTTAATAACACCAGAATCAAGATCCCCGTGCATATGGAAAACGACATGGTGGACGTGCGTATCCATGATTTGGCCCCGCGCACGAAGGAGGATTTCATCAAACAAATCATGTCGCAATATGGAGAAGTAGAATCTATTACGAATGACACCTGGAGAAATTTTTTCTCCGGCATTCCCAATGGCGTTCGTATTGTGAGAATGCGAGTGACTAAACCAATACCTTCTTACATGACTATCGAATGCAAATCACCGAAGGATGGCGTGACCTATAAGCAAACAACGCTAATTACATATCCCGGGCAGACCCCAACATGCCAATTCTGTAACTATACAGCCTACTACGGAAAAACATGCGCCGAAGCAACTAGTCAAAACTCATCTACTACTGCCAACTCTAACACGCAGCCACCGATACCTTCAGATAAACCTAAAACAACGATCCAATTACCCAATAATGCAGGTACAACGACCACGACAACCGCTCCCAAACCAACAACTAGCATCGCCAATAAAGAAGCAAATACCGATGAAGACGGATATACAACAGCGACCCATAAGAACGAGAAACAAATAAGAACCTCTGATCGTGAACAGGAAGAAAGCAGTACCGATGACGACATGGACGGGAATGATAACGTGAGAGAAGGCAGACTGAATGACCACCAAGCGGCCTCACCGCCAAGAAAAAAGATCTCAACACGCAGCAGCAAACTGCGTCAACAAGATCTGGCAGACCGACATTCTTAGAATTTTTTTTATTTTTACTTATTGTAAAAAAAATTAAAAGACCCACGGATCAGTTGTGCTAACGCATTGAGCCGTTTCAAATAAAATTTTAGATTGAAAAAAAAAGAAATATTATAAATATGAACAAGCTCAATAATTTCAGCATCTCTTTATTCCGACATATGGACGGGTATACATCGCACTTACTTCACCTCTGTCGAAGAGTAACGTAGGTGTAAGGCCAACTTTCATTGATGATTTCTGTTGTTCTGTAGTTGAGTGCCCAGAAAATATAGAACAGCTGCTCTTGGGTCGATTTCAATTTATTTATTATTTTTTCTCTCTTTTTCTTCGTGATCTCTGCTCATCTCTCTCATTTTATTCCATAACGAACACAAATAAAACGAAAACATGAAATCGAAACATTAATCCCAATTTATTGACTGTAGACTCAACTAGTTACAACATTTTAGTCGCTCTCCGTGATAGGCTACTGATGTTTGTTCACTGTATCGTCACGTCGTTTTTAGACTTACATGGACATTAATTGGAAACCATCGAAAGAGACAGAAATGCTGCTGCTTACAACATTAAGTTTATTATGATTGATTGACTAATATGTGGTTTAGCATCTATTGACATCCGTTGAAAAGTAAGGATAAAATCACAACAGATAGTCCTACCGCTACTATGTACGTTTCGGTATGTGAACAACATTAGTAATATACGACGGTATACAATTCTTGGGTTGATGAACACCTCAGAAAAACCGCTGTTTTACCACTTTTTGGCTTGTTTATTTTTTGGCATTTTTCTTGCTTATTGTTCGATTGTTTAAAATATCACTACTTTGCGGACTAATAATGTTTAAATACGGACCGCATTCTCCGCATAAAATGAAATTGAGTGTCAACAGAAATACTATTGCATTAAAATGACGCGAAAACAAAAACTGTCTTCTCGACTATATTGTCATCAACAAACGGAAATGTTTTTGTCTAGCACGCTTGAGTGAGATGCCTGATGTTTCTACTAAGCGTACAGTGCACTAACCTATTACAGAAATTCAATCTGCTTATGCTTTAACTAACTTTATTCTGGCTAATATATAACATAATATCTGAGTTTTGTTAGACACAACCACTAGCGATAAAGTTCTCATTTTGGGACAGTTTTTGAGCTCACTTTTCTATAAAACTTCTGCAATTTTATTATATATTTCGTTTATTTTATTCGGTTCAATGCATTAGCTAAATGAAGCCTTGTGTCTTCAATATATTTCCATGATGTGAACAATGAAAGTGATAAAACGTAAATGGTTGTCCTACAGATCTCGTGCGAACAACTAGCGATTGCATGTGGAGAACTATTTACTAGGCTGAGAAATATTTTTCCTAACCAACAGTGTCGCGGTGGTGTTCATTTCTATCTCGTACACTTCCTTATCATCATAGTGGTTACTGCCATGTCCATGTTCGCGAATTTCTGACGGGTCACGAGTGTCGACTTCCTCAATGATGGTGCCGACCGTTGATTTTGAGATACTAGACGCAGTTTTTGTCGTCAATATTATCCGAACAGCAGCCAAAATTTGGCAAATGTTTGTTTTTCAGGAAATGGTTTTGGAGACTATCGCATTCAGTTTTTACGTGCAGGGTCAGGTTGGAGGAAATATGTCTGTTCACCTAGATTTTCACCACAAAAACACCATTTAATATACTTCCTAGATGTGTCCTTTATAATGAATACCATTTTTTCCAAATGTGACAGGAATCTTTTAATAGCCACGGTGCAAGTAAGTGGTATCAGATCTTGTAGCCGAGCATTGATTTTCTCATCGTCCATATATATGAAGATCAACCACATGTTACAAGTTGTTATGCAAAATGACTGGTTTCGCCTGGGCTAATTTGTTAAATGGCATCAGCACTGAACGCCTGACATGGTTAAACTCGTTAAAGGCGATGTTCGTAAGCATAACCTCCATAATCACCTTCAGCAAATATTTCACATCATTAATGTTGCTCCAGACAAATACGGAGGCTATTGACTTCAGGTCTTTTCGCATAAGATCGATCTTATGCGAAAAGACCTGAAGTCAATAGCCTCCGTATTTGGCTGGAGCACTACTTCTTGCTTCTGCGACTCAATCATTCGACAGATCCCCACAGCAAGAATTAAAGTAACAGTTTCGTTTGTCTTCCGACGAGTCACACAATATGAAGGGAACTGTTTTATCACACTCAGCATACTGAGTAGATATCCTGACCGCTGTCTTCGGTGGTTCGAAATAGCAATCTTCCTCACAATTCTCGCATTAATTTGTTGAAACCAAACAAGATTCAATTTTTTTAAGAGTCACCGAAAAACATGTTGTTTCTTAAATGTATTTTTGAAAATTTTCGGGGGGGGCTTTAGCCCCCTAGCCCCCCCCTCTGGCTACGTGCCTGGTGTGATTCAATCGTCGAAAGGAACATCTTATACTAAATTTTCTAACTACCTAATTGAAATACTCTTTACATTGCTTCTTAAACTTAAACACTGATTTTTCATCTTTCATTAAAAATGGCAAAGAATTCCACAGATAAACACCTCGCACGAAGAAAGAACTCGCGTATTGCGCTGTTGAATGGGCTGGAATAATGAAATTTCTAACACGAGTACTTTGAAACGGTCTAAGTTTTTCAAACAAATAGCGCGGATTTTTCGATACAATGATTCTATGTAAAAGTATGCAGGATCGAGCTTTAATGAATTCATAGAAGGAATAGCCAATCAATGTATGTTGTAAATGGGTGACACGATCTGTCCACTTCAGGTTGTAAACAAATCTTACACAAGCATTCAATGCTACTCTAAGCCTACTTTGAGTACGGGCAGATATATTGGGAAGCAGAAAATCACAGGATATGAAATGTGGCAGAATGTAACTTTTAAATAACTTAAGTTTAGTTTTATGGGTTAGCAGTTTGGCTTTTAAATTAATAGTACGAATGCATGCGTATATTTTGCCGCACTGGTTCAAAATATGTTTATCCCACTGGAAATTGTTTTGAATTGTATAGCCCAGGCTAGTTGCTTGTTCAACGAATCGAATTGGAGCATCGCCTAGATTCAAACATGGTAGCGATGCGTCATGGTTACGTGCAATCAAAATGGCATTTGTTTTACCAGCATTTAGCTTTAATGAGTTTTTTAAGGCCCAGCGGTTTATTGCTTTAAGATCATCATTTATGATGTTGCTGATCTCCGTGACGGAAAGATTACTACAGTTCAAATAGAGCTGGACATCATCTGCGAACAAATGCACCGAGCAGTACTTTATCACTCCGGGCAGGTCATTAATATACAAGCTAAATAAAATTGGACCTAATACGGAGCCCTGAGGTACCCCCGAAAACACTGGCAAAAATTTCGAAATACTATTGTTTGAAAAAACGGCTTGGTAGCGATTGCTAAGATATGAATGGATTAATCTTGTAGCGTTTCCTGCAAAATTGAACAGTGATTGCAATTTTCGACATAGTGTGACATGAGATATGGTGTCAAATGCTTTGGAAAAATCCAGTAAAATTAAAACAACTTTTCCATTTCTATCAATTACAACTCCTATATCGTCACACACCTTCAACATAGCCGTCTTTGTGCTATGACTAGGGCGGTATCCAGACTGATAAGTTGAAATTAAATTCCCTTCTTGCAAGTAATCACACATTTGCTTCTTCAAAATACGTTCAAATACTTTCGATAAGGTGCATAAAATACTTATGGGTCTCAAATTGTCAAGGGAGATTAAATTAGCTCGTTTCTTGAGTGGGATTATTTTGGATCTTTTCCATGCATCAGGGAATATAGTAGTCGATATTATAGTGTTGAAAATGTACGCTAGTGGTTTCAAAACGAATGGAAGAGTCAATTTTATTAACTTTATTGGAACCTCATCGAGACCAACAGCATTAGAAGTAACATCGTAAACAGCGTTTATAATTTCATATTCTTGAATATTACAAAATTGAAAACCACCCTCATTGGGCTCACACCTAAATGAGCGACCTGATACTTCAGAAGAAAAATTATTTGTAAAAGAATTGTTAATCTCATCTGCACTGAAAGTGTTTTCTATGTTTCTATAGTGTGTCGAAATACCCATTTCTTTAATCTTTTTCCAGAAGTGTTCAGGTGGCAAGTCTGCATTGATATGAAAATTGTAGTAATCCTGTTTTGCCTTGACAACTAGTTTATTAACTGTGTTCCGCATTTGTTTAAAGACGAGAAAATCGTCATTCTGTTTTGATCGTTTCCACTGTCTATAGCAAAGATCACGGTCGATTATGGCTCTTTGAATACCTATGTTAAACCAAGGATTGTGATTACAAACACCTTTCTTAATTTTCCGCAAAGGAATGCAGTTATCGTGAATTAAATTCATACAATTGTTGAACAAGTTGACCAACATATTGGGATCGTTTATTGAATAAAAACTGTCCCCCAAATATTTTTCGAGCTCCCGGCGAATCATATTTAAATCAACCCTTTTATAATCACGGTAATAAAAGATATCCGATGTCGTCTGTGCTTGAAAATCAATGGAAGCAAAAATTAAGTCGTGATGTGAAATGTTAGGAACACTTATTTGCCCAAATCGTAACACTTTTTCTAACTTATTCGTAATGAACAGATCCAGCTGCGATGAACCGGTAGAATGAAAAAACGTAGGTTCAATACCAACATTGTGCATGGAAAGCGAAGTTAAGGTTTCAACAAATCGCTCAGTTTTTAAACTATTATTCAACAGATTTGTATTAAAATCACCAATAAGCATCAGATTATCGTAGTATATGCCATAATACGCCATTTTTTCTTGAATTAACTCGGCACAGTCTAATTCAGGATGATTGTAAAAAAGCCCTATTAATAATTTTTCATGATTTACTAAAACCTCGACAAAAATGAACTCAATGGTGTGGGAATGAATAACAACAGCCGAAGCATCCAACAGTTTGTATTTGTAACATTCTTTAACATACATTACTAAGCCCCCACCCACTTTGTTAATCCTGTCGCTCCTCACAACGTTATATCCGCTTACATTGATTGAACTAGAAGGTTTCGTTTCATTCATCCATGTTTCACATACACATGCAACATCAACAGTAGAAATGGCCATTATTTCACGAAGTTCATCAATTTTTGTTAAATTTCTGGCACACATGCTCTGCATATTTAAGCAGCAAATAGACAATTTGTTAGCGATGAGAGCAGATTTCAAAACAATCCCCGGTAAACAGGTGCTCGTCGAGGTGTTCAAATGAGTAACCCTAACCATGGTCGTACAACATAAAGTCTAAGAAGCAATGCCTTATGAGTTTAGAACTAACAATAATATTTTTCTTGATATACATATTTTACATTTATAACACTTGTGCAAACATATTCCAGAAAAGCTTAAAAAATAGTGTAGCATAAAATAAAATTACAGTTGCAGTCTTCAAACGAATCTCCTTGATAAAAAATAGGATGTTCACTAACAACAGCAACAGCAAACACAACAGCAACAGCATCCTTTCTGCGATCAATAAGCGTAGCATCTAACATAAGCAGCATCCACTCCAGCCGCACCCGAAAAACTTTTAGGAGGGGATTGAAGGGATATCGAAAGGATGGAAAGGCAGGACGAGAGAGCACTGATATGGAAGGGGTAACGTTGTCGCATAACTTGCAGGAGGGGAGTCAGGGGATATTTTAAGGACGGAAACGAAGGATAGAGAGCACTTTTATGGGAAGGTTTATTGTAGAAATGGCATCAAGAGTTCCATTGACGAGATCGGTTGTTCATCGCTTTCCGCAGTTTTCTTCACGTACACTAATCCATTCCTCGAATACACGGAATGTAACTTCCCTGCTTTCCTTGCAGCAAGAGCCTTCGATTTTATTGAGCGGGCTGCCACAGTTAGATTTTCGTTAATATAGATCCTATCCTTCGATTTGAAGCCGATCTGTTCGAGGGTGAGACATCTCGAGCGGAGGTATCTTGAGTAAAGATCACATCGCTGATTAGTGATTGCAAACTGCAGCAAAATCAAATATTTTTTTCCGGGAACCATAGGTTGTCTTGTCAGACGACGGCAGTCAACTAAAGGCAATGAGTTAGGTGTGTGACCCAAAAGTTGGCACCATGTTGAGAAATATTGCACTATATTTTCGTCTTGCATATATGGTACTCCACTGACAATAAGATCGTTACAGTTAAGTGAACGTGAAACAAACTCCGATGTTGATCGTATATCCTCGCGGTTTCGTACAACCGATGCAGTTAAATCGTTGATAGAGTGATCCAGTTTTGATTGAATTACATCCAATTCTGTTTTTAACTCCTCTCTGACAGCAAGTACACCATCACTGATTTGTTTCGCAATCTCTTTTTTAGTACTACTGAGTTCATTTGAGATCCATTGTGCAAGCTGAGAGATGGTCATTTCATCGTTGCTGAGCTCATCAGGTTTTGCTCGTTTAGCTGACGCACCGTCTCTTTTCGATGTCATATCGACAATTGCACGGAGAAAAGTAACTCACAAACACGACGATCACTAACTTGTCCAATTGAAACGAAGGTAAAATAGCTTGATTCCAGCGAAAAAGGAAATAAATTATCGATAATTTCACCCCTTGTTCATAGAATTTTCGTCATATGATACTGTTTTAGCTTCGACAAATCACTAGGAGTCAATAGCACTACACTTTAATGGAGCTGATCGTGGAATTCACGCAGCTTTTCTATAAATTTGCGCCAGCGCCAAATTACTTCACTCACTCCATTACCGAAGCTTCACACTTAGGGCCCTCAACAATGGAAGCAGACGCTTCACTTTTTGAGGTAGATCTTCCCGCTTACAGTCTCGGTAGTCACGCCTTCCGTTCACCACATGAGCAGATCGCTTGACAAATCATGTATTTATTGGCAAACTTTCTGCTTCCTTACTTCCTCCGGAACATCAAACTTCGTAATCAAACGACGTAAGTCTCATCACCTATGATGCGACAATGAGACTTCGTCAGCATCTGGGTGTACCGTTTCCGGGCCCGTGACTGTTCCACCGTATTTTACCGATCGTCACGATTTGGAGCCTTCTGCCCTTTGTATGTATGCAGTCTCTCCCGGTGCTTGGGCTCTCCGAACGAAGGACTTGGACAGATTAAACTGTTTTGGCCACATCCCTGACCGAAACATTGGAACAGCGATAAAAATACAATGTAAACAATACACTCTAAACTACCTCTACCCAAATTTTGAAGAGCAAATACCAAATGGGTTATTTTCTACGGCATTTTTCCGTGATGCAATTTGATGTGAGACACCCTACAGTATAAAATGTGAAAAATTTATTGAACAACAACTTAAATAACTCATACCCCATTGGCCGTAGCTATACGTTTTCTTCAACAAAATTACGCCCTCATATTCGGCCCAACTATCTGTAATGTTTTCTATCATTTTAAAATTTTGTAATTACCACGTTTTGAAGAAAAATTAATGAAATACACAAACTTAGTTATAGTGGCTCTAGCGCTCATATAATCCAAAAATTGTACAAATTAACTAGCCAAAATTCTTCATTTGGATCTCTAGAAAAATAAAAAATGCTGAAAATATCTAAAACAGTTCAGGAACACTTCAACAGGCATGAATTTTAAATTTAACCTAAAATAGGCTCATTTTTTTCAAAAAAAAAAAATCAAAGGTCGCCACCAGTAGCGAGCGTTTTAGCAAATTCACTCCGAAGATGAAAGAGGATCCTAATTTAATTTTGGGACACCCTAATATTGATTTATCCGCTCATCCAGAAGTGTTTTTTATTCCCTAGGGAGTGAAGATTACTTCCGAAGGGAGTGAAGATTACTTCTATGTTTTCTGAGTTGCTATTTTCATTATCCCTAATCTTACCGCTTCCCAGATCCTTTCCTTCAGGAAAATGACCGAAAGGCACAAGTCGCCCATCAACGTGGTATATGGGTAACATCTTCTAGCATTCAAATCGTACATTCAAAATTAAACATTAGAATAGCGGACCGCGTGGGCATTCAATAACCCACGCAAAAATGCAAATGATAAAACGGTTATACACGCGAAATTACATTCACTCTATCACACACAACATATAAACGCCCACGCGATCAAACACGTTCGCATACAAACGCTCAAAGCCTTCGCTGTCATCTACACACACCTACGCCCGCGAACCTGCAAATATATTTTTATAAACAAGATTAGTTATGGGGCTTGCGCTTCGACCTCGTCTCAACAGAATCCGACGCTAAGCTCCAAAAAACGGAGACGCAATTTGTGCTCCTGAGCAAACCCCTAGTCAAGCGTGCTGTCCCGCAAGAAAAGGAGCTCATTTAAGGCTGATGAGAACTAATGAAATTGAAACATTTGGATTGGTTGGCTAATGCAAGATGTACTATGCTATATTTCTGCTTAGTGTATAACAATTTTGGTAAAACTATTTTTACTCCCTAAGTGAGAAAATTGTTTGAAAACCATCTTTGCACGTGAAGAGCACAAAACCTATAACTATTCGCGTCAACATCAACTTTGAAGGAAACAAAAGTTAAGGGTTTTAAGTCGTCAGTGTCCTTTAGAAAAAGTTTCGTTATAATGCGTCGCCAAGAAACTTGTTCCAAAGGACACTGACGACCTAAAAACACTAGCGCTTGTTTACTTCAAAGTTGGTGTTGATATGGAATTTGCCGACAAAACTTTGGACTCTTGATTTGGCCGAAAGGTGTATACTTTTATACTTTCATGCTTTTAATGATCGCAAGCGTTCACACGATTTTTGAAGACCGAGTGCATGGAAAGTTCCCGGAATCGAACCTCCGCTAACATCTCAAGCGCCAGAAACTCTAGTACCGCAAGTAGTAGAATCACCTCTAGAGTGAAAACTTAACAACCGATGGACTCGGGGGGTTGTATCGAACCCTTAACCCATTTAGCTTCAACCCGAGGCCGGTGAACCGAACTGAGATGAGTTCCGAGTGCAAGCTTGGTTCGGCCTAGCACGTCATCTGCCCATCAAAGCGTATTTTAATGAGACGATTGATGGACGAATTGAGAATTTTGGACTATCAGAGCCCGAAGCTTCCCCAGTTCTGATGTCATGTCCTCTGCTGTTGTACTACCAAAATGTACGTGGTCTATGATCTAAAATCATCGACTTTTTGTTGAACGTTGCTGAATCTCTGTACGACTCATTATTTTTTTAAATTTCTTAATCTTCGGTAATTACCGTATTTTAACTTAAATGTTTCCTATTAATGGCTTAAATCTATTCTGGGACACGTTAAAATCGAACTGTCTGTGTATGGCGGTAATCTGACGAGAATGGAAGTTTCCTGACAGCGAATCGCACGAAACCTCTTTGTACACGCTCTAATTGGTCACCTTGAACGGCATGATATGGCGCCCATTCTTACACCGCGTACTACGGATAGTAAAAAGACTTTAATACGTAGAAATTGTCGTAGTCTGTAGTGTTCCGTTTTAGAAAGCCTATTGCATCCCAGAAGCTTTGGCGGTTGACGCAGTAATGTGATCGTAAAAACTCAGCTTACAATCAAAAAGTACTCCCAAATCACGATTAGAATCGACTCTTTCTATAACTCGTCCTTGTGCGCGAAGTTCATAGTGGCATAGAGTTTGCAAACATCCGAAACTTATCACGATGCAATTTTTAACATTAACTTCTTGTAGCAAGCAGATGTCTTCTTAAAGCACTATAGAATCGAGTACCGTAATTATGGTACGGAAAACTTTAAGATCATCAGCGAACATCAAGTTTCCAGACTTGATACGACTGCAGAGATTATTAATGTGTAGGATAAAAATAAGTAGGCCTAGAGGAATGCCTTGCGGGACGCCGCTGGGTACAACATGCTTGACCGCATGTTATTAATCCAAAGAAATGCGAAGATAGGACTACAACCAATTAGTTAGCCAAGCTGGAAATCCTATCCGCTGTAGTTTCAGGATTGTGATGTTGTGAGATTCTCTGTTGAAAGCCTTTGAAATGTCGTTCTAAATTAAATTCACCTGCTGGCGATTCTCGATGACAGGAGACAACAAAGAATTATAAGCCATTAGGGAAGATGTAGTTAGTAGATCATTACATTAAAAATCCATTAAGTGGGAAGCAGCTGTAAACATAAAATTTTACACTAGCTTTTCAAGGACTTTAGCAAGACAGTTTAGTAGTGAGATGCCTCTATAGTTCGCGACGTAGTGAATGTTTCCAGCTTTATGAATAGGAACGATAGGAAGAGCTTTCAAACCGTCGGCCTCACAGCCAGGCGATGTAGATTTATGTTGTACGATGGCAACACTGCTAAATACTCTTCCAAAGGGGCAATGTAGTCGCTGTTGAACACATCACGAAAAAAAACTCAGCAATTAGATTCACGGCCTCAGCTGGGGAGGAGGAGGAGCTGTTCCCTAGAAAAACGTCAGTTGGTGTACTGCCAGAACGCAGATTACTTTGCACTCGATTCATGTACTCGCGAAGAGCGCCATTCCTGGCGATTTCACACTGCTGCTCGGTTTGACGAAGTATTATTTTATTAGCGGCGGATTTGTGGCGGAAACATCGTTTGCAATGTTTTCGTAGAATGTTTCATAAGCGACGAATTTCAGCGTTTTACCACGGGTGCACAGCAGCGGCAGCAATCAAAGCGAAGATTTCGTAAAAATTGTAGCGATTAAAAGCAATCAAAGGTCGTCAATCGATTGGAAAAAATCATCTGCTCCATTTGTGCGTACATCCAACCGCAGCACAAAGGGTTTGTGATGAGGATCGATTTTCAGTAGAGCGCTCAGAGGTCCAAGCAGCTCAACTACATCAATGTAGTCTACGAACGCAAGATCGAGTATCATTCCGTTCACGCCAGCAAGATCTGGTACAGACCGGCTGCAACAATAGATTCCGCAACAGTTTCTTCTTGTTCTGACGAGTCGTTAAGAGGTAAATAGCATTTCAAATCACTGTCAAGTGACCACTGAAGACGAGGAAGATTGTAATTCCCGATGATGGGAGCACTGTTGGAGCTGCTGGCTTTGGCATATTATTAACGGAATTAGCATGTGCTTTTTCAACTCTGAATCGCTATTTGGTCTATATACAGCAAATATAGACAGATTGATGCGGAAGGGTAATACGGACTGCAATTTGTTCCAAATTTTCAACTCCGCTGAAGCTTAGCAGAGAAACTACAAGGTTCTTCAACGCTATGAGAACGCCACCACCATGGCGCAGATGGCTAGATGCTGGATTGCGATCACATCGGTATATTGCGTAGTCCAGCGAAAGTTCTGAATTCAATACATCATCGCGCAGCTATGTCCCGGTCAGAACAATGATGTAATAGTTGCTGAAGGAAAGCGCAAGCGGAACAGATTGCGTTTTCGTTCTCATACCTCTTACGTTCTGGTAATACGCAGAGATAAAATGGCCGTGATGTGAGTCCGACACTGAAAATATAAATTCTTAAATAGAATGAAAATGATCGTGCAATGCACGAATTCATTCGTCGTTTTCTGCAACGAAGTATTTTCGTGCATTGTAAATAGAAGATTTCGTTCATTTCACGACTGAAAAATGGCCGCGTGTTGAACGAAAGGTTTCGTGAATCTTACAGATTGAGTGTACGTTGCACAAATGTTATCGTTGACAATGAAATTATTTTTCTTAAATGAAACGAAATGTTTCGTTTGTTTTAATAAAGGTTTGTGTATAATACAAAACGATTTCGTTTGTCGCACGAATTCATTCATTCATCGAACAAATGTTTTCGTATTTATTTACACATTTTTTCATCCGATCTTTTAGGATCATGTTTGAAAACACCGGTTTTTCAATGAAAATAATCGATCTGTCAAAATCGATTTTATTTCAAACTACTCACCACTAACGACCCTCAATCCCTTTGGACAAAGACTCGCCATCTCTATCGTTTGTTTACCATTTATCTGTCAGTGCCATTCAAATCGAGCACGAGACCCGTTAGTGGTGTTAATTCGAAGTTATTTTCTTTGGATTGAGCACTTTTGACAGGTTGTGTGCTTGATTGGAATGATACTGAAAAATAAATGGTAAACAAACGATAGAAATGGCGAGTCTTTATCCAGAAGGATTTAGCGTCTTTACTGACCGCTATTGAATACTAGAATGATTGGGGTATTTTTTGTTGGTGACATTCACAAAAAATGTTTATGAAAGTTAGATGTACCCTTGTAATAACTCTTTTAAGGGAATTAATATTGTGGGTGTTTGTTGGCAGAAATCGTAAATAGGGCAAAACCAATTTCTTTGGTTGATGACAAATCCATTTCGCAAAGTTTTTTTTTGATAAAATACATGAAAAACTTCATGAAATTTACGAACATATTTCGTAGTTATTGGTATCTTGAAAAAAATCGATTTTACCTTATCGATATTTTAATCCGCAGATGAAATGAATCGATTTTTCGAGGTAAAAATATACACCAGTGATGCCGCATATTTTATCAAAATGTGAAAAAAATTTAAAATATTTATAAATAAATGAATAAAGCAGTGTGCTCTCAGCCTTGGTAGCGTACGGTTGTATATTGTGATAGTGATAATCTAGCAGCAGCACATAACCACACATCCAGCTAAGTATAAGTGTATTGTTATATTTTATTTCGAGAACTCTGTCGTAAATTCTAAACCGTGTGATTCTGGGCGAATGTCCCACGTAGGTGGGGAAGATCCCCCTACAGAGATCCCATCGACGACCGAAAACCCCGATATCGAAATGAACTCAGAAACGCGTGATGACTCTCCCGATGTGCAAGTTGAATCTCAAAATGGCACCCAGCCCATTGTGCGTATCAAACAATACCCTGAGAATGCCACCGGTCCGTTCGTAATCTTTTTTCGTCCATTAAAAAAACCTCTCAACGTAATCCAGATATCAAAAGATCTGGTGCGGAAATACACATCAGTCCACGAAATCAAAAAGGTCGAAGCTAGCAAACTCAGGGTGATTGTGAACGATTTAAATCATGCAAACGATATAGTTCGCAACCAGCTCTTTCGTCTGGAATACCACGTGTACATTCCATGTAAACGAGCGGAAATTGATGGGGTTATTTCGGAACTAGGTCTAGATTGTGCTGAATTGCTTAAATCTGGACGCGGAATATTCAAAAATAAGGAACTAGCTGCGTTACGGATTTTAGAATGTCGACGCCTAAAATCAGTGAATATTGTTGGTAATGAGAAGGAATATGTGGAATCAGCGTCTATTCGGATAACATTTTCTGGCAAGGTTCTACCAGATTTCGTTGAAATCGAGAAGGTCCTAATACCAGTACGACTTTTTATTCCCCGGGTGATGTTCTGCCAACAATGTAAGCAATATGGGCACACGAACAAGTTCTGTTCGAGTAAATCGCGCTGCGGTAATTGTGGGCAAGGCCATATCGACTCAGAGTGTTCTATAAAAGACATTGGTGCTTGTATTCATTGTGGTAAGGTTCATGAAAATTTCCGACAATGTGACGTTTACCAAGAAAAATCTCTTCGCGTAAAAAACCTAATTACGAAACAAGCTCGTTTGTCGTATGCCGATACCGTCAAAAACCTCACGAGAGAGAACAGAAACGAAAATCAATTTCAGCTGTTATCCAATCTCGTGGATGACGATCTCTCAGTCTCATTTCCACCATTGCAAAAGCCGGGCAACAAACGAAAAAATCCCTTATCCCCTCTTGTCAAAAGAAAAGACCCAAGAACTAGTGTACTTGACAATCCCATTCCCTCCACTTCAAAAACTCCTGTGTGCGAGAAGGGCATGAGTAACCAAATGGCACATACAGAATCAACATGGCCGAAGCCTGATCAAAAAGTGCCTTCACTGACACCTGAAAACAGAGCGTTTCCCACAGCAAATTTCAAACATTCTGGTATGCTATCAATTAGCACAATTACAGAAACCATTTTAAATATTCTTAATGTACCCGAGTCTGTAAAAGAGTTTATTCGAAGTGTTCTTCCACTAATTAAATCCCTCGTACAGCTGTGTGCTAATAAATGGCCCCTCATTCTTTCCTTTATATCCATCGATGGAGAATAAAACAGTAAGTATAAAGAAATTCACGATAGTCCAATGGAACTGCCGGAGTATTTTACCTAAGATTGATTCTCTCCGTGTCCTATTACACAACAAAAATGCTGATGTCCTAGTGCTTTCCGAAACTTGGTTGTCAGAAGAAATGGATTTTTATTTACCAGGCTTTAACGTGATTCGAAAAGACCGCCGAGACGGTTATGGAGGAGTTTTGATAGCTATCAAAAAAGGACACAATTTTCGAAAAATTGATATTGTAACCCCGGCTGGACCGGAGGTGGTTGCGTGTACTTGTAAAATTAACGAGTTTAATGTTTCTTTCTTGTCAGTTTACATCCCTCCAAATCAAAACATTAGCTTTGACAACTGTAAAACCATTATTTCTACCCTTCCTCAACCTAGATTATTAGGCGATTTCAATGCACATGGCACCGTTTGGGGCGAATCGTATGATGATGCTCGAGCTAAAGTAATATATGACCTGTGCGACGATTGCGATCTGACTGTTTTAAACACGGGTGAAGTCACACGCATCTCTTGCCCACCGGTAAGAGAAAGCAGAATAGATTTGTCTCTTTGTTCATCGTCGCTAGCTCTAAATTGTAAATGGTCAATTATAAATGACCCCCATGGAAGTGATCACTTACCGATTCTGATTACCGTTTCTTATTCATCTCCACCTCCACCGGAGATTCTTGTACAATATGACCTGTCCAAACATATTGATTGGCAGTTATATGCTGATCTCGTGGAAAAATATGTAGAGAACATTTTAAATTCAAACGACCCTGATCCACTGAAAAAATACGATGCGTTGGCGCAATCAATTATACAAGCAGCGCTGGAAGCACAAACCAAAAAGCCTCCTAAAGACAATATAGTGAAAAGTAGAACGCCTACAGCTTGGTGGGATACCGATTGTTCCGAAGCCTACCAACAAAAATCAGATGCATATAAAGAATTCAGGAATACTGGATCCGTCATCTGTCTTCAAGAGTACTTGGCTGCTGAATCTCGTTCCAAAAATCTTTTTCGTTCTAAGAAATTAGGGTACTGGCGAAAACAAGTGCAATCGCTAAATAAAGACACATCAATGACCACTTTATGGAAAATGGCTAGAGGGATGAGAAACACCAAAACAGTAAACGAAGATAGAGAGTACAACGATGAATGGATTTTCGATTTCGCGAGCAGAATATGCCCTGATTATGTTTCTAAACAAAGTCCATGTTATGAGAACTCGGAATCAACATGTACACTATCAGACCCATTTTCCATGATCGAACTGTCTATGGCCCTTCTCACTTGTAACAACTCCTCTCCCGGTCTAGATAGAATAAAATTTGCTCTTTTGAAAAATCTCCCGTCGATTGCTAAACAAATGTTGCTATCGCTTTTCAATATGTTTGTACAAAACAATATGTGTCCTGAATCATGGAGGGAAGTAAAGGTAGTTGCACTTCTAAAATCTGGAAAACCCGCCGCAAACCACGAGTCATATCGCCCTATATGCATCTTATCATGCCTTAGAAAACTGTTAGAAAAAATGATCCTGGTACGTTTGGAACGGTGGACTGAAGAGAAAAAAATTCTCTCCGTTTCACAATACGGATTCAGGAAAGGTCGGGGTACACAAGATTGCTTGGCTCTTTTATCGTCCGATATACAATTAGGGTTCTCTAGAAAAGAGGAAACATCAGCGATTTTCCTCGATGTTAAAGGGGCATATGACTCTGTGGTAATACATCTATTATGCGACCGTTTATTTGAACTTGGAATTTCAAAAAAAAAATGTGTGAATTCTTGTATAATCTTCTTTCATTAAGAAATATGATATTTTTTAACGATAACATTGCAAAAACATCTCGAGAATGTCACGTGGGTCTCGCGCAGGGCTCCTGCCTTAGTCCATTGCTTTATAATATATATACTTCTGATATCGATGGTTGTCTGGTTGGAAAATGCATTTTGAGACAATATGCCGATGATGCAGTACTATACGCTGTTGGCAAAAAACCTGATATTATGCAGAAGGATATGCAATTATCTCTGAACAACTTAGTATCCTGGGGTAACAATAAAGGGTTGACTTTTTCGTCGCAAAAAACCGAAACTGTGATGTTTTCGAGAAAACATAATCCTGCAACGATTAAATTCTATTTAAATGGGACGATGATAAAAGAGTCGTTGAATTTTTTATATCTTGGGGTTTGGTTTGACAGAAAATGCATTTGGAAAAAACATATTGAATACCTAATCAAGAAATGTTCGAAGCGAGTGAACTTTTTGCGATG